>NC_051308.1:58856307-59163807 GCF_015220235.1 Choloepus didactylus | reverse complement strand
ATCCTCTGAGCCCAGGCTCATACATCCAATTTTAGGTGAGCTCCTCCACCTGGGTGGCCCTCAGGTACCTCAATTGCAACATGAGCAATCCCAACTTCATTACCTTTTGTCTCAAATTTTTTTTCTTTTTCCCGACTTCTCCATCTTTGCTTGTGTAACCACAACCAAACTCTCCATCACTAAGGAGCCTTATCCCAAACCTTAGAATGATGAGCTCTTCCTCCTCTTTTAGCTGCACCCCACTCTATGCTCCCCTTTAACCACCCACCACCAAAACTGTGTGCCCAGTGTTTTGGATTCTATCAGCACAGGGTTCATTACATTTACTCTCTCCTTTCCATTCCAAATTCTACTTCTCTAATCCCAGCTTAATCACGTCTCACCTTTCACTTAGACAATCAGGGAAGCCCCCTTTGAGAGGATATTGTACTGTACTTGCCTATACCTTGATAACCACCCCAATTTTCAGCCCTGGCATGTGGCTTGAGCCTAACCTAATCAGCTCAGGGATGAGCCATTGAAACAATTTGGGCCGATGAGAAGGAGGAGGGTTCTGGGGGAAAATATCCTGATCTTCTGTCACAGGAGGACACAAGCAGTCTCATGATGCAGCTGACAACAGGGAAGACACAGCTGAGAGACAAAAAGGAACTGAGTCCACGATGACATAATGAAAACACTTAAATGAAGTCAAACCTGAAATTCAATCTCTCCAGCTAAACAACTCTCCAGCTAAACAAACCAACAAATTCCCATCACCGTTTAAGCCAGTTACTTTCCAATGGCCACACCACTTCCAGAATCTCCTTCCTTCATTCATCCCCCACACACTGCCAGATCCCTTTTGTGGAACATTCCCCTGCTCAAACACCATCAATGGCTCCCCACTGCTGAGAATAATCAAACCCTCACCCTGGCATTCAGGATTCTCCATGGTACAATCTCCACTTACTTTTCCTGCACTATCTCCTGTTACTACATCTCATACATTATCAGGGTAAGTGATTTAATTGCTGTGTTCAGCCCAGGACCTGGCACATGGGAAGCAATGTCTGCGTGCAGAGTTGGGGAGGTTGCCATGGCAGGCTGAGCCGAGGTAGAGGGCAAAACCGGAGCCCGCTATCCTTTCCTAGGAGGGAGAGGCACTGAATCTAGATGGATCATTGTCCATTGCATAGGTCCAATTTTCCCTTTCCAGGTTCTGGACCACAGTTCTTCAGCTTGTATACACCACTGACACCCCACAGGTAGGATTCTGCAAACTGATACACGGCCTCTCTCTGCCTTCCTCAGATACCCACGGGGCCTAAGCTCCGCATCCACAGGCCAGTCCCCATTCCCAGCTTCTGATGCTCCAACTGTTCTTTCAGCCCCTTTCTGTCCTGGGGACTCCAGGGACTAGCTTCTCCCATTGAGAAAGGGCTCAGAGCCGCAGAACGATATGATGTGGTAGACAATTTGATGAGAATAGCAACATGTAGCAGGTATTATTGGCCGCCTAGCCATCAACCATGTCCCCCTGATTCCTTGCTATGGAAACCTGATTCTCTTCAGGCAGCCACCCCATCACTGAGTGACTCGGGGTGGTGCCCCCATCCCAACTCCAAGGGCAGAGCCCAAGTCACCTAAGCCAACCACGGTGATTCCATCTCCCTGCCAGGGGCTGGTTCAGGAATGGGCCCGGGAGATGTGAGGGGACCTCTGCTTGGGAAGTTTCTGGGGAAAATGTGCTCCATCATATGGAGTCATACTGGCTCTCTTCTCCTTCTGATGAGGAATTCTGTGACCCTGGAATTCCTGTAGCCAAGGCACCCCAATGACAGGCCACCAGTGACAGAATGCCCACTATGCACCATCCCATTTCATTCCCACCTCCTGGAAATGGAGAATATATGCCCACTTTACAGATCAGGAAAGCAAGGCTCAGAGAGGTTAGGCAACCTGCTTGCAGTCACGCGGCTGGATGAGGCAGAACTGGGATTTGTGTGCAGGTCTCTCCATTTCTGAGTCCGCCCCCAACCCATGCCATCCTGTGCCCACTCAGGGGGGTATACAACACATCAGTGCTGGCTCCCTTTCTAGACCCCTGAAGCAGGAGGGGGCAGACTCCATGTCCCTAGGAGCACCCCTAAGGGAAGAAAGTGTCCCCTAACCACGTGGATGGGAACCAGTTCCAAGCAGTGTTTTTTTCCACACACAAAAGCCCTTCTCCCTCTGGGAGAGGCCCGCAGCTCCATACAGGCCTCCCTTGTTCTCGGTGGCTCACATCCAGCAGGGCCCTAGAGAATCAGGAACATGGGCAGAGAAATGAGTGAAACCCAAGGACCTGCCAGTGGGGGAAATCAGCCCAGGATGCCTCTTGGCTGGGCCACTCCCTAGCCTGGCCATTTGGTTGGGGGTCTCCTCTCAGGAGCCTGGGGAAAAGGACTTTAGTGTCTTGACATGAGAAGTAATGACTGTGTCCACTGCCAGGAAGAGTCTGGGCAGCCCCCTTTGCCACTATGAGGACCCTGCCCTTGGGGACGAGTCTCAGTGGGCAGGAGCCCTGGCCACCTCATTCCCACAGTGGGGAGGGCTTGCTCTTCACTCTACCCTCTCCTTTCTGCTCAGTGGCTTCTTTTCAACAGCCAAATTCAGGCTGTCTGGAGGTTTGCCTTAAAAGGCAACCTGCTTCTCAGAGTTTGCGGTGTGCCTAGAGGGAAGTCCGGCTCCTTCCCAATTGCCTTCCCAGTTCTGGGGGGCAAAGGCCCTACTGGTTATAATAAGAGAAGTTCTCTAGGTTAGATTTCAGGTACAGAGTTCAGTGGTTAGGCTAGTGGGTGCTGGAGTGAGGCAGATCTGGATTCACCCCTTGCTAGATGAATGATCTTGGGCAATATACTGTCCTCTCTGAGCCTCAGTTTCCTTGTCTCTAAAATGGGACCTTACATTGACTCCTAAAATGGATGCTCTGAGGATTAAATGTGAATGTATGCAAATGATGGCACAGTGCCTGACCTACCCTAAGGACTCAATTTTTTATTATAAAGGCATTCCTCTGATTGCCACTAACAGGACTGACCCAGCCAAACCTTAATATCAGCCTGCCAGATGTGGGGCCAGACATCCTTGCTCTCCTATCCAGCCAGTCCACATCTGGAAGGACCAAGGCATCAGAAATAACATGCCAACTAGGGATCAGGAATTCCTGACTTATCTGTCAGCCCAGTGAATGAGTCTGAGACAGGCTACTTGCCCTGCCTTAGGATTTAGCTCCCCCTGGCCACCTGAGGCCACCAGGGGCTGGTGTCTTTAAATTGGGCTCTCCTGTATACTACTCTGGTTGATCAAGAATCATTACTTCCTGCTGTACTCACATTAACCACCTGATGGGTTTGCAATGGGCTCCTTTCAGAGAGCGACATTCCCTTTGGGAACTGTCTGTCCTGTTTCACTCTGTTGACAATCAACAGAGAATAGAGTTTAGATTTTCTGCTGAATGTCTAGAACTATCTGGTCAGCTGTTTACCTGAAATGGCAGGATCCTCCAAGGCTGGCTGGAGCCTAGAAGCCAGGCGTTGGCCTCTTCTGATAAGCACCTAGTTTGATTCTGCTGCCTACCCCTTCCTATCCAGTTATCCCATCGCAAGCTAAGGCGGCAGCTCTTGCAGCAGCAGAGAAAGGAGCAGGCACAGGAAACAGACCCTCATGCTCACCCCAAATCTTGTGAAAGTAAGGCCAAGGTGATGGGTTCAGTGTGATCATGTTTCGAGTTTAAGTAACCATCTCAGAGACATATAACACTTAACTTCCAGCTACCGGTGCCTGAAGGAGAGCCCCCTATCATCAAACATTTGACAAACCATCCCACGTCTTTATTTCTCCAGTGGAAAAAATCCATTTCTCCCATTCCCAAATCTATCATTCCTTAGGGTCACAGAGTGACTTCTGGACACAGGGCTCAGGTCCCCACCCACTCAGCCTGGAAGAGACCTGTCAAGCGTTTGCCTGGTTAGAAATGTGCTGCCCGCATTACTTGAACTGCTTGGTATCTGGCCAGGTAAACAGGAGAGCTGTCATTCTTTCCAACCCCACAGCTCAGCCTCTTCCTCCAAGCCCCCACGTCAGAACAGCCAAGGAGAGAGGAGGAAGGGAGGAGCCATGGGTCAGGACTCAGAGCCCACGTCCTGGAGGCGACACCTGAGAGCCCAGGATATCATGGCAGTGGTAGGGGGCAGGAGGACATCGCCTGGAGAAGCAGAGCTGGCTTGGAAGCCGATATGGAGATAGTGCAAGGTCAGCCTTAGCTTCACATAGCCCATCACACACTTCACTCTTGGGAACGTGGCATATGACACATCTCTGTGAGAAGTGAGCCAGTACCACTGAACTATCATCACCCCATGCTCCAGAGTACCCCAGAACTTGACACTGTCATTATAGCCCAGGTCTCCCTCTCTGTGGCCTGAATTTTCTCTTTTCATGTCCCACGTCCCTTGTGAGCTCACGAGAACAGTGCTACCTCTCTTCCTTTCTCTGCCATGTCTCCTAATGTCTTTAAAGGGCTCCTCACCCCTTGGAGTTCACGAATCTGAAGGTCAACAAAGGCAGAAATGGGAGTTCGATCATTTCTTGTGTTTCAAAACTGTTACAGGAAATCCTGCATTATAATAATGTCTCCCCTGCTAATTAACACATCAAGTTTCTTTGCTTTCACTTGGAATGATGTCAACTTAGAGTGTTAATAGTTGGTTATCCCATGCTGCACATACAAAGGTCCGGATGATTTTTCTTTGATAAATTTTGATAAGTGAAAATAAATGAGTACTTATATCTTATAAACACAGGAAGTTTGCAGCTGACATCTCTGGAATCCCCATCCCACACCACCTGGGAACCGGGGCCTGGTTGCCTGGCTGGGGCTGAGCCCCCGGGACCAGTCACTAACCTTCTGTTTCTTCCTCTGCATCACTGTTGAACCAGACGCTGCCTTCTAGCCCTTGAGAAGCACTGGAAACGCTACAGTCTGGAAATGCTAGCTGCCTCCGTATTTACACACTTTACCATACATGGAAATTACTCAACACCGACGTCAGACAAATTCCTGGGGAGATACGTATACAACCACGTACAACCATGTCGTTACCATATAAATTCCTGAAAACTGGAGACAGCAGGAAGAGGGCAGCGGCTCTGTCAGAACCTGGACCTCCCCTTCACCTCCCTCCCCCGCAGCGCTACTGCCTCCCCCCCCCCCACCCCATCTCAGGCAGACTCTTTTCCAGGCTTTTATTTTTTCTGTTTACCTGTCATGAATTTGTCTGGTGTAAGTATACCCACTGGGATCTGGGACATGACATCCAGGGGTCCCCTGTCCTCCTCCCTGGCCATGCACTGAGTAAAAACCTGGAGGTTGTGAGCTCCAACTCTGACTCATCCATGTTAAAACTGGTAAAGCCATATCTTCCTTAAACAGTTTATAAACTGCTATAAGTCACTTTGTAAAGCTAATGTGTTTCACAAATGGAAGCTATTTCCTTTGTAGGTTGATCTGGAAAAAGGAACCATAGAGGGGCAAAGAAAAATAGTAACATAGTGGCTGAGTGTGGGTTTGGGAAGCAGACTCCCTCTATTTGAATAGCAGCTCCACAAATGACCAGTTGCAAGCCTGGATAATTTACTTAATACCTTGGAACCTTAGTTTCTTCATTTGTGAAATGGGAAGCACAGTACCTACCTCATAGACTGACCAAGACAATACAGGTAAAGCCTTTAGCACTGTGCCTGGCACACCACAAGTGCTAATATCTGCTTACTGTTGTCTCAATTAAAGGTCAATTCGGAGGCTCATTATATAGTTTTGTGTCTCTTTAGATATTTGCTGATACTTCTGAGTAATGGCAAATGGTTGAGTTGGAGGAAAGGTCCCTTTATTCTCCCTAGCAAGCACCTACTTGAACCTCAAAATGTTTGATGATTGTCTTTTTGCAAGTCCTTCAGCAAGCCAGATTTTCACAAGAAGTTGGGCTTACATAAACATTTAAACTTTAGCAGCCTACTAAAAAAGCCTTCACAATCCCCTCCAGGAGATCCACAGTGAATTAAAAACTAGGCTTTTCTGTCCTTGCCTGGTCCTCAATACCACTTGCATGAAAAAACTGGCTAGTAACTATTTGCAAGGTTTCAGTAAAGACTGATGAGTGCCCACCAGGGCAATTCAGCTAAAAGCCCATTTCTATCCAATTCATTCATCAAATATTTGCTGGTCACCAACCACCTGTCAAACACTATATGCCCAGGCTGCAACACTGGTCCCTTACTCACTGGCTCCAGAGACAGATATCTGCAATTTAAAAAGAAAACACCTGGGCCTGTAAGGAAGGTGCTAGGAGACCAAAGGCAAAGAGGCCATGGCACTCCTGTTTTTCACATTTTATCAGCAGCCCAAATGGAGAGCTGGTGAGCTGGTGCTCTGCGGTTTCTGCCCTACCATATCCCCTATCCTTGACATCTCAAGCCTTGCAGACAGTTCTCTTTTTCCCCCTCCTCTGACCCATACCACACCCTCTGTGGAATAAACTTCCTTCTTGTCTGACTGCTGTTCACCTTGGATATCCTCTCCAAGGCAAAGGGAGACTGAGCAAGCAGCAAGGCTGGATTCAGGCAACCATGGGTCCAAATGCTGAATGAATGAGAGCTGATGCAGGCTGAGGACAGTCTCTCTCTCAGCACCCCACAGGGCCCACTGGCAGTCCTGGCCTCCTGAGCCTGAACTTGGCTGGAGATTCAGGAAGCAGCTGCTGAACAAGAGCAGGAGAAGGAAGTTCAGTATTTCCTTTCTCCAGATCCCACCCTCAGCCTCTGACAGGGAGGATTAGGGATGGATGGAGGATGGAGGAGGAAGATAGTAATTGAGGACTATTGTGTTTGAAGCTCTTGGTAATACATTCCCAAAGTACCATCCCTGAAAGAAACTGAGGCACTGAGAGGTTAAATAACTCATCCAAGGTCACCTGCCTAGTAAAAGGCAAATCCAAAAGTCAAACCTCCACCTGTCTGCCTTCCAGTTTCTCATCAGGATTCCAAGTTGCCTCTTCATGATATAATTTCATGAAGCACCCAGGGAATCACCTCAGTGTCACCTGACCAGATCCCAAGGCAGAGATGTCTCCTCAGGATGAAGAGTGCTACCCATTCATTCACACTGCAAGGGCAGGTGGGGGGTGACTGGGGCCCAGGGCTCTGGGGAAGAACCAAAACCCACACTGTTGCTCCCAGCACAGATCCAGGTTCTGAACATAACAGCACAAGGGCCAGGAAGGTGCAGAATATTCTTGGGCCTGTTAGAGGAAATAAAATACCTGCCTCAGGGTCCCTTGTTGGGTAAGATATCGCAACATGCAGCAAAAGTGCTCAGTAACCGCCCCTTCTTTTGGTTCCCCCAGCTTTCAAAGACTGAGGCCACAAAACACTCACTGTGGGGTTTTTTAGGCTTCAGTAATTGTCCCCATCTATCACCAAGACTTGGAGTGGGGGCAGGGGAAATGTTGCAGCTCTCCCCTCCCTCTAGTTCTTTCAGAATAACTCACACCTGCACTCAAGGACACAGGTCGTCGTCCCAACCCTCGTTCCCCACCCCCCGTCCTCCCCCAGGCTCGACCAACGAAGACAGATGTTTCCCCCACCCCGGCCGCGGGCTTTCTCTCTCTGAGCAGGAGGGTGAGAGTGGCACGAATGCCCTCATCCCCCTGTCATACAATGACCGTCAGTGGCGCGCAAAATCGCCAATTGTTCTGCCGCGGGACCTGGGGAGAGCTGGGCCACGCGGGGTCAGGAGCACGCGGGAGCCCTTCGTGCCCGGGAAACCCCGGCATGGGGAGGGACCCGGCGCCTCCTAACAACAGAAGCTCCGCGGGTCTAACAGCGGCCCCTTCCCACGACTCCTCGGCACGCGCCGGCCTCCCCGGCCCAAGCCCCCTTTCCTCACAACTTTCCCCGCATCCGCCGGCACCGCGGCGGGGCAGGAAAAATTAGGGGGCGCTCTGTGCGAGCCCGGACGCAGGCAGAGCCGTGCCTCGCTCCGGCCGGGGTGGCTGCAGCCCGAGGGGCCCGACCCGGGGCTCACTCACCTGGCGGCTGGCTCGGGCGGCGCGCGGGCGGGCAGCGCTCTCGGGCAGCGGCGGCTGGGTGCGCCCGGCCTCGGCGCCGTTTTGTTCCGCTCCGGGAAGGCGGGCCCCGCGCCACGCCAACCAGCGTGCTTTGCACACTGCACCACTCCTGGGCTGATGTCATGGCGCGAAGCCCCGCGGCGCTGCCCCCACCCCCGCCCCCGGACCCCAAACCAGGAGCAACCCGGACGGCGAGGGCGGGGGCAAAAGAGGCCGACTCCCGGCGCGCTCCGCGCTGCGGAGTTGCGGTCCCACTGTGCGCCCCTTCGCCGGGGCAGAAAAGTCTTGCACGTGTTAGGGACCTCTCGGGGTTTTCTGTCAGCCGAAAGAGAAAGCGGAGAGGTGAGCTAAGAGAGCAGACCCTTGTTAAACTTGGGGAAAGAGGGGACTTCAAATTTGCATGTCCTAGTTGCAAGGTGTAAGGGACCTATATTGGGTGCCTGGGTAAGATAAGACCTGAACCCTTCCGGTTACTAACTGGGGCCTTGAGCAAGCAAGACACTTAACCTCTCTGGGCCTCAGGTTCCTCCTCTGTGAAAGGGGTATACTCCCCAGGGATGTTGTCGGCATAAAAATAAGATCACATACAACCCACAAACCTTCAGCAGTGGCCCAGCATGTCATAGGCACACAACAAATGTTAACTCTCTCCTACAACAGCTCTTTTTCCCCCAGCTTTCCCCAGTCTTCCCTGCTATCCAAAGAACACACCACACCACCCCCGAAAGCAGTAGTTCCAAAAAATTGGTGCCTCGGTTGGACTTTTCTTTAGGCTGCTAACTTTTAGCATGACAGACACAGACAGGCCATTCAAAGCTGCCCCTGGGGCAGATACAGAAGGGTGCACCCCACTTCCCACCCCCTAACCCAGGTCCCAGCCCTTCCTGAGTGCCTGATATACAGGCATTTGGGGGTCAAAGAAGCTTACCCTCTGCAGAGCTACTGTCTTTGCCAGGATAGACTCCTAGCCCCTTTCCTGGGTGCTGAAACAGCCCAGAGACCCAAGGCTCTGGGCAAGGAAGGAGCTCCCTGGGGGCCTCTGGCAGGGCAGGGGAGCCCAAGTAGGGGAGCAAGACAAGGCTTTAAAGTGAAGACACCATTTCCACTCCTGGGTTCCCACCTTGACCGAAGCAAGGAGCACTGCCCTTTGGAGCTTATGGATTTGAATTTGAAGGGACATGAAGAATCTAAAAGAGAGACTGATGTTTCCCAGAAGTAAGAAGAGCAACGAGGGAGTTGCAAAGCAAGGAGATAAAGTATCATCTTCTAGTGTGGTAGGTTTTTTTGAAGCTGTTCACTACATTTCTGAGACCAAAGAGAGCCGAGGGCTGGGTGCTGGAATAGGGCACACCTTGTCTCTTATTCTCTAGAGATGGATTACATTATTTTCACTGGGTACAAACTGAAGTGGGAAATCAGTCACACTCAGATCTTGAGTATACATTTCAGTGTGATTGTGTGTATATGTGCGTTGTGTGGGTGCATCTGTATATAACTTTATTCTGTTTTCTTAGGGTCTAGAGCTTTCTCTGGCAGTTAATTGGGGGAAAGCCCTGGAGTTTTTGGTTTAGAGGGTCTCCCCTCACCTTGAGTCACCCCTGCCAACATGGAGCTATCACATCTTCCAGCCTGGGCTGGTGTCAAGAGCTCAGGCCCCCACAGATTTTGTTTAAAGCCCCGGATTGTTGGATCAGCTCTCTTCTAGGAATAAAGTCAAGCATCTTATGATCCAGAAATATTTTTCTAGGTTTTTCTTGATTTCTACTATAAGAATATCTTTCCCTTTGCCAGGTCCTTAATTTAGTAAAGAAGGGCCTCTAAAATTGGGGATGTCTGCAAGCACCCAGCCAGGGTTTCTTGCAGGTTGGGCCAACCTCATCTGACCCAACCAAGATGTAAGGGGAGAAACCAGGAGAATTATTGGTAATTCCTGCATTGAACACTAAATAGGTAAGCAGGTAAATGAAATTGCAGAACTACAATTGGTGTCAGAAGCCATGGGCCCGCTGCCCAAAGATGGTGGTCCCATAGGATTTTCCCCTCTCCTCTCAGTTCTCCGGACTCTGGAGAGATGAGCCTTGGAATCTTGCCCAAGATTTTATGAAAGAGCAACTCCTGCATTTCCTTCTTTGGTCTGGGATTGTCTTCTCTGGAGCCTGTGGAACTGTTGATAGATTTTCCCCAATGAGGACATGTCAGCCTGTGCTGTGAAATGTCCTCAGGGAAGGTCCAGGAAAAGAAGGGCAATAACTGCAGTCACACATGGATTTCTCTCAGAGGCTCTTGAAGCACCTTGTAAATAGAGTGGCATAAAAATAAGATCACATCCAAACTGGATTGCTTTAATAGTGAATAATATAGTGATAGCATTAATAATCACACCAAGGCAATAGGGCTGCCCCAGGCAAACCAGGACATATATATGGTCAAACTTTGTACACACCAAAGGAATATCTTAAGAGCTGTCTAGGCCTAGTTGGAGATAAAGGAAGCCAAGTGGGCTCTGCTGTGTCTGCTGTTTTTCCAGAATCTCTCATCTTTCTGTTGTGCTGCCTTCGCTGGATGTGGCCATCCGTTTTGGACTTGGTCTTGGATAACCTGTTTGTAGTTAAAAGTACTTCCGGGAACGAGGAAGGCCTTTGGGATTAAGGATTGAGGTGCGTCAAAGGTGCAGGTTATCAACCATGCAAATAAGCACCACCCTGGTGTTAAAATCACAGAAAGGCCAGTAGACACCATCAATGCTTGAGACATCACACATGCCTAAATTTCCTTAGGGCAGAGATACTCGTGCTGGCTGATATCAGCCACATAACTGTGTCCAGGCTGGCACTGCCCGGTCAGCTGTACCCACATCTGCGGAGACAATGCAGTCAGAGCTCATCACCAAGGGTCTCTCTCTACTGGGGATTCTAGAAGGAGGCCTGTACGCACAGGAGCTCAGCTGCTTTCCTGGACTCTAAAGATTTCTAAACTCTTCGGTATCCTCACCTTCTCCTCTGTGCACTCCTCTCCCCAGTGCCTCTGGGCTGGTACTTGTGGCTACTGGGGATGAAGTAGAGAGTGCCACAGGCAAGCAGCAGGGCCCCTGCCTTCCAACTTCCTCTGCCACCTTCTATGGCATCTTCTCCCCTTTTTCCTCCCTCATCAGCATCCTGTCATATCTCTCTCCCTTCCCACTGCAAGTCTTTCTTTTTCCCATTGATCCCAGGTGAGGAGGACTTGAGTGTAAGGCTGAGGGAGGAGTGAGTGAATGTGGCTGGCTTGGCTCTGCCTGACATCCCAGGGAGCTTAGAGACCCAAGCTGGGCCAGAGATTTCCCACTTGTCCATTCATCCATCCATCTATCCGTCTGTCCATCTTTCCATTCATTCAGCAGACATTTATTGAGGTCCTACTCTGTGCTGGGCATGTACTCTAGGTGCTAGGAATACAGGGAAGAAGATGACTTGGATCCTAACCTTAAGAAGTTTACAATCTAGTAGGGAAACAAATATCAAGGCCCCAGAGTCTTCTGGGGGGCATGAGGGAAGGGGTCTGGAGTACCGTGAGCAGACTAAGGATGAGTGCGTAGTTCTGTTTCTCTGGAAGAGGCACAGGGTCAGGAGAGTTTTCACAGAGAAAGTGAGGTAAGAATGGAGTCTTGAAACATAAGTGACAGTTGAGAAGCAATGCTAAGGGACATGATCTTGGAACAGCACTGTTCCACCAGGGAACTACAAGTATCATCCACAGAGCTGACATCTAGGATGAAGGGCAAGGTTCTGGGAGAGATGGGGCTGGCAGGTAGTCAGGCGCCAGAAGGACATGGCAACCATTGTGAACTCTTAGAAGGAGGTGGACTGTCCTGAGGGCAGTGGGAGTATTAAAGTGTCTTAAACAGTGAAATGAAATGGTCAGTTTTAAAAGCATATTGGGAAGATAGCTATGACTCTCCTGTGCAGGCTGGATGAGAAGAGGGTGAGGGAGGAGTCAGGAGGGCCCATCAGGAGATTGTTGCTACAGTTTGGGAAAGAGATGACGACTGGCAGTTGCCCTGAGGATGGAGAGTAGGTGATGGGTTTGAGAGTTATAGAGGAGGCAGAATCTACCAGACTTGGGAGCAGTTGAATTATGGGGCTAAGGTGAAGAGTACAGCAGAAAGTGAGGGAAGAGTCAGGAATGGTCCCTGGTTTCTTAGTTGGGCAACTCACCAAGATAATTCAAGAGGAGCCACAGATTGAGGGGCAGGGAGAGATTAATTCCGTTTCAGATTTGTTGAATTCAAGATGTCTGGGACACTCAGGTGGAGCCATCCAGGTAGGCAGTTGGACACAGAGGGCAGAAGAGGGGCTGGCTGAAAATAGAGATTTGAGAGTCCCCAGTCTAGAGAGAGCTTGAGAAGGAACAGGCTTGGAGACCCGAGGGATGCTAACGTTTGAGGGTGGCTGAGAGCCCACAAAGGAAATTGAGAAGGCATGATCAGAGAGATAAGGAGAAAATCCATGATAAGGAAGCCAAGAGGAGGAGTTTCAAAAAAGGGGGAGCCAGAAGGGAAAATTTTATGTTGTGTATGTATTGCCACGATTGAAAAAACAAGCACAAGAAAGAACAACGAAAAGAGACGATGATTAAATGCAATACATGATCCTGGATGGGATCTAATGATGGAGGAAAAAAGACTCAAAAGGACATTATTGGGACATATGAAAAAATTAGAATATAGATTGTAAGGTTTTTATTAATGTTCAGTTTCTTGAACTTGATAACTACTATAGCAACCCATGGCCTGGGCAAAACAGGCCTGCAGATCTTTGGTGCCCAGCAGTCTGCATGACCTAGGCAGCTAAATGTTTAACCTATTGTCTTTCTAAGCCAGTAAAGACAGAAAGGGTAAATTGACCTTAAAATGTAACTTTATGCAAGCAGGCAGGAGGTGAGACGCTCTTAGTCTCACAAAAAGAGCAAAATGTAACTGTTCAAGTGTTATTCTAGTCCTTCCTGCACCACCTCTCAGGTCAGAGTGACCTGCTCCCCCCACCCTTAGGAAGGCCTTTGTCTTAACCTTATAAAAGGCTTTCTGTCCTCTTTACCTCCTGCAGTCAATTCCCTGCGAATGTGATGCCCGCCCAGCCTGAGAGAGCCGTCATGATTTCTCTACAACTTCTCACCCTGTAAGTAAGCCCTGAATAAAAGTTTGTGTATCAGAAAATGCTTGTCTTCTTTGGCCTCTGGACTGGCATGGCCCTCTTGGGCTGCGACAGCTACGCTTAAGGTAGTTCCATAAGTGAATATCCTTTTTCTTAAGAAATGTACATGGAAGTATTTTGTGCTCAAGGAGCATGAGGTATGCAGTCTACTCTCAAATTCAAAAGATAGATAAATAAATTGATAGGTGATAGAATAATGCTGTGAATGTGTCAAAATATTAAAATTGATGGATCTGAGTATCAGGGTGGGGGATATGTTGGAGTTCTCTGTATGGAGCTTGTATTATTTTTGCAACTGTCTTGTAAGTTTGAAATTATTTCAAAATAAAAAGTTAAAAAAAAAAAAAGGAGGAGGAGGCGGAGGAGGCTGCCATGACATGCACAGGCTGAGCGTCAGTTCTGCTCCGTGCCAAGGAGACTGGGGTGGAGGTGACTACTGGGGAAGAAAATGAACAGAGGGGTCAAGAAAGGCTGGGGCAGTCAAGGCGTTTAGTCTGCCTTACTAAAGGTGCACTAACTCTTTAGGGCTAATCCATTTAGTACTCCTTCCCCATCCCCACATCCCAGAAAATGTGTGGGTTTTTCCCCCCAAGTTCTTCTTGAAGTGGTTGAGAATTCCTTGGAGCTAAAGAAATGACTTTAGAGAATATGTAGATTCAAGGAGTGAAGTCTCCACTGTGCAGATTAGAATGCTTTTCAGCAGACATTGCCTTACTTACTTTCTAGGGAGTGTTCAAAGGCATCTCATAGCTGAAACGGAGCTCAAAGGAAAGCAAGTTCCCTTAGATCATCAAGAGCTGCCACACTTTGAAGGATGCAGGATGAAACTCGTGGGCGAAAGATCTAGTTTGAGAACCAGCTCTATCATCAATAGATTAAAAATTACATTAATAGTAACAAATATGTATTGAGCACTTACTACGTGCCAGTCCCTTTATACGCAGCCACTCCTTTAATCCTCATGGTAACCTAGTGATGTAAGCACTATTTTCTTTTCCAATTTTAAATAGTTTTATTTAAGACATTACATTTTCCACTTGTAAGCACTATTTTACCCCCTATTTTGCATGTGAGAAAACCACGGTTAGAAGAGGTAACTAGCTAACTTAGTAGCTGTGTGACCGTGATCTAGATGTCCGTTTTCCTCATGTGTGAGCTGAGAGGTTGGACCACCTCAGTGTTCTCTGACAGCAGAGGGGTGGATGTGTTCCTCTGGAGGAGCTCGGGATATTGGCAGAATCAGCCCACTCCAAGGTCTTAGGTTTTATTGTAAAAGTTTATTTACATTTTGTGTTCTCTTTCACAAGTGTTTGTTTCAATGAAAAGGTAAGGTTTTAAGTTATTAACTGTTTAGAGAAATGGGGGCTCTGGAAAATGTCTCATAGTGTCGCTTCAGGAGGCTCTGGCAGGCCGCTGTGGGCCCCTGGGGTATGAACAGGCCCCGTGTGGGGCGTGGGTGGTCTCTAAGGTTCCTCCTGGCCCAGGCTGGGATCTTCTGTTCCGTGACGCTGTGATGAGGCAGGTCCAAGAGGAGCTGTGGAATGGGACCCAGCATTCCTGACCTCCACTCTGTGTCCATGTTTCCCAAGGAGGAATCTTCGGATTGCTTAGTTCAGAGGGGCAGTGAACCTGGTGGACAAAGGCCAAAGAAAAACCTGAAGAGGCCGTGTGTAAATGTCACCAAGTTAAAATGCTTAGAGGAAAGTGGAAAGGGGAAATCCATCTGGAAAAGAGGAATGTCAGGGATCCAGGAAACAAAGTGGATGCTCCTGACCAGGAAACCTGTTCTGATTTTCAAGCTGAAGTTTATACTGTGAAGCACAAAGAATTTTCCAGGGGATCTTGGAAAAGATGATTCAGAAACTCGCAGGAGAGGTTCAGGGTTGGGTCCTCACGGAAACTGTGAAACAGCCTGGATAGCCTTATTTAAAATTTTTTTTAATTTTAAAAATGAACTATTTTTAATGGCTTTATTGAGATATAATTCACATACCACACAATTCAACCATTTAAATTATGCAATTCAATGGTTTTTTAGAAGTTTCACAGAGTTGTGCAATAATTAACAAAATTAACTTCAGAACATCTTCATCACCCCAAAAAAGAAATCCATCCCCATTAGCAGTCTCTTTCTACCCCCACCCCCTCAACAGAGTAAGCATCTATTAATAATTAAAGAAACTGAGGTCCAGACGTTAGTTCAAGGCTATCCGACTAGAATGCAGCTCTCCTTTATTCTCAGTTTTGTGCCCTCCCTGAGAAAAACCACATGGCCTCCTCCAGAGAGGAATTTGAGATTCTGCTAGACAGTCAATTGCTCAGCTGAACTTATTTATTTTTAGTGTCAAAAAAGAATGAATATCCCTAGGAATTTTTCCAACCGTCAGTAAATTCCATGGGTATACCAATTGTATGATTGTGCTACTAGGTATTTGCTTTTTCTGCTCTGGTTTATCAGTTAAAAAAAAAAAGTAGCTTTTAAAGTGAACAATTCCATGACATTTAGTACATTTACAATGTTGTGCAACCACCTCCTCTATCTAGTTTCAAAAATTTCCATCACTCCAAAGTAACACCCCTTACCCATTAAGCAGTTTCTCCCCATTTCTCCCTACCCCCAGACCCTGGCAACCCCCCATCTTCTTTCTCTCTCTGTGGATTTATGTCTTCTGGATATTTCATATAAGTGGAATTTGTGTCTGCCTTCTTTCACTGAACATATTATTTTCAGGGTTCATCCATGTTGTGGCATGTATCAGAACCTCATTCCTTTTTATGTCTGGATAAGATTCCATTGTATGAATATACCGCAATTCGTTTATCCATTCATCCTCTGATGGACATTTTGACTATTTTTACCTTTTAGTTGTTGTGGACTGTGCTGCCGTGAGCACGTATGTACATGTTCCTATTTGAACATCTGTTTTCAATTCTTTGGGGTATATAGCTAGGAGGGGCATTTGAGGTCATATGATAATTCTGTGTTTAACTTTTTGAGGAACCACCAAACTGTTTGCAGACTGGATAGCTTTTTAAATGACCACTTCCTCCTCCTCTCCCCTTGTTAGCCACGTAGGGCCACTTCTGCTCCCTCTGCAGCCTCCTCTGCTATTGCCTCTATCCAAAGCAGGGTTGTCCCATGCCGTGACTATGACTCTCGCAGTCAGAGGGGGTGGGGTGGGGGGAACAGGAAGGGCGGAAGGGAAAGCGGAAAGGTTCCTCTTTCAGAAGCCAGTGCAAGAGCAGAGGAAGGGAGCTCCTGGGGAGTGGCAGTACATGGTACTACTGTTAGGAACCTGAGAGGCTCAAAGGGGAAGTGTGGCCAAGTGGGAACAGGCTGGAGATTTAGGAGAAGTGTTTCTGACAGATGTAGCTCTAATCACTCTAGCGCTCCTTTGCTCCTGATCTCTTTGCTCCCCCCTTGCTTTAATCCATTGGTTCACTCTGTCCTACTGGTCTAGAACATTCCACCTTTGTGGCTCCCTCCCACCTTCTCTGTGGTCACCTGGCCATACAACACTGGTTTAAGGCAGTTCAGTAGATTGGAAATAACCAGACCTTAAGCAAGGCCCTTGATAGCTCTGCTCCATTAGGGTCGATTGTATGAAATTAGACCTGAGATAGAAGGAAGGATTGAATGACTTTTGGAGAACTCTGTCAACTCAAAGACAAGACACGCAGAGCTTACTGGACTGAAAAGTCTCAGAGGCCAGGGAGTTTACTCTCCTTTGTAGCTCACTACAAAAGCTCCTTTGTAGTTAGAAGTTTATGAATGAATGAATGAGTGAAGGAATGAATGAGGCTAGTTTCATTTTAATTTGCAGGGAAAGAACCAAGAGTAAGGTTGCCACCTGCTGGTGAATTTCTGAAAGACTCTTCTCAGCAGCTTCAGACGCCTGAAGTAGCCGTCCAATCTGTAACCATAAGAAAACCTCCAGCGTAGATAATCCTGTGATCACCTGATACTAAAATGCTTTTTGACCCTGACTTAAGATATCATAGGTTCCTAGCAAAGAAGCCAAAAAGGTTCTGGGACACTGGTCAGAGAATAAGGCATTTGGTGGTAGTGGAAGCTCTGTTCTCCAGCTCAAGACCCTCTTACTGTTAGCAAATGTCCTCGCCCCAAGACCTCTTTCCATATCATTCCTGCTGACAGAGAAAACCTATACTGAGCACCCACTATGTGCTGGGTATTGACTGGATGCCAGAGGACACAAATCAGGAATTTATAGGGAGCAGGGTGATGAAGTGTGGATCTGGATGGAAGTGGTGTAGGAGACTGGCACAGGTGAAGAGCCCTGGGAGTTCAGAGAGGGGGAGAGCCCCTCCACTGTGGGAATCAGGCAAGGCTTTCCAGGAGAGATGACATGTTAGTGAACAGGGCAGTAGCAGGTGGTTTAGGGTTTGGACATGGGGAGACGGACTGTGCTCTGGTTGTGTAATAAACCACCCCAAAACTTATAGCTTAAATCAATAGCAGTCATTTATTTTTACTCTCTCGTGTATGGGGTTTACTGAGCTCAGCTGGGCATTTCTTGCACAGTCCCTCATGCCATTGTAACCTAGTCTCAGAAGTCACATAACAGAATTCTCAGATGGTGGCTGGCCGGAGTGGTCATGAAATCTTTGTCACTCATGTGGCGGGCAACCCGGCTGGGGCTGTAGCTGGAATGCCTACATGTAGTTTCCCCGTGACTGCCTTACAGCATGGCAGCTGGGTTACATGGGCAAGCATCCCCAAAGAGAGCCAGGTGGAAGCTGTTTTGCCTTTTGTAGCCTAGCCTCAGAAGTCAGAGCAGAACTTCTGTACTCAACTAGTTGAAACAGTCACAAAGACCCGCCCAATTCAAGAAAGGGGCATAGGCTCCACCTGTTGATGGGGACATGACAAGGTTCCAAAAGAGCAGGTGGGACGGGAGATATCACTGCAGCCATTTTTGGAAAATACAATCTGCCACAGGCAGGAAGGTCATTCCAGGTGGTTGCCTGCATTGGTAGTAGCTTCAGAGCTGCATTTTCTGAGAGAGCAAGCAGTTTTTACTGACTGGTCGTTGCTAAAGGGAAAGCATGAAGTTTTAGAAGTACCCCCTGGGCCATCCTCACTAAGACTTGTGAAAAACATTTTTCCAAAGAGAAGCCTGACAAAGAGGGAGACACAGACCAAAGTGGATCCCAAAGGGGAGGTGGGGGCTGAGATGGATAGCCAGTGCCAGTGATGATTGAGGGGGGCCCATCATGTGCGGTTCTCCCAAGAGTGATTTTTAGAGGGGGAAAAATTGGTTTGATATCACTAAAGCAAGTGGACAGGAAGAGCCGGGAGCTATGTTCAAGCTAAGTATTTGAGAGCAGCAGAGGGCAGGGCCCAAAGCAGGAAGCTGCAATTAACAAGAAGCTCTAGTGTAGCAAGAGAGATAAGATTTGCGTACAAAATAACCATCCAAACAGGAGGTAGTTACCAGTTTTGGTGTAAGAGAGAAGTAGGAAGCAGTCATCAGGCTTGACGGGAGCTTGGTCACGGATAAGATACAGCCCTAGGGTTAGAAGGCAGGTTGACTCTGGGATGAACGAGGAGCAAGATCATGACCCCAGCAGAGCTTGAAGGCCCAAAGCTCTTGCTGGGATAAGGGCCTAAATGAGGATCCTCCATGTCAATCACCAGCCTCCTGGTGAAAGGTCGGTAAGCCTAGCTGAAAGGCTGGACAAACCGGGAATGATAGTGTTCAAGCTTAGCTGTCTGGGAAGTAGGTGTTTGTCTACCCAGCAGCTGCTGAGTGTCTGGGTGGTAAGCTTCCAGCTACATAATGTCTGGGCCTCTGAGACCCAAAGGAGAAAGAGACTTTGGCTTCCTTCCCCCATGAGTATTGTGTGACCAAGCTAGTGAGCAGAAGGACTTATTAGCTACAAGATACTAAAGTCTTTCTCCAGTGTTTTTTCACTTGCTTATGAGCACGGTAGCTCTATCAGCTAAGCTCCACTATATGCAGATTTATGCTACTTTAAAAAGATTGGTTTTATTCTTCTTAACTTGTGATATATAGAAGCAGTCTCAACAAAAGCTTCTTTTGCTGCCGAGTGCTCAGTGGAATCATGAAGTTGTGAACTCTTTGAGGATAGGATTATATCTGGATCAACTTCTGTATGCCCAGTGCCTAGGGTAGTGAGGCAGGTTAGATAGGGAAGGAGGGAGGGGGTGGTGACCCTAAGACCCATAGCAAGAAGTTCCTTATGGCACGTACACCAAGCCCTCACACACCTAGTCCTCACTCAGGTGGGCACCTGAAATGAACCAATGAAAAGTGCAGCTCATCAATCCCTTATTAGCATAACCAGAAGGGGAAGAGCCCCTCCAAGTCCTTAAAATGCAGGAATCCCGACCTCAGAGGGTGTTCTAGTTTGCTAGAGCTGCCATTATGCAAAATACCAGAAATGGATTGGCCTTTATAAAGGGGGTTTATTAGGTTATAGATTTACAGTTCTGAGGCCATAAAAGTGTCCAAACTAAGGCATCCACACGAGGATACCTTTGCTGAAGAATGGCCGATGGCATCAGGAACTCCTCTGTCAGCTGGGAAGGCACATAACTGGCGTCTGCTGGTCCTTTGCTCCCGGGTTGTGTTTCAAAATGACTTTCTCCAAAGTGTCTCTGGGCGTCTGTCTTAACTCCTCTTTTCAGCTCCTTTGCATCCTTGCTTCTTTCTGCCCCTGTGATTGTAAAAACCTTGTGACTAACCTTCGCTTGTACTCATTTATCCAGGTTTTCGACTTCAAAGTCTTATGATCACTAAAGACAGCCCCTAATGTTTATTAATGAAGGGCCTTGGGTCAGCCCAGAACGAACCCACCCCAAGTCCAAAGTTATCTTGATAACCGATGGATCTAGCCAAAATGGGCCTGCCTGGCATGCACAGTAGCTTATACTTTAACCTACAAGTTACCTATACTGCATTATAATACTAAAAATTACACCCATCATCATATTAAGGCCACCATTTTCTTACATATGTTTTGTGACTAAGCATGTAATCAATCTGCACATGCTCAACAATTAAATCACTTCTAGTTACATCATCTGGGGCCACTGTACTCATTATCCTAAAACCTGCCCATCTTTTGATGCTTTAAAACTGTCAGAATTACTGCAGTTCAGGGAGACAGATTTTGGAATGATAGGCCATCTGTTCTCTGGCTTCGAGCTTAGCAATAAAACTCTTTCTCTTTTTGAAACCCTGGTGTCTCAGGAATTGGTCATTTGAGCGCATCGGGCAGAAGAATCCACCACCTTGGTCCGGTAACAGGATTAGCAGACAAAGATGTTAAAAGAGATATTATAATATATTCTATATATTCAAAAAGTTAAATAAAAACATGGAAGATTAAAAAAAAAAAACCCAAATCAAACTTCTAGAGATGAAAACTACAATGGGTTAGATGAGAAATACACTTAATGGGATTAAAGTCAGAGTAGACATTGAAGAAAAAAAAATTAGTCTAAAATGAAATACATATAGAAAAGATAATTTTTTAAAATGGAGGACAAAAACTTCATTCCCATGTGTACCATGGAGGAGATGCCCATGGTGCTGGGACTACTTGGGGTTGTGTCCACACTTTGCTTTACTACTGCTTTCCTGGTTGTGATAGAAACCCAGAGGAAGCCAATTGTCATTTGAGCTATTGACAGTGCAACCACTGGAGTCAGTGGCCTTCAAAGATGTAGCTATAGACTGTCCCAAGGAAAAGTGGGGTCTCCAGAGAAAGCTGTTTAGAGATGTGATGCTGGAGATTATCAATCATTTAGTCTCAGTACTATAAGGTCTGCAACTCAGATGTGCTTTCCCAGTTGGAGCAAGGAGGGGAACAGTGGAGAGAAGGAATAGGATTTTTTTAAAACCATAATTAAGACAGGGAAAGTGACCTTAAAAAACAAGAGATGGTAACCATACAACATATCTGCAGGAAAGACACGTTTACCATCATGCCATTGGCTTTAGTAGATGAAAAGGTCCATCGTCACCACCTGGAGGAGAAAATGAGTAATGCATTGGAAATGCGGGTTCTCACTGTAGAAAAGGGGAAAGTGAAATCTCCTCTGCACATAGCATTTGTTCATTCTGGAAATTCCTACTGTGTTTCAGGTGAAGAAACAGATGCACAGAGTTCAAATAATTTTCCACAGACCCAAGGGTTAAAGTTTCAGCAGAACCAGGCCTCGAGTTGGGTCTTCTTGCTTTGAGCTACTCAAATTAGAAAATCATAGATATATGTTGGGGTTGGTTGAATTGTATATCTCAGAAAAAGAAGCATGTTCTTAATCTTAATTCCGTTTTTGTGGGTGTGAGTCCATTGTAAATAAGACATTTTGAAGATGTTATTTTTAATTAAGGTATGGCCAATTGACAGTTGTCTCTTAATCCTATTACTAGAGGCCTTATAAGAGAGAAAGCCAAGGGGTGGAACCAGAAACCAGAAAGTCAGTGGAACCCAAAAGAGAAAGGAGAGGGCATTGTCTTGTGTCAGGAAACTCAAGATATTTGCTGAGCCAGAACACTACAGACCCTGGGAGGGAGCAAGCCCTCTAGCCTCTGAAACCATGAGCCCGTAAATTCCAATTGTTTAAGTCCACCCACTGTGTGGTATTTGTCATAGCAGCCAGGAAACTAAGACATATACTATTGGGTGATACAATTTCCACCCAGTGGAATGTGCTTTGAGTGTAGTAGACAGAATAATGGCCCCCTGGCCCCAAAGATATCTAGGTGTTAACCCCTGGAACCTACTGAAAGTTCTCCAATATAAGAAAAGATCCTCTTGTGATTAAGTTAAGGACCTTGAGATGAAGATATTATCCTGGATTATATCAGTGAGCCATAAGTGCAATTCAGGTGGTCTCGTAAAAGGAGTCAGGCATAGGTTTGACTACATGGAAGAGAGAAAGTGATGTCACAGCTGCAGCAGAGACAGATTTCATGATGTTATGAGGTAGGCTGAAGATAGAAGAAGAAACCAAGAGCCAAGTGTGCTGGTTTAGATCTGTTATGTCTTCCAGAAAAGCTGTGTTCTTTAATGTAATCTTGTGGGTGCTGACCTATTGTGGGTGGGACCTTTTGATTAGGTTGTTTCCATGCAGGTGTGACCTATCCAGTTGTGGGTAAGACCTTTTGATTAGATTATTTCCATGGAGGTGTGGCCCCACCCATTCAAGGTAGGTCTTGATTAGTTTACTGAAGTCCTTAAGAAAGCTCAGGGGCCAACACAGACCCAGACACTTGGAGATGAAGATGGAAAAATGTTTGGAGATGCTAAGCTAAGAGATGAAGCCCAGAGTTTGCTCCAAAGAAGCTAAGAAAGGACCCCCAAATGCTTAGAGAGAAACACCCTGGGAGAACAAGCTGGGATGCACAGGGGCTGAGAAAGAATAGCTAAGAGAGACAGAATCCCAGAGACATTTTGGAGAAAGCCATTTTGAAACCAGAACCTGGGAGAAAAGGACGAGCAGACACCAGCCATGTGCCTTCCCAGTTGACAGAGGTGTTCCAGATGCCATCAGCCTTTCTTCAGTGAAGGTATCCTCTCATTGATGCCTTAATTTGGACATTTTCATGACCTTAGAATTGTAAATTTGTACCTAATAAATCCCATATATAAAAGCCAATCCATTTCTGGTATTTTACCTAATGGCAGCTTTAGCAAACCAGAACACCAAGTTACATCACCAGCTACCAGAAGCTGAAAAAGGCAAGGAATGCAGCTCTAGAGATGGAAAAGACAAGGAAACATATTCTCCCTTAGAGCCTCCAGAGGGGGTGCAGCCTTACCAACACATATGTTTCACACTGGTGAAAGTGATTATGGACTTCTGGCCTGATTTATGGCAGATTGTCACAGCAGCAATAGGAAACTAAGGCATGGAACAGTATCTCTATAAGCTGTGCTTCAAGGGAAAGTAATGTGAGGTGTTGGGAAGCCACAAGAGTACTTGTCAGAATAATCAGAGAAATCAAATTAAATGCATTGCTGGCTTTATTTAACAAAATGAACAAAAGCATCAGTTAGCTGTGTGACAAATTCAAGTGGCCTAATAGTAATGTAATCGGAATCCCTGAAGAGGGACTGGGACAGAAAAATTATTTGAAGAAATAGTGGCTGAAAACTTCTGAAAATTGATGAAAACTGTAAATCCACAGATCCAAGAAGTTCAATAAAGCCCAAGCACAAGAAACATGACGAAAATACACAAAGACATATACAGTTGAATTGTTCATAATCAGTGATAAAGAGAACATCTTAAAAGCACACAGAGAGAGGAGCTAAGATGGCAGCATAGAGAGGAGTAGAAGTTTGTTACTCCCCCCGAAACAATTCATAAATGATAGAAAAATTAGTAAATAGCCTGGAATAACTGTGGGGAGACAAACGTGACTATTCACTCATCGTACACCATCCTGAATTGAGAGGAATGCCTGAGATCGCAGCATAAAATCTGTAAGTAAAAACTGTGGACCTGCGCTGAGAGCCAAGAGCTGAGAGCCTCTCCATCACGGAAGCCTCGCGGTGCTAGAGAGCAGAACTCTCCTAACAAGCGAGTGTATCTCAGCCCAGCTCCAACTGGGGTTTTATTAACCACTCAATACAGACTGTGAATCCCCAACAAGCAGACAGAGGCTTTTGGTGACAACTGACCTTGGGAGAGTCAGGGGACATATCTGTCTCAGGATGGGGAGCCCAGAGGATTGGGTGCTATCTCTGGCCTACGGGTGAATCCGGGGGCTCTCTGTCCCTTTCTCTCTCTGTCAACCTGGGTGGCTCAGTGGAGAAAGCCTCAGCTGTTTTCAGCTCACAGTGCTTTGCAGTAAAGAAAGCCTCAGCCATTTTAAAATTGCAGCACTCTGACCCAGACAAGGGTGGAGTCAGCAGAGTCAGAGAAACAAAGAATCTATTTATATGCAAATGACATCTCTGGAGGGGGCATAGCTTCCTGGAAGGAAAGAGGAGGGGCCCAGCTCTACTACCTGCCTTACATTCAGAACCAGACCCCAGCGCCTGGGAGAGGAGAGCCATGGGCCACACCCCCTTATAGCAGCCTGTGACAGGCTGACAGGTGCCACTTGCTGGACAGAAAAGCACAGGGTGTGTCAATCCTCTAAGACGCACCATCAGGGAAACTGGATACTGAATATTTCCTCCTTCTGTGACCTGAACTTGTCTTCGTCTGCGAAAACCTGATTGGAGTGGCCTGGGAGGTCAGATGCCTAGACAACAGAAAACTACAACCTACACTAAGAAAAATGAAGTTATGGCCCAGTCAAAGAAACAAACTTACACTTCAACTGAGATACAGGAATTTAAACAATTAATGCTAAATCAATTCAAAAAGTTTAGAGAAGATATGGCAAAAGAGATAAAGGCTATAAAGAAAACCCTGGGCATACATAAGTCAGAAATCGAAAGTTCAAAAAAACAACTGGCAGAATCTATGGAAATGAAAGGCACAACACAAGAGATGAAAGACACAATGGAAACAAAACAGCAGATCTCAAGAGGCAGAAGAAAACATTCAGGAACTGGAGAACAAAACACCTGAAAGCCTACATGCAAAGCAGCAGATGGAGAAAAGAATGAAAAAATATGAGCAACATCTCTGGGAACTTAAGGATGAAACGAAATACAAGAATGTAAAAGAATCCTGAAAGCAGCAAGAGAAAAGCAATCCATCACATACAAAGGAAGCTTGATAAGACTATGTGTGGATCTCTCAGCAGAACCATGGAGGCAAGACGGAAGTGGTGTGATATATTTAAGATACTGAAAGAGAAAAACCACCAACCAAGAATCCTATATCCAGCAAAACTGTCCTTCAAATATGAGGGAGAGCTCAAAATATTTTCTGACAAACAGACAATGAGAGACTTTGTGAACAAGACACCCGCCCTACAGGAAATACTAAAGGGAGAACTACAGAGTGATTGGAGAAGACAGGAGTGAGAGGTTTGGAACACAATTTTGGGAGATGGTAGCCCAGCAATGTGAGTACACTGAACAAAGGTAACTATGAATATGGTTGAGAGAGGAAGGTTAGGAGCATGTGGGACACCAGAGGAAAGGAGGAAAGATAAACACTGGGACTGTGTAACTCGGTGAAACCTAGAGCGTTCAACAATTGTGATAAAATGTACAAATATGTTCTTTCACGAGGGAGAGCAAGCAACTGTCAACCTTGCAAGGTGTTAAAAATGGGGAGGAATTGGGGGAGGGATGCAGTCAGCATAAACTAGAGACTATCATTAACAGAATCACTGTATTATGCTCTCTTTAATGTAACAAAGGCGATATACCAAGGTAAATGTGGGGGGGGCAGATAAGGGAGGGGTGTGAAACACTTGACATTGGTGTTGTCTGACTCTTTATTCTACTTTGATTTAAGGTTATCTTTACTTTTGCTGCTTCCTAGCTGTCATGTTTTGTTTTGTTTTGTTTTCCCTCTTTCTTTTTCTTTTGCCTTTCTACCTTTGTTGACTCTACCTCCTGCTTTGTGGAAGAAATGTAGATGCCCTTATATAGATAGTGGTGAGGGTGGTGAACACATAAATATGTGACTATACAGGGAACCATCAATTGTTTACTTAGGATGGAATGTATGGTGTGTGAACAAAACCATCTTTAAAAAGAATGGGTTGATTAACTGTACAAATATTAGAAATCTTTTCCATGAACCAGAACAAATGTATGACAGTACAACTAGAAGTTAATAATAGAAGGACATATAGGGAAAAAATATATATACCTACTGCAAACTATATACTACTGTCAGTAGTATTTCAACATTCTTCCATAAACAGTAACAAATGTACTATACCAATACTGAGTCAACAATGGAGGGGGGGTGGTTAGGGGTATGGGAGGATTTGAGTTTCTTTTTCTTTTTTTTTTTTTTTTTTTTCTTCCCTACTTCTTTGTCTTTATTTCTTGTCTGGAGTAATGAAAAGGTTCTAAAAATTGAACAAAAATTAATTGTGGTGATGGATGCACAGCTGTATGAGGGTACTGGGGGCAACTGATTGTACACTTTGGATCTTTGGATAATTGTATAGCATGTGAACAATCTCAATAAAAATTAAAATAAAAAAAAAAGCACACAGAGAAAAAAAGGCACATTCTGTACAAAGGAAGCAGGATAAGGATGGGCACAGATTTGTTGCTGGAAACAATGTAAGCAAGAAGATAGTGGAGTAATGTCTTTCAAATACTAAAAGCAAAACTGTCAACCTAGAATTCTATACCCAGCAAAAAGTATGTTTCAAAAATGAAGGCAATATTAAGTCATCAAAGGAATGGTATTCTGATACATGCTATAACATGGATGAATCTTGATGACATAATGCTAAATAAAAGAAGCTAATCATAAAAGACCATTCCATTTATATGAAACATCCACAGTAGACAAATCTATAGAGACAGAAAGTCTAGGGCTGGGATGGAGGTAGGGAGGAATGGAGTGTGACTTCTAATGAGCAGTGAGTTTCTTTGGGAGGTGATGAGATGTTCTAAAATTAGATCGCGGTGATGGTTGCAGAGTTCTGTGACTATACCTATACCAAAAATGATTGAGCTGTATACTTTAAATGGGTGAAATGAGGTGCAAAATGGAAAAATAGGAAGTTTTATAAATATCTCCCACCATTAGAAAAGTGAGAACTGGAAAAAGAGACTGGAATTAACTAGAGTTTGGCTTTTGTAAGTGAAAGCCCAAAGCAGCTACCAACCCCTACTGCTCAGCCCTGCGGCAGTGACTGTAGAAAGTGTAGTGGCTAAGGGAAGGGCTGGCTGTGCTGAAGCTGCAGTAGTGTGGCCCAGATTCTTGGAGTGATTGGCTGGGACCAGGGCTGGCAGAGGAAATCTCCCCCTCTAAAACTTTGGGTTGAGGGTCAAGGTTGGTCTGGAGAATTCATGAGGAACCAGAGCTGATGCTGGCCTCAGTTTGGGCCCTCTGGGCAGCAGCGCCTCCAGCCTCCCACCAGCATGCACCTGGACATGAAGAGTTAATACACCTTCTTTAGTTGGTTTTTTCTCTCTCTTCCTTCTGCATGTGGGCATTTCCTGGCCTGGCTGGTCCCTGAGGGCACAGCACGGATCTGGCCTTGGTTTCTGCCCTTTCTGCAGCAGCAGCGCCCACTGGCCTCATACCACCAGCTACTAGGACTTAAAGACCCAGTGTACTTTTTCATTGATTGGATTTCTTCTTTCTCTTTCCTGGCAACCAAGTCTTAGTCTCGGTTTCTCTCAGAAACAGCATCTTCTGGCATTACAGCAGCATCTACATCTTTTTCTTTCCTTTCTTCTTCCTTTTCTTTTGATTGGTTGGTTTTTTCCTTTCTCTGTTTTATATTTTTGGGCCTGGTGGATCCCTGAGGGATAAACAGGATGCTGGCATAGGTTTTGGCCTCAAAAGCAGCAGCATCTGGTTTCTCACTGGCATATAACAAGAGACTTGGAGAGGCAGTGCATTTCATTTTTTTTCGTGTGTGTGTGTGTGTGTGTGTGTGTGTGTGTGTGTGAATGTTTTGTCTGTTAGTATTTTTTCTCCCCCCTTCCTTTTTATTTCTTTACCTTTTTCTTTCTTTTCTTTTTTCTCCTTGCTTTTAGTCAGATGGACTGAAGAATGGGATAACTGGATTTCCAGAGTAACCACAACATAATACCCAGAATGTCCAGTGTGCAATAAAAAATTACAAAACACACAAGGAGACAGGAAAGTATGGCCCAGTCACAGGAAAAGGAAGAATTTGACAAAAAATTTTGGAGGAAGCATAGTCTCTGGAATTACTAATTAAAAATCTGATAACAGCTCTCATAAATAAGATCAGTGAACTAAAGGAAAACATGGACAAAGAACTAAAGGAAACAATATATGAACAAAATGGGAATTTCAATAATGAGATAGAAATTATACAGACAAACCAAATGGAAATTTGGAGTTCAAAAGTATAATAACTGAAGTGAAAAATTCAGTGGAGGGGTTTGAAAGCAGACTCTAGAAGGTGGAAGAAAGAATCCGTGAACTCAAAGACGATACAATTGAAACTGCCCAGTTGAGGACCAGAAAGAAAAAAGAATGAAAAAAAGATGAACAGAGCCTAAAGAACCTGTGGGACACCAGCAAGTGTGCCAATATATGCATATATGAGTCTCAGAAGGAGAAGAGAGAAAGGGCCAGAAAAGAAAATTGAAAGAAATAATGGCATAAAACTTTTGAAATCCAATGAAAGATGTGAACGTACAAATCCAAGATGCTCAACAAATGCCAAGCAGGATGAACCCAAACAGATTACACTGAGTGTGGTAGTTTGGAGCTGTATATACACCAGAAAAATATGTTCTTAAACTAAATTCATTCCTGTGGGTATGAATCCATGTAAATAGGACCTTTTGATGAGGTTACTTTCTTTAAGATGTGGCGCAGGATGAGGCTTAATCCTACTACCAGAGTCTTTTATAAGCAGAATGAAACTCAGACAGAAAGGGAAAGCCATGGGGAGCAAGAAGCTGAAATTCAATGGAATCCTGAAGAGAATGGAGAGGCCGGAAGAGGCTACCATTTGCATCGCCATGTGACAGAGGAGCCAAGGACCAAAGATTGCTTGGCAGCCAGCCCTACAACACCAGTCTTTGGGAAGAAAGCATTGCCTTGATGACACCTTAATTTGGACTTTCTCTTAGCTTCCAAACCGTGAGCTAATAAATTCCCATTGTTTAACCCAAACCATTGCATGGTATTTTCTTGAGCATCTCATAACTAAAACACCAAGACGTATTATGATCAAACTATCCAATGCCAAGAACAAATATAGAATCTTAAAAACAACAAGAAAGAAGCCATGTGTCACATACAAGGGATCCTTAATAAGATTAACATCTGATTTCTCAATAGAAACCACAGAGGCCAGAAGGCAGTGGGAGGACATATTTAAAGTGCTGAAAGAAAAAACTGTTATCTGAGAATAATACACCTGGCACAGTTGCCTTCAAAAATAATAGAGAAATTAAGATGCTGTCAGAAACACACATACTGAGGGAGTTCATTATGACTAGACCTGCCCTACAGGAAATGCTAAAGAGAGTCTCTCATGTTGAAAAAAATGAACTATACAGTGTCTCAGTGCTGGATGAGTAAATAAAGATTTCTGGTATAATTAACAATATGGATAAATATAAATGCTGATATTATTTCATTTTTCATTCGTAATACTGTCTTCCACTAAGATTAACATTTAAATGCATAAAATCAAGTGTAAATCTTTGTTACTGGGCACACAATGCCTAATCTGTGATGCAATCTGTGACAAAAACAACATGAAAGGGAGAGATGGAGAGATAGAGGCACTGTGTATTATAGGCTATTGACATCTGGTTGGAATAAAAACAAACTGAATTATAATAGATTTAATGTGCCAGATGTAGTCCTCCTGGTGACCAAAAAGAAAATATCTAAAAAAAACTACAAAAAAAGACAGGGTAAATTATTCAAAATGGCTCTTTATAAAAGATCATGTAAACCAAAAGGAAGGCAGCAATAGAAGAAAGGAGGGACAAAAAAGGTATGAGTGACAAAAAACAATTAGCAAAATGGCAGAAGTAAACGTTGCCTTATCAGTAATTTCTTTAAATGTAAATGGATTAAACTCTACAACGAAAAGTCAGAGATTGGCAGAATGGAAAAAGAAACATGACCCAACTGTATGCTGTTTATGAGAGACCCATCTTAGATCCATTGATACATAAAGGTTGAAAGTGAAAGGATGGAAAAAAATATTTGATGCATATAAAGTATTAACGAAGACCTAAATAAATGGCAAGACATCCCATGTTTATGGATTGGAAGAGTTGACATTGTTAATATGTCAATATTTCCCAAAACAATATACAAATTCAATGCAATCTGTATTAAAATTCCAGCATCCTGTTTTGCAGAAATGGAAAAACCAGTCCTCAAATTTATATGGAACTGCAAGGGGCACCAAATAGCCAAAACAATTCTGAAAAAAAAGAACAAGTTTGGAGAACTCACATATATAGATTTCAAATTGTGTTACAAAGCAACAAGGTTGAAAACTATGTGGTATTGCACAAAGATAGACAGATAAGTCAGTGGAACAGAATTGAAAGTCCAGAAATAAATCCACACATTTATGGACAATTGATCTTTGAGAAGGGTGGTAAGTACATGTATTGGGGAAAGAATTGTCTCTTCAATAAATGGTGTTGGGAAAACTGGGTATCCACATCAGAAGAATGAAAGTAGACCCCTATCCTACATTATATACAAAAATCAACTAAAAACGAATCATGGACATAAATATAAGAGCTAAACTATAAAATTCTTAGATGATACCATGGGGCAAATGTTGAGTTGATCTCATGAGTTGAGATTTAGCAATGGGTTCTTAGATGTGACACCAAAAGCATGAGCAACAAATATACAGTAGATAAATTTGATTTAAATTTTTAAAACTTCTGTGCATCAAAGGAAATTATCAAGAAAGTGAAGGACAACCTACAGAATGGGAAAAAATAGTTTCAAACCATGTATCATATAAGGGTTTATATCCAAAATATATAAAGAACCTTTACAACAATAAAAAGATAAACACTCCAACTTTTAAAAAATGGGCAAAAGACTTGAATAGATTTTTATCCAAAGGAGATAATACAAATGGCCAATAAACACATGAAAAAATGCTCAACAATTAGCAATTAGGGAAATGCAAATTGAAACCTCAGTGAGATACCATTTCACACCCACAAGGATGGCTATTATTTAAAAAATGGAAAATAAGTGTTGAAGAGAATGTAGAGAAATTGGAGCAGTAGTGCATTGTTGACAGGAATGTAAAATGGTGCAGCCACCGTAGGCAGCAATACAGCAGTGCCTCAAAAAGTTAAATATATAATTATCATATAACTCAGCTTCTAGGTATCTACCAAATAGAGTGAAAAGAGGGTCACAAACAGATACTTGTATTCCATTGTTTATGGCAGCACTATTCACAATAGCCAAAAGCTGGAAACAACCCAAGTGTCCATCAACGAATGAATAAACAAAATGTGGTACATACAATTGGAACATTATTTGAACTTAAGAAAAAATGAAGTTATGAGACATGTGGCAACATGGAAGAATCTTGAAAACATTATACTCAGTGAAATGAGTAAGACACATAGGACAAAAATTGTATGATATCACCTATAAGAGATGACTAGAAATAGCAAATTCACTAGATTGGGAGCAGATTAGAGGACCAGGAAAGGGGGGTAGGGGGAGTGTTTGTTTGTAAATAGAAAAAAAATGGTTGAATTGTATGATATATGAATTATATCTTAATAAAGCTGTTTCAAAAATTGAAGAAATAAAGACATTTGAAAGCTGAAATAATTTATAACTAGCAGACCCACAATAGAATACATGTTAAAGGAAGTCCTCAGGCAGAAGGAAAAAGATAAGGAACAAAGATAAGGGTGATGTCATATTTCTCATCGGAAACAATACAAGCAAGAAGACAGAGGAGCAATATTTTTAAAGTACTAAAATAACTGTCAACATAAAATTCTATATCTAGAAAAATATCTTTAAAAAATGAAGACAAAGTAGAGACCTTCCAGAAATACAAAAGCTGAAAAAATACATCATCAGTAGAACAGTGCTACAAGAAATATTAAAAGAAGTACTTCCACCAGAAGGAAAATGATACCAGATGGAATGCTGGAGAGACAGGTAAATGATCTAAACGTGCATTTAAAAGGCAGAGATTGTTAGATGGTATGAAAAAACAAGACTCAACTACAAACTGCCTGCAATAAATGAATTTTGATCATAAAGACACAAAAAAGATGGAAAAAGACATAATATCATGCTAACACTTGTCAAAAGAAAGTTGAATTTGCTACAGTAATATCAAAGTAGATTTCAGAGCAAAGAGTATTACCAGGGATAAAGGTATTTCATAATGACAAAAGGGTCACATCATTAAGAAGATATAACAACCCTAAATGTCTATGTACCCTAACCACTAATCAGATGAAAGGGTTTTACTCTCTGGGAAAGGAACAAACCAAAACAAAATTTTTATACTTAAGTCTCCACTGACATTATATACACAGTTCAGGATACAGTCAAATTTTATGTGGCATATGAAGAAGCAGAAAACTGTAACCCATAACCATAAGAAAACTAGATGCTCAGCTGGATTTAGTTATTGGAGTTATCAGACAAAGACTTTAATTAAAACAAATATTAAATGGGGCACTTAAAGCTTAATAGGTAGAGAATTTCTGTTAGAGGTGATGGAGAAGTTTTGGTAATGGAAAATGGTGATGTTAGCACAACATTGTGAATGTAATTAACACCACTGAATTATATGTTTGAATGCAGTTAAAGGGGAAACTTTAAGGTTGTATTTATGCTACTAAAATAAAAATTTTAAAAAGTCATAGGACTGTACAACACAGTGAACTCTAATGCAAACCATTATAGTTAATAGTACAATTATAACAGTATTCTTCCATCAATTGTAATAATGTACCACACTAATGCAAGGTGTTAATGGGGGGTATATGAGACCTCTGTATTTTCTGCATGATTTTTCTGTAAATCTGCAACTTCTCTAATTAAAAAATTATTTAAAAAGACAACTATTATAAGCATGTTAAAGAATTTAGAATAAAAAATAGACATAATTGTGAAGAGATAGGGTATTAAAAGAGAGAAATGGAAAGAGCTAACTGGAACCCGTAGAACTGAAAAAATACAACATTTGAAAATAAAATTCACTAGATGTGCTTATCAGGAGGATGGACATAGTAGAAGAAAAAATCAGTGAATTTGAAGACAGGTCAATAGAAATTTTCCAATCTGAATCTGAGAAAAATGGTCGAAACTAAATGGACAGAACATTAGCAACCTGCGAGATAAGAGCAAGAAGTCTAACATACATGTGATCAGGGTTTCATAAGGAGAGGAGAGAAACAATGGAGCTGAAAAAGATATTTAAAGAAACAGTGGCCAAATTTTTTATTTTGATTATCAATCCACAGGTTCAAGAGTTCAACTAAACTTAAGCAGGACAAATGCAAAGAAAACCATCCTCAGGAATATCATAGTCAAATTGCTGAAAACCAAAGATAAAGAGAAAAATCTTAAAAGGAGCCAAAGGGGGAAAAAGACACATTACATACAGGGGGAACAATGATCAGAATGGGAGCTGCTTTTCCTTAGATACCATATAAGCCAAATGTCCATCAACTGGTGAATAAATATTCAAAATGTGTAATACTACTTGGGAATAAAAAGAAACAAACTTCTGATGCATGCTACAACATGGATGAAGCTCAAAGGCATTATTCTAAGTGAAAGAAGTCAGATGCAAAAGCTTGCATACTGTATGATTCCATTCATATGAAATGTCTAGAAAAGCAAATCTATAGAGACAGATAGTACATTGGTGGTTGCCTGTGGCTGGGGGTGGGAATGGAGATTGCAAACTGATATAAGGGATCACTTTGAGGTATTGGAAATGTTCTAAAACTGTGCTGTGGTGATAGTGCACAACTCTGTACATTTACTAAAAATCAATCTTATTAACTAATTAATTGATTGATCCTCAGCTTTATTAGTAATTGGTGAGATACAAATTAAAGTCACAGTGATCTACAATCTTACACCATCCGGAGGTCAAAAAAAAAACCAGCCTGACAACATCAAGTGTGGCATGGATGTGGGAAAGTTAAAGGAGTCCATATGCTACAATCATCAATTTCATTCCTGGGTAGACTCCTGGAAAAACATAAATGTGCATAAGATGTATACAAGAATTCCATAATAGCACAGTTTATGATAGTAAAAAATGAAAAACAATAGAATTGATAAATTAATTGTAATGTTGTACAATTGAATATTATGCAGCAGTGAAAATGAACAAACTAAACTACACACATCAACATGGATGAACCTCACAAATATAATGTTTAGTCAAAAAAGAAAGTTGTAGAAGAATATATACAATATGATTCCATTCATATAAATATGCAATGCATATATAGTGTATAATATAGTAATAGTAAAAAAAACTATGCATGGGAATAATTAACACAAAATTCAGGATAGTGTTCCTCTTTGAGGAGAAAGAGGAATGCATACAGAAGGAGCTTAAAGTATATTTGTAATGCTTTCTCTCTTAAACCGTGCAGTGGTTCTAAGTATGTTTGCTGTATTATTTTCTATACCTCTTGTACGTCTAAAATATTTCATAAAATTTTAAATATATAAATAATGAATGGGTGTTAAAGTGTCAGATGCTGTAGAGGTCAAGTGAGAACTGGAAAGTGTACATTAGACTTAGCTTTGAAGAGCCAGTGGTTGCCTTTGCGGAAGCAGTTCCAGTGCTGGGCTCAGCGTGGGCACCTAATGGCGAGGGGTTGTAGAGCGATGGGGGTTACACACACGTTTGAAGGAGTTCAGCCATAAGTGAAGGAGAACACTGGGTCTGTTGCTAAAGTGAGGTGCAGAGTAGAGGGAGGGGTTTAAAAAATGGGTGACTCCACTTCTCTTTGGAGCTTCCATACTAATTCTGTTGGAATTATCAGAATCCTGATGTCCCTTTACTGTGACTGTTCCAGTGAAGACCCTGGAAGATCTGACCTTCATCTCTTTGTGTGTACAAACGGGTTTAAAAAAATCTCTCTCCACAGATGCAAATGCTCTAGATGTCAGCTTTCTTAGAGAGTTTTCCAAAGCACAAAATACTTACGTCTCTCATGGAAAAAAAAAAAAAGGTATTAAAGTCATGATCATCACATCTTAGCCCCAGGCCTAAAGGGACATCAGACCTACCGTAAATTAAGCAAAAACTTCAAAAAGGCTCTGCACTGCAATAAGAAATGAGATCTTAAGGGTGGGGGTGGGGAGGTGGGGGGTAGGAGTGGGGGTAGGGGAAGGGGGAGGGAAAGAGAGAGACGGAGAGGGAGAGGGGGAGAGAGCTGTAAGAAAGACTGTGACGAAATAATACTGGGGATGAGTTTTTGGTCCTCCTAACAGTTGAGCTTGGCTGATGGAGTGTTACTAATGGTTTCCCGATTTAGGTTCAAGGAGATTGGCAACAAGAAGTTTTCCAAGCCACAGAGGCTGAAGTGACACGCTGTTAGTCTGTCTCACTCCTCCCAGAAACTCAGTCTGGGTTTTATTCTAATTTCTTCTTGGTCTCATCAAAGGAGCTCCAGATGAGGAGATTCCAAGCTGGGGTATTTCTCCTTACCCCTTCCAGGCAGATTGCAAGGTTTTTCCAATACTCCATTCCCTCCGGGGCTTTCTCTGGTTGCTGCAGAGAGAAAAACGCCAGCAGGGGTCAGCAGTGTTCTGCACCTGGCCAGGAGCTGCCTGCCACATCTGCTGTTTCTCCAGGCGCTGGGTTGACGTGGTCGAGAGAGAACCTCCCTATTGAGGGCTTGGCATCATTCTGAGCATCACCAGCTCAGGAATCCTTTCCCTGAGCATGGGGTGGGACGGGGGAATGGAAGGTATGTTCATTAAAAGCACAGATATGGGTGTGGGTGTACGTCCAGACTTCAGCAATGCCAACTCAACATCTGGTTTTCTACTGGGAGGTTTTTAAGTACGTTGGCACGTGCGATGCGTTGTGTAGGTCTGGGTGTCAGAGGATGTGTGTCTTGGATTCGCCTCATTGAAATTTTCTCAGAGACGTGGGATTTTTGGATTCACCCAGTATCCAGGCTCTCCATGAGGGTTTGATCCTCTTCCTTAGGCTGCCTTGGAAGACCAGGGGTCTTTACTCTCTGCCAAGGCTTGGAGAAGCATTTCTGAAGCATTCCCACAGATGCTTGCCCAATCCACGCCCCCCACGCATGCTCAGTTGAATGGAATTCTCCCATGGCAGCCCAGGGTCTCCGGAACAAATGTCTCCGTGGCCAAAGCCACACAAGAGCAAATTCTGCTCTCATTTCCAGACCTCTCCTTATCCTTGGCCCCCTTCCCAGCCCTCCTCTTCCAGCTCCAATTCTCTTTGACCCCTCTTATCCCCATTGCTACTCAGTCCCTGCACCCCCTCGTTGGTCTGCCTGACTTTAAAACTTAAGGTTCCCAGGAAAAATCAGACGGTTAGAGCAATCCCATTTCAAGATTCCCTGCCTCCCCCTTGCTCCTCAGTCTCTTCCTAAAGGAGGATGTACAGCTGGAAACAAAGCTGGATGCCATGAGGATCCCAGTCTGTAGCATGGTCCCAGGGCTCCAGAACCATGTCCAGTCAGCATCCACGTGCTGCTTTGACAGGCAGACGCTACTCCTTTCCACCTGCCATTGGAATGAGGACTTTGGCAAGACACCTGGCCTGCTTTCCCAGGAGTAGAGTTACAGCAGCTGATCTAGGCAACAGGTGTGGCTCCGTGTTACAGCTGCTGCTGAGCACATCTGCACCCACAGGGAGGAGGCTGCAGCCACAGTAGGGCCTGTCAGACACCCACAGCCTCCCTAGAGCTGGGAGGAGTGTGCTGAAAGGCCAAAGGAGTAAGAGAAACTTGGGGAAACTGGAATCAGCATCCACAGAGCACCTTTCTCCTAGAGATCCCATTGTGTTAGGTGGGACCCCTGTCAAGGTTGCCCCAAAGTCAGTCTCACTGGCCCCGGCAGTATCACGGGAGGAGGCCGAGGATCTCCTCTCCTGCCTTGTTCCCTGCCCCCGTGGCTGCAGCTCAGCCAAGGCAGCTCAGCCTCTGAAGGCTGGAACTCAGTGTCCGGGCTCTCAGTGGCTCTCTCAGAAAACTGGGAGGGAATTGCTTGGAAGAATGGCTCTTTTTACATGCAAATGATCTCGCCATTTTAGAACCTCAAACCACAGAATCAATTAATGGGAAAGGGGAACAATTTGGGGGCTCCCTGTCTGTGCCTTACCTACATCATCTCATCAGATCCCCCAGCAACCCTGCCACATGGTATTGTTAAGGTTATTTCTGTTTCATGGAGAAACAAAGGTTACGGTCACACAGTTAGGACACAGCAAATCCAGGGCTTGATTGCGGCCCTGACTCCAAAACTCATACTCCTTCCACTGGTCCACAGGCCTCAGACCTCCCATTCCCTGGTAAATCCTACATCTGGGTCCTTCTTCCCTACGTAGGGAATCTCCTGCCCATCCCCACCTCATCTGTTTCTGTTCACTGCAGCCAGAATCAACTCTTACAGTTCCAGGCTTGTTAGCAACTCAGTTTCCCAACAGCTCCCTATTACTCTCCTGCCTTCCCCCCCAAATTGGGCACCAAGACTCCAAATCCTCATGGAGCTGATGCCCAGCACCCACCCTTCTTGCCAAATCCGTCTGCACCCAATATTCCCTTCCCACGTCAAGTTTTTAAAGAATATTTATGGATATAAGAAAATATTCACAGAATATATTAGGAATGTTTTACAACTCCCTTCATGACTCTCCAGAAGCAACCACTGCTGTCAATCTGGTATGTGCCTCTCCAGACTTTAAAAAAATGTATTTACGTAGAGGTATATGTACATATGGAAACATATGTTTTTTGTGGGGGCATCTCTGTATCTAAATTGAAAATAGTGTACAAACTGTTTTGCAACTTTTATTTCTCTTAAAACTTCCTTAAGAGTCTGTGACTAGAAATCCCTGAAGATCAGGAAAGTGATTAAACTAGAGAAAGGGGTAACAACAGACATGATGGAATTTAATATTGGATTATGAATACCAAATCTTTTCATAATTTTCTTTTTCTTAGTTGCTAGGGTATTAGAATAGTTAGAAGGAAAGAATTGAAATGGTGGAACTGTAATCCATAGCATCCTTTGAAATTTGTTCTGTAGCTACTTGTTAAATTGTAATTTGCAAGCTATACCTTTTTGTATATATATATTTCATAATAAGGAAATAACTGAAACCATGGAATTGTAACCTATAATATTCTTTGAAATTTACTCTCTATTTGTTAAATTGCACTTGGAAACCTATCGCTTTCATTTATATATGTTATATACTGCAATAAAAAATATGGAAAAAAAGTCTGTGACTATGTAGCGTATGGGTTGTCACTATTCCTTATTGGGGCCTTAAGAGTCTGGCTTGGGCTCTGATCCCTGGCCCATGGCAGGAATGGCTACGTAATTTGCAGGGCCCAGTACAAAATAAAAATGCAGAGCCCCTTATTCAAAAAGTACTAAGAATTTCCAGATGGTGGCAGCGAAGCATGAATCCCAGAAGTCCAGAGCCCTTCTAAGCATGGGGTCCTGTGTGACTGCACAGGTTGCATGCTCATGAGATCGGCTCTGGGTCTACAGAGAACTTGTTGGTTGGACCTGCTGTCCCCAGGATTCTTTGAGTCAGTGAATTCCCTGTTCTTACAATGGGCATTCCGGACTCAGATTCCACATTGGATCTTGTCCCAATTCTGGACCAGCCCACGCTAGCTGCATTTTCTGCTCCAAGGCCAGAGTGCGGGTTTACCAGTTCACAACAAACTCTTGGGGCCCCACGCCTGCCAGTCAGTATTGTTCTAGAGGCACCCACCAAGAGCGGGGGCACTGGACAATAAAATCCCTGTCCTGTGGGTGAATGGTCTCTTGGAAGATTAACAACCCAGAGATCTGGGTTTCAGTTCCAGCTTGCCACAAAATTTACTGTGTGTCCTTAATCGGCAGGTTGCCCAACAACTCAGCACCTTAGTTTCTTTCTTTGTTAAAGAAGAGGGTGGGATTAGCGTCTGAGACCACAGCTAGTTCTGAAAGTCTGAACTTAAGTGATGCTACGAGACTATAACTATTAATAACCAATATTTTTAATGTAGTTACCATATGCCTTTTACATACTTATTTAATTCTCTCAACAGAGCTATGAGGCAGGTACTGTTATTCCCATATTACAGATGAAGAAGTCAAGGCTCAGAGAGATTAAAGCTTGTGCTGAAATGAGAGAGCTTTTTGGAGTGCTAGAAATGTTCTAAAACTGGATTGTGGTGAGGGTTGCACAATTCTATAGATTTACTAAAAATCACAGAATTCTACACTTAGAATGGGTGAATTTTAATGTAAATTTTAATGTTAATGTGTGAATTTAATGTAAATTATACCTCAATAAAGCTGTTGAAAGAAAGGCAGAAAAGAAAGATGCTGAAGCTAGTAAGTTGGAGAGCCCTTCACCCACCCCACAGTGCTCTTCCCCTCCATACATGTAGCACTTGGAAACATGGACTCTGGAGCCAGAACAGTTCAAATCCTGGCTCTGGCACTTACCAGGTATGAGATCCAGGCAGGATAGTTGATCTCAGTTTCTTTACCTATAAAATGGAGACTAAAATGATGGCTATATCAAGGGTGTTGTGAGGAATAAATGGGTTGCCATATGTTAAGTGCCTGGAACAGCAGTTGGCATATAGCAAGGGACATACGAGTACGGACTATTATTATCCTCTTCAGGATTGTCCACGGGCAGAAGCAGGGCTTCATCTCGCTGCCAGCCCCGCCTCCACCCTCCTGGCCCCTTAAGGAAACACCTCTTCAAAGGCCATCTTTGGAAAAACACTGTGATGACTTTCAGCGCTTCTCACTTCCTGGTAACCGAGAGAGAGAGGGAGAGACAGCATCTTCCCGATAAGGGCAGTGCCTCGCTCACTCTGAGAAAACACTCATTACTGTGCCAGCTTTTCCCCACAGACTATTTCTTCTGGGTCCTCGTAAGTTCCAACAGTCAACCCAGAGGGCGTCTCTTAAAGGGAGCCCCAGGCCAGGCATGAGGACAGAATGACCAGGGACGGGGACAACCACTTTGCCCTCACCCCACCCCGTCCCACTGGCATGGAAGTCCCTTGCTGGTTAATGAATCAGGCTACAAAGGACATGGCTTATTGTGGACAGTTGGGTTTCTTTCTCTCCAAAATGGGTTTTCAAGCACTGGGCTCATAACCAGAGTGCATTTGACAGGAGTGGGGAGGTGGGAATACGAGCTGTTGCTTTCTGTTTGATACTGACACTTCTGTTTCTATTTGAATAGCACTGTGTAAATCACTTTCTCTTTCATTACCTCAGTGGGTACTCACACATCCTTGGTAGGTGTGCACTGTCATCCCCTGGGTGTCGACACCCCCTTTTACTGATGAGCACACTGAGGTGACGTACTTCAGCAAGCGGCCGAACCCAGGCATCAACTCAAGTCTTCTGCTGCCAAGCCCAGTGTTTTTCCACTGAGCTTGGGAGGAAGTTAGAAAGCTCCCTCAGACTCCACCTTAGAAGCGCTAATGACATTTAATGCTCAAGAAAATGAAACAATGCATTGTCTTCATGTCCCTGCCAAGAGACCTTATAAAGTGCTCTGGAAGCCCTGAACAGGAGAGTCAGAGGGGTAAAAGCACTCCCTCTGTGGGCCACATGCAACATAGGAGCTCTCCTTTGGCTCAGATCCCTAAACCCCGTGTCAGGTGTGTCAGGTAACCTAAGCCGTGAAAAAAATTGGCATTGGTCCACAGACCTCAAGATGATGGGAAAACAGGCAGCGACCCCCAAAGAAATCAGGTTGAGGCTGAAAATGTCTCTTGTTATGCTTCCTGTGGCTCCCAAAGCCTTTGGCTCAATTCACCCCAGGTCTGAGACTTTACGGGGGTGGGAGGAGTATGGGCTGATTTTTTAAAACCCATTTGTCAAGTCGACATTAATCCTCTTGTTAATAATCTCCTGCCATGAGGCATGATTGGCTTGGAGCTCAGGAGGAGGGGGAAGAGAGGAGCTGTGGGGTTTTAACGAGCTTCAGTGAGGTCAGTAGGGCCTGGAGGCCACCTTTGGGAGGGGGATGGTGGTGGTGACTATGCCAAGGGTTCCCCTGCAGTGAGCCTGAGTGTCTCTCCTTCCATTACTCACCAACCATCTCCATCTCCTCAGCACCCCTCCAGCTCTCTCTGCCACCCCACCTCCCCTCTTCTGCCTGTAGCCAGGCCCTTGCCTTTACCTCTTATTGATTTTCATATTTAAGGAAAATCCATTTGCTTGATTCAGAGCAACTGAGTCATCACTGTGTTCAGGAAAAACTACTCACGAAGCAGGCACTTGGCTGAGGCCATTAGGGGGATGGGTGGGGTACCTGCTTCTTACCCAAACAGTAATCTGTCCACAGTCACTTTGGGTCTCTTCTCTCTGCTACTCTTTTTTAACCACCTTCTATTTCAGTAGCCTTATTCTCTGTCTTCCATCCCAACCAGGCTGGTCTGTTTACTCATCTATGACCTACCCTCACGCCCCCTTGTACATGGGCTCTTATGTTTATTTATCTACGTGTATGAGTTCACTGTTGGAGGTCTGTGATTGGGACATTAGGATCAGGGCCAGGGAGGATTCGTCCGACCCACCACTCATAAATGGGAGAGAAATACTGATCCCACACACTGATGGAAGAAATTTAACCCTTATAACCTTATAGCCATGGGCTTCTTTCCCATTCTCAGTGGTACCCAAGGGATGGCCTCTTGCCAGCCTTACCAGTATGAGTGGGGCCCTGTGTTCAGCCTCACAATTGGTCAAGGGGCAGTTCAGGCTCTGATCCCTGTTTGTGTGCCCACTGTTTGGTCCTTGGTTCCTGGGCCTAGGAGGCCCAAGGAGCTCAGCCAGCCACACTCTATGACAGCTCCTGAAAGGACAGCGCTTCTCAAAGGATCAGGCTCCCCTTTGCAGGCTGAGGGGACTGTGAAAAACAAGAAAGGATTCCAGCTAGCATATCAAGTGTCAAATTAGATACAAGGTTGTAGGAATCAGAGATCAAAATAATAGCTAATATTTACTGAGTATTACTATGTGCCAGGTACTATTCTAAGTGTCACCTATAGTCTCTCATTTAGGCCTCCTAACAATCCTATGAGATAGGAACTATTATTATCACGTTTTACAGATGAAGAAACTGAATTAGAAGTTAAAGAATCTGTCCAAGTTCCCATTGCTAGTAAGTAGTAGCTCCAGAACTTGAACCCAGGCTGTCTGTCTTAAGAGCCTACACTTTCAACTATTACATATAAGAAAAGGGGCTCATCTCAGGTATCCCTCTACAGCCCCCCCCCCACTCCCCCTCCCCACCCCCGTGAAAAAGGATAACTCCATTCCCTCATAGACAAAAAAAAAAAAAAAAAAAAAAAAATATAAAAATCCTTTTCCCTGTTCAGTTGGGAATTTTTTCAATGTCATTGCTAGTCCACTCTGTCTAGTGTCCCCTTATTTGCCCCTTATGGTCCACAACCTCTGAGGCCTGACTGGGGTAGGGGTGGGAGAGCTCAGGCAGGACCAGGGGATTCTCATCTAATTCTGCTCCCTACTGACTAATTTTGCTGGCCAAGAGCTCTGAGACTTTCCAGAGAATAGACATTTTTGCTTTTTTTCTCTCAAACCCCCAACCTCCAACCCCAACTCCCTGGAAATAAATCAGTCCTCATATTTGCTGGCTGGAACTGGGGAAGTCTCTGATCCCAGTCTGCTGGGTCTTTGGCCACAGCTACTCCCTTTCTTCCACATAGCCTGCTCCAGAAGTACAGGCCACCTGATTTCCTTTTGCCCCTTCCTGCAGAGCCTGGAAGTCCACAATCAGGAAGCAAGGGTGGGGGTGGAATGCTTGCACTGCAAAGAAGTTGCACTTGGATCTGGCTGAGGTCCTTCTTTCCAGAACTAAGCTTTTCATTCACTCTTTTCAGTTTTTGCCATTTCCCCTCCACTCTTCTTGCCCCTCTTCGCACTTGGCAGAGTCGGGAAGGTGGGGAGAACTCCAGTATTTTATTGATCACCTACTATGTGCCAGGAACTTCCAAGACCCTATCCATCTTCTCTGTACCCCAGGAGCTCTGAGTTCCAGCCCAGAAAGCATGAGCCTTTAGAGGAGTAGAGAGAGCAAGGAAGAGGGTGGCTGGAGTCAAAAGAGGAGTGACAAGGTTGGTGGATCCACTTGTCCCTTTCTGCAGCCGAAGGATGTGTTGAGGGAAGGAGGCCGGGCTGGAAGTGTTGGTGGCGGGTCCCTCGGCAAAGGAAAGGCTCAATTGTGCAAAGGTTTCCTGCCCTGCCAGCTCGCGGCCTCGGCCCCACCACCCAGCAGCCGCGTTTTTTGCGGCCAGGAGCTGGGAAGGTGGGGCGGGAAAGAGAAGGCAGGAAAGGGTTACGGGAATAGCTTTCCAATGACAAAGTCTGGAAGGGACCCATGCCTCCGCCCCTCTGCGGGTTAACCTGGCACAGTGCAAGGGGAGGAAAGAGAGGGTGATCCGAAGCAGAGCCTCCGCGCCACCGCGCCGCGGCCGCCGAGCCCTCCCCTCCCCTCGCCCGCCGCGGAGGCAGCCGGCGTGTGCCTGGGGCAGCGGGTCACCAGGCTCCGCCCCCGGCCGCCCAGCCCCGCGGGACGGCACTTTGTTCAGGATGCCGCTTCCCTCCTCATTGTGGGGCCGGGGCCGGCGGCGGCCCTAGTGCGAGGCCGGAGATCGGAGCGCGCGGGGGACGCCGAGACTCGTGCTAGAGGCGACCGGCCCGGGGAACCCTGGAGAAAGTTTCTTATCCCGAGGACAGGCGCCCGGCACCGGCGCTGCTCCGGGGTATGCGCGACTCTGCGCGGCACCGCGGCGGTGCGGACCCGGAGCCGGGGAGCGCAGGAGCGCGGGTGAGTGGCCCGCGCGCGGTCGTCGCGGGGGCGGGGACCCGGGCAGCGCGCAGCGGCGAAGCCGAGGGTCTGCGGCTTCCGACTTTGCCGGGCTCGGCTAGCAGGTCCTGGCTGGGCAGGGGCCGAGCCCCGGAGGGAAAAGAGCTTGATGCCGGAGGGAGGCTGCGGGCTCGGTTCGGGAGAGACGCTAGGATAACAGCGAGGGGAGAGCAGCTTCCCAGGAAGATGTGTTTTCCAGACGTTCCTGTGGGACTGTGCGTCTGGTCCTGGAGCTGACTCATTAAGGGTTACTCAACTCCAACCCTTCTAGGTCTCAGTTTTCCCTCCTTTGAAATACCTGCAACTTAAGGTGAGTTGAGGTCCTATAATCAGAGACACCAAGTGCTGTGTTTATTACACACACACACACACACACACACACACACACACACACACACACACACACACACACCATACATCTTCTTTCCCTTTCTTTGAAGCATTGAGAACCCTGCTCCCATCCCAGGAGAAGCTAATGGAACCGCGGGGACAGGTGACCTTGCCGGGCTGTTCCAGAAAATGTTCACTGGGTCCCTAGGATGCGCAGGGCAGCCCCCCGCCCCCACCCCGCCAGTCTCCCTGAGGCTATCCTCTCTGGCACTGGTCCCAGAGCAAAGAAAGCGGTCCCAGAGGAGAGAAGAGGAGAGGGAGGGGAAAAGAGAGGATGGGTGAAAACTGACATCTCACCTGGGGGTGCTCGGGAGCTTTGAACCTTGAGATCCCTTCTAATCCTTGGAGCTCATAAACTCTGGTCATATGCTAAAGAACCAACCAAGTCTGCAGAGAGCAGAGAGGGGAGGCAAGGACCTGGAGGATATGAGTGGTGGGGGTGGTGTGACGTCCACCCAGTAGAGAGGGTTCCTTGTCCCCCAGAGCCAAACACGGGAAAATCAGCTGGTGAGTCAATGGGACTTTGTTAGGACAGTCACAGGGCGCAGCTGGCGTGCTGGCTTAAGGGAAGCGCCGGATCCCCCCTTGATAACATGCTGTTTATCTGGCTTCCTGTTTCAATGATTGGGATGTCATTGGCTAGTTCAAACTCAGTGCTGAGAAGCCTGCAGCCACGTTCACGCTGCAAAAGCAGAGAGCTTGCCTGGGTTTTCATCTTGTATGGTATCTGTTTTCCCACTACAAGGGGCTCCCCTGCAACTAGCTTATAAAGGGACCCCGCTTATAAAGGGACCAGGAACTCATACAAAGAAAGCCTCCCCAAGTAGACCAGAGCTGTCACTTCAGAGAAATTGGCTCCCTTCAGGCCAAAGACACAGCCAGGAACTCCTTCAGCCTTGGTGACTCCGGCTTGCTTTTAGTTAAGAGGTCCATGATTTTTTTTTTAACCCTGCTTTGAATTTTGGTTGTTGTCCTTGGGTTTAACTGGGGGAAGGGAATCAGAGGGAACAGCTGTGATGATGGATTTCCTCCCCCAAGAAGAACTTTATAGTGATATGTGCTTTCACCTTTGGTTTCCAAGGGGAAGTTCTCAGTTAGTTTGTAGTTCCGTATCAGGCTGTGTTGCTAACTCCCTCGATGATTAGAGAGCAAATAATTCCTCACCTTTCTGCCCTGGTTTTCACTGCTGTAAAATGGAGCTGGGAGAAAATTGCTGTTTCTGGAGGAGTAGAGAAGGTTTTTGAGATCGTGCTTCAGTGTCTAGGATCTGTTTCCTGAACTTCCTAGGTAAGAGGGCACAGACCTTACCCTGATCTTCTCCAGCAGTTTACCTGAACTCCCTTGGGACAGATCTCACATTCTTTTTTGTGTTTTAGATGTTTGGGTATTTGTGCACATGACTTATCTCCCTGTTAACCCCTTTGGCCAGACACCCTATCTGACCATTTACAATACCTATCACAGAGTAGACATTTTGTAAATGTTTGCTGAACTAATAAAATAGGGGAAAAAATTAAGTAACATAGAGAGGCTTCCCATCTAATTCAAGTACCTGATTTATTCATTCTTTGGGAGTTGAGTTGCCCCCCCCCCCCCAAATGTGGCCCATAGTGGGTTTGATTTGGGAAGAAAAGTTGCAGGTAAAGGGGCAAGATTTAAGCATTTGGACCTTTTCCAGGATCTGGCTTCCTTGGGGAGCCCTAGCCTGGGGAAACTAAAGACAGGAAAGCAGGGAATGCTGTTTTTTTTTTCCCTGACCACTCCAGTCTGCTCCTGAGTCCATGTGAGTCCCGTGTTACATGTGAAGCTTCTGGTATCAGCTCAGCTTTGGTCTAGAAGAAAAAAGCAGCCTAGAATAGAAAAGTCTCCTGTCCATCTTTTAACATTTGTCTCTCTTTTCATCTTTTCGTTTGGGATCAATCTCACTTATCCCTTCTTTTAAGATTCACTGGAACTTAAAGGGTTTGGCCTTTAAGAAAAACTAGAAAGCCAGAGTCAAAAGGATCTGTCCCTTCTCCTGTACCCCTCTTCTTTGCAAACAGGAATCAAGACTACAGAAGGGAGTGGATAGCTCAAAGCCACACAGATGGAACGGTGCAGATTGCCAGCTTAGAACACAGGTCTTCTGGCTTCCAGTCTCAGGTTCATTCCCTTTCAGCAAATCACCTTCTTACACTCAGAATTTTTCTCTCTAGTGTTTCCATCCATAGATCTCAGCCGATATTGCTTAATTGTTAACAAGAGAGGAACAGAAAAATAGCAAGGGGTAAGGAGAAGCATCTCTGCAACGGAACCAACCACCAGCTCTCAGAGTCTCTGGAACATGGAGAACTAAGAAATGTGGCAACTCGTGGCAAACACTTCATGGCCTCTGGTCACAAAGCAATAATTAAAAACACTTTTAGTTCCTTCTTCAACTTAAAAAAAAATGCCCCACCAACTTTTCAAGTGAAAATTATTCTCCTCAGCAAACAGTTTCCTGGGCTTAATCTTTTCCTTCAACCCTCTAGGAAGGCTGACTCAGGCCTGATTTCCTCCAAGGGGCCTGGGATTTTTCTTCTCAGCTTCCTGTGACTCTCGAGATGTGAAGGGAGGCAGGATGGCTGAGACACAGCCACTCTGACCTCCTGCCGGCGAATATGGTTCACCTTCTTACGCACGTCCTGTGCAGTCTACACTATCATCCCCATCAAATCTATTTGCTCTGCTTAGTTTTAATATGAAATGCACTGATATGCATGAAAAATAAAGGTGCTGATGCATGTGCCTCCACCAAGGACCGTTAATAACAAGATGTTTCCACTTCAAAGGACTCTGAGACTGTTTCAGAGCATCTGAAAGCTTTTGTAAATAGAATTTGTTTTCTTAATTCCCTTTTCGGATTGTTCATTGTTGGTGTACAGAAACATTACTGGTTTTTGTGTGTTGTTCTTGTTCCCTGCAACTTTGCTGAATTCCTTTATTGGCTCTAGTAGCTTTCTTAGGGATTCTTTGAATTTTCTATGTATAGGATTGTGTCATCTGCAAGTAGAGACAATCCCTTACAATCTGGATTATTTCTTTTTCTGGCCTAATTGCTCTGGGTAGAACTTCTAGCATATTGTTGAAAAACAGTGATGATAGGGGGCATCCTTGTCTTGTTCCTGATCTTGGGGAAGGTTTTCAGTCTTTCACCATTGAGTATGATGTTCACTCTGGGTTTTTCATAAATGCCCTTTATCATGTTGAGGAAATTGGAAATTCCCTTCTATTCCTAGTTTTCTGTGTTGTTTTTTTCTTTTTTTTAAATCATGAAAGGGTGTTGGATTTTTTTCAAATGCTTTTTCTGTGACAATTGAAATGATCATGTGGGGTTGTTTTTCATTCTGTTAATCTAGTGTATTACGTTGATCAGTTTTCTTACATTGAACCACCCTTGCATTCCTGAGATAAATCGCTCTGAAAACTTCTTAATAACAAGAAAAGTCAGGGCTTTGAGAGGTTAGAGGGTTTCAGGGCCTCATCTGTTGGACCCTGTCTACCTCTAAAGGGAGCCTCCAAGAGGGGTTTTCGATTTGGATTCCAATTCTTCCTGAATTCCAATCTCTCAACAATTCCTCTCGAATCAGAGACGTTAGACTGGCCCAGATGCAGAGATGGACGGATTCCTGTTCATCATGAAACCCAGAAGGCACCAACATCAACCTCAGCATGAGCTTCCTTTCCTTTAGCTCAGTGGTTCTCAATCCTGCCTGTACGTTAGGATCCCTTGGGGAGCTTCATAAACTACTGATTCCTGGGCCCATCCCAAGAGATTCAGCTTCCTTTGATTTTGGGATGGGGCTTCAGTATCTGTAGTCTTTAAAAGCTGCTCTGCTGATTCTGATACATACTTGAGCTGATTTACTTCCTGGAACCCTTGACTGGCCACAGCTTTCAGTGACGCAGTTTCCTCCCCATCTGGACAGTAATACTGACCCACTTTACATCCCTTGCCTGATTTTAAAATCCATTTGTAAATAGAGTAAATGTCAACTTACATAGAATTAAACTTTCAGTGTTGGAAAGAACCTTAGCTGTCATCTGGCCCTCCCTTTTTTTTCCAGATATGTCAGGCCCCTCTAAAACATCCCCAGCAGGGATCATCCAGCTTGGATAGCTCTGTTGCTGGGGAATTCTCAACAACAGTATGTTGAAATCATCTTATTCCATATTTGGAGAGCACTGTCTTTCAGAATTCTTCTTTGTATTAGTCTGTTACATGACTTTCACCTATTGGCAAAAGATACCGAAAGGTTAGTGGGCTTCACCAGAATCCCTCAAATAAAAATGGGGCATATTCCAAATAATCCATGCAGAATAAGTGTAATTGTCTTCAAAATGATAGACTTTTAACATTTGGAAATGATTATCATATGCCTGCCCCATCTTTTCCTCTCTGGTCTCAACAGCCCTATTTCCTTCAGATCTTTGTCCTTGGATATGTCCTCAGGTATTTTCTGGGAAGATGTATGTATGTGGCAAGAACCTGGATGGTGAAATGAGCCAGACTTGGAGTCAAGGTTCAAATCTTGGCTTTGCATGTCAAGTGCTTAGCACATGATGAGGATTTAGCACATATTAGTGGTTGAAATTATAGCTTCCACATTTACCTCATTATTGCTATCTGTGTGATCTTGGGCAGGCCACTGAGCTCTAAGAGACTCAGTTTCTTCCCCTGGAAAAGTGGAATGAAAATGCCATATTCATAGGACAATGTTTCTCAAGTTGCCTTATCTTTAATCATCACCGCCCCCCTCCCTCCTACACCATCTACGGTGATTCCTACTGTCTGGCTAGTTTGGGAAGTGCAGTCAGAGGGTGATTGCATGGATGACATGAGACTATGCAAGAGACCTCTCATGGTCTCTGGGAGGGCAGTGTGTGTGCTCAATAAATCTCACCCTCATCCCATCCCCTCCTCATTGTACTGACAACCCTTAGAGCCAGCTACTGTTTATGTGTGTTGTATCCAGAATGAAAAGCAGCCCCCCATTTATGAGCTTACTGACACAGATCACCCACTGGCAGGTTGCCTCTTAGCCAAGCAGATTTTTTTTAATTCAATTTGTAGATTGCCCCTGAAAACCTGTGAGCTAGTCTGTCTAGAAAGAGAAGGGAATATGAAGGCATAAAGGGATGAATCTGACTGCATCTTTTGCTTTTTTACTGTTTGTTGTTTAGTTGTTTCATTTTGTTTGATGTTATCTGATTTGTTTGTATGTAGACTTCGAACATAACATAGACTAGGCTTTCAAAGAATTATTGCTAAAGTCAATTACCAGTGCCTCTTTTCCCAGTTCATTGGTGCAGATAATTGAGTTGACTGGGAAGGAGTATCTGGATTCCGGGTAGTGCCAAGATGCCTACTCTTCTCTTCCTGTTTTCCTTGTAACAAAGAAGGGACAGCTGTCGAGACACACGGTTAAGGACCCCCGACCAGGACCCAAAGCCTGCGGCTGCCTGCTTTGTCTCATCTGGGGTCATTCTGAACCCTGGTCCTTCCTCCCCAAGACTTTGGGAGGAGGGCTTATCTGCATGGTGCCAACCCCACACCATACATGCTGCCTGTTGGCTCCAGACCTTGTGCTCTCCACTACCTCCATGTCAGCTTTACCAAGAGGCTTTAAGAAGATGTTAGCTTGCCCCCACCTCACTGGGAGGGGCTGCAGAAGCTGCAGCATCAGGGCTTGTACCTAGTTTCCAGGAGAAGGGGAAAGGCTACATGATGGTTCTCTCCAATGTTGGAAGTTTCTCTTTTCTTTCCAAGGTTTTATTTTGAAAAATGCCAAATCAGTAGAGAAGGTAAAAGACTAGTACAATGAATGTCTAGATTCAGTGATGGTTAACATTTTGCTATACTGTCTACGTGCTCTATCTCTACAGATGTTCTCTCTCACTTTCTCTCTCTCTCTCTCTCTTCCACACACACAAATAATAAAACATTTTCCTGAGCCATTTGAAAATAATTGTCAGACATCATGACACTTAACTCCTAAATACTTCAGCGTGTATAACCTAAGAAAAAGGTATTCTCTTATATAACCACAGTACCACAATTACACCCAATAAATTGAATATTGCTCTAATAGAATTATTTAATATACAAGCCATATTCAAACTTCCCAATTCTCCAATTATCTTTAGAGAGCACTGTGCATTTTTCTCAATCTACAGCCTACTCTGGTGGGGCCTGGACTGAAGTTTTCCCTCCTGGAAGGCGGTAAATGAGGTCGTGATATCTTAAACTGGGATAGTGATGCACTGGAGACAAAGCACTTCAATATGTATCATTTTGTTTAACCTTTACAATGATTTAATGAGATAGGACTAGTGTTCTCCCTATTTTACTGGTGAATAAATTAAGGTTCAGAGAGTTATCTAAATTGCCCAAATAATATGCATCATTATTGCTATCCCAAGCTGTGTGTCATGTAATAATTTTGGAAAAGTAACATCATATATTTGTAAAAAGCCTTTTAACTGTCATTTATATTCCTTATCATCTTCACCAGGTGGTGTTAGACAAACTGTGCTATCTCCATTTTACAAACGAGGAAAGTGAAATTGAGACTCTGGGGCTACCATTGAACAGTATTTACATAGTACAATGTAAATGACACGTATGTTTTTTAACATTTGAAATCAACCTTTAAGCCAAGCTCAGTATACTTGGTGTCCTTGCTTGTGGTTGTTGGGCAGGCTTGTGGGGCAATTAAGAACAATAGCATGGCTGACTGAAGGTGAGAGGTAGAGGGGAGGAGGGGAGGGGAGACCCTCAAATACCCTCCTCTTTTATACAGAACCAAGAGGGTCTGTTAAAGTGTTTTAAACAGGCAGCCAAATTTTAACATTAAACGTGCAAAGTAACCAGTTAAAGAACTAAGAGAAAAAGAAAGATAGAAATGAGTTTTGTGTAACTGATTGAAATTCTTCTGTTTTGCAGAGTAATAATAGATATTGTCTAGAAGTGACAAGACAGGGAATAGGGTTAGTAGTATATTACCTGGAGTTATATGGGTAACCACCAAGAGAACTATTAATAGAAAATTATTTGGGCGATTGGATGGGGTTGGGAAGAGGGAGGGATAGGAAACTGTCGCTTGTTATTATAAGCTCTTCGATACAATTTGATGGTAACCACCCATAACAGTAGAGAGAAAAGCAGGCTTCAGATATCCTGGTTTCTAAATACAGAGACAGGAGCAGGACTAAATGATGAGCTGAAACAGAGAGGGCTGTTTTAAGGCCCCAGTGCCCACTGGATACACTTTCCTGGAGAGAGCCCCAGGACACAGCCTACCCAGGAGGCACCCATAACCCATATGAAATACCATTATTTTTGTTATAAAAACTTTGAAGGATTTTTATAATTTTGATTTTAAAAATATTTTACCCATAGGTAGTTCATTTATTATTAATTTAAATGGGCTATTTCTTAGTAACCCTGAACATATGCCAAAATTATTATAACATGAGAAAAATCTTCCCTACAAGTTATTTTCGAGTAGAATGAATTTTTATGAAAACTAAATTCAAATATGAATACAATGGACACAACGTTCTGTTTTATAGATGTTTAATTTAGCCTCAGTTAATTTCAATTTTGCAGTTTTATTTTTGTATTTGGAATCCATAGTGTTTTCTTCCACAGGCCCCTGGAAAGCTATTTGGTCCTGAGCCTTCTGTTCTGGAGACAGGTGGGGTGGGGTGAGTGCAGATGTAGCCCCCGAAGGGATCCGTGGGTGAGTCTTTGAGACCTGGCTTGACGGAAGCCCATGACCCAAATGTTATCCTCCTATCTTGGCCCCTCCTCATGCCTTTACTGCAGAAGTTCCTGGTCTAGTGCGTGGCACTTGCTGAATGCCTTCACGTCCAACATCTCATTCACTCATCCCGGCCATGCTATGAGGTTGACAGGACAAACGTTTTCCTTTTTACCGATGGTGAAACCAGGACGCAGAGAGGCCAAGGAACTTGCCCAAAGCCAGATAGTCTCAAGGACTCAGGTTGAGAACCCAGGTCTTCTGATTCCTGCACTCTATCCTTTCCAGCATTTTCCACGGCCATAGACAGCAGAAGTGGGCAGTCTTTAATGGCCAATGGGATTTAGCCACATATGTCTATGTTATACAAATGCAGCATCACATTGAGTTGTTATTATTAATTTTTCTAGTGCATTTATTTTGACAAGTCCTTAAGATTTGTCTTTCAATGAAAGCTATATTCCTGCTAATTTTCACCTGGTTTGTCAAGGGAATGACGATGAGAATGTTATATTTTGAGTTCTGTTTCTCATTTTCTAATCAGAGTTGAAAATAATCATCATGCATGAATTTAAGCCTGTGATGGGCTGGAGACCCGTTACGACTCCTTTGCTTTTTAGCTGGTCTGGAGCTAATAAACTGGCCCGTCCCAATTTACACACTGCCCTGTGGAATCCAGATTACTCTCTCCCACTTATTACCAATCTCCTAACCGAATGTCATCACAACCATGCTTCTGTTAAGGCCACGTCACACCTCTGAGTCATCTCCCCACTTCCTCTTGCTGAGAGAAATCAGATTCCATTGGGGAGGCCCAAAAACTGACCACAGGGTTGGGGTAGCTGTGGGAAGTGGGTGGGAAGGGCCACAGCTGAGCTGGCCACAGAGACTGTGACACTCCTGCACCCACTTTCAGTCCCAGACAAAGGCCTCTGTGTTCGGGATGGCAGGGCCAGATGCCTGGTGGGGGCTGGCATGCTGATACAGCCTGGAAGAGGCCACCCAGGGCAGAGAAGAGCCCGTAGGGCCACACTCGGCTGGGCTTAGCACACAGACATGCCCAGCCGGGTCCTGGCACATGGCGGGGCTCAGGACACAATCACTGATTGCCTGGAGAATAGGCGGTAGGTTTGTCCTTAAGCTGAGAGGTGGGCAGAAGTACATGTGCTTCCCACTTCTCCTGCCAACAGGGACACCCTCAGTAGTCCTGAATTCCTCTGCCTTGCATATGGGACTCCTGTTTACTTCCTCGGTCTTTCCCTGACATTGGGCTTCTGAGATGTGTGATGTGGTGGAAAATGCACAGGCTTTGGAGTCAGCCTGACTTGTGCTCCTGCAGCTTCTCTGAGCTTCAGTTGTCTCATCTGTAAAATGGGGACAAGAATTGTGAGGATTCTCTTGGAGCCGGTGTTACAAGCTGTCTGGCATAAAGCTAATGTTAGTAACTATCATTATTCTTGACCCGGATGTATCCATCCCTCACCGCACCCCCATGTTGACGTAGTTGGCCCTTTGAGGGTGTGTCTGGGATGGACAAAGTGGCTGAGCAAAGTCAGGGGTGCCTCAGTCAGCTCCCCAGCCCTGCAGGCTATACTTCTGGGTGGATTTATTCTCAAAGGGGTGTTTATAAACCAGACAGAGGAATATGTTTCCCTGTTTGAGGGTTAGACGGAAGGGGTGGGAGGGTTGTCTGTGGTGCCGGCTCTAAGATGTATGGTCCCTCTGGGTCCCATTGGGCTCCGGACTGCGGGCCTCTGGGAAGTGAGGGGGAGCGGAGTGGCCTGGGGCTTTGATTGGCAAAGCCTGCCTATTATCTGGCCGGGCCTGTGTTTCCAGGGCATTATAAATAGCATCAGCTTTGGAAGGAGGAGTTGCAGCTGTGGCCTAGGCAAACTAAATGGGAAGGTGGGAGATTTGAAATGATGGGCTCAAGGCTTGTGGGTCAAAATACAGGCTAGGGCCATCTCGCTGGCAATAGGACACCAGGGAGGGCTCAGCCTAGGTGCCTTTGAGGCGGAAGGCCTGTGTCATAAGCCACAAAGAGCCTGTGCTCGGTGGCCGTTAGGCCAGCTGTCTGCCTTGTTTGCTTCCATTGGCCTAGAGGGGCCTGGGCTGCTGCCAAAACTCAGCCAGGGGAGTGAGCAGAGCTTGAGGAAGATTTCAGTTCTAGAAAGATAAGTAGAAGAAAATGTGGGTGTCTTGCACCTCCAACCCCTAGCTTTGCTGTGTGCCCTAGGGCAGCCTTCCCTTCAGCCAAGAGAGAAAGTGGGAGGAGGGAATCCTTTTCTTTTCTCTTCTTTAATTAATTACTCTATTTTTTTTTTTTGTAAGTTTCTATTGAACTTTAACAGAGGTGTAATTTACAAACAGCAAAATGCCTAGATCTTAACTATCAAGTTTGATGCATTTTTGACAAATGAATACACCTGGCTAAACCACACCCCAATCAAGATATGAAACCTGTTGAGGATTGAATCATGTTCCATGTTCAGGCCCCAACCACGAGGGATGTGGGCTGTGAATCTGATTGTAAATAGGACCTTTGAAGATGTCATTAGTTAAGATGTGGCCCAAACTGAATGCAGGTGGGTCTCAATTCTGTATGACTGAAGTCCTTATAAGCAAAGGAGATTGGACACAGAGTGGAAGCCATGGGGAGCGACCAAAAGTTGAAAGTCAACCGGATCTGGAAGAAAGAAGATACTGCCATGTGCATTGCCATGTGATAGAAAAGCCAAGACCAAGGATCGCTGGTAGCCAGCCCCAGAGGGCCACAGTCTTTGGGGGAGAAAGCATTGCTTTGGGGATCCCTCGATTTTTTGGACCTCTCCTAACCTCAAAACTGTGAGCCAATAAATTCCCATTGCTTAAACCAACCCATTGTATGGCATGTGTTTTAGCAGCTTGGAAACTAAAACAAAACATTTCCATCAACCCACAGAGTTTCCTTTCTGACCTTTTCTAGTCAATGTGCCCCCTCCCAACCACTGTTCCACTGATTTTTATCAACATAGATTAGTTTTACCTCTTCTTGAACTTTGTATACATGGATTCATAGATATGTTCTATTTTGTATCTGACTTCTTTTGCTCAACATGATGTTTTTGAGATTAGTCTATGTTAAATGATGTAGTTGGTTCCTTTTAATTTCTGAATTTCTGAATATATTATAGTTTATTTATGGAGGAAACCCTTTTGATTTCCTTTAATTGCTCTGTCCAAGCACAGATAGAATTCTCAGTTACTAAGCATGGATAGGGTGTCTGCCGGGGGGTGGGGGAGTGTCTGAGAGTGAAGATGAACTGGCAGGTCCTTAGTGTAATCTTTGAAGTTTTCAATGTCACCTTCTTTATTCCTACAGCACTTCTCACTTTGGTGGCTTCATGTAAAAGACCACAGTGCGTTTTCTTTCCCTCATGGACTAGAAGCCACTTCTACCGTCTAGAACTAGGAAGTTCAGATCCTTGTCGAAGCCACTTCTACCCTCTAGAACTAGGAAGTTCAGATCCTTGTCAGAGAGGCTACTGATTTCCCAGAAGATAGAAGTTTTTCCTCTGACCTGAATTGAGTTGGTGTATCTCAGAGTTGGTACATCTCAGTGGGCGGTGATGTCTGGCCTGAGTGTGGGGAAACTGAAGTGTGTGCCTGTAGGGCATGGCAAGACCAAGGGTTTCAGAGCAGGGAAGAGACATGATGAAGTAGTGTACAGTTGAAGTGGCAGTGGTGGTGTCTGCTTTGTTCACCTATGGGAACGCTGCAGCTAGCACAGAACCTGGTAGTCAGCATTTGGTAGAGAGGTGTTGACTGAACTGATGGGTTGGAGGAGGGAGAGTGGGTCCAGTGGACCTACTGTCAAATTCCTGATGTGGAATGTCCGGGCTCGGGCGGCTCTGCTGGGACAGGAAGGGAAGAGTGGGTGTGAGAGATTTTTCACAAAGGAAAACCCAAAAGGACTTCATGACTATTGAACATGGGAGGGACACAATAGAGGGGAGAATTAGAGGCATGCAGTCGTTTTTGGAAGAGCACTGAACCGAGAGTCAAAAGGCCTGAACGTGAGTCCCAGCTGTACTGCTTGTGTGTAGGTAAGTCATTTAACCTCCCATAGTCTTCAAGTCCTCATCTCTCAAATGAGTATAATACCACCTGCTTCACAAGATTCAGTGACTTAATGCATATGAAATCCTTTGTAAAATTGACGTGTTAGGCAAGTATTTTGGGGGACCTGCTTTTAACTTTGCGTGACTTTGTTCAAATTTCTTCCCCTCTCTGGGTTTCGGTTTGCTCATTTACACAATTTGATCTCTAAGATCTCCAGAGTTAAATTCCATGACTCTTTGCCTCTGATGTTGTAAGATTTTGAGTCTGAGGACCTGGGAGAACTATGGGGCCACTAATAGATGTGGGAAGTCAGGAGGGGAACCAGTCTGGGGACCAGAAGATGCTTCCTTCAGGTCCTACCCCTCATTTGGGTTTCCAGCCTCCTTCCTCTGATGGTTACGACCCAGGATAGTCTTCAGCACCCCCATCCCCACCCCCTCGGCCATCACCCCTCACCTCCGTGAGGCCTAGAAGGAGGGAGGCCTGCTCTAAATAGCACACTGGAGTCAAAGGGCCCTCTTCCTGTGCAGGAAACACAGCAGCCTAATGGGGCAGGAAAAAGGTGTTTCCGAAAGAGAGGCCAGAAAGAGGGAGTGGGGAGAGTGGGGACTTGGAGCCAGATGGGTTCCCGGGTGCTGGAGGGGTAGGGTCCTGTGATGGCAGCTGGGGGCTGGGGGTGGTGGTGTGAGATTTAGTGCCAGCTTCTGGGGTTGGCATATGGCTCTGCCTGGGATTTGCAATTCAAGAACCCATGAGAATTATCTGTGAAAAAGGCCCAAAAAGGGGGCTTGGGCTATGAGATTTAGGATTTTAGGTATAGAGAGAGGATTGAATGTGCCACATTCATTAATTCACTGACCTATTCATCCATTCACTAAATGTTTGCTATAGCTTAGGACTGTGCTAGGTGCTGAGGACAAGTGGTATAAGGCTCATTTATTAAAATGTTATCTGGTAAGTAAGTCAACTGATTACACCCCAGTTGTGATAAGTGCTACAGAGAAAAGCTTAGCACAGTGGGAGGACAGAGGAAGGAGTTGGAGGGGGCAGGAAAGGCTTCCTGGCAGGTGAGTGCCATATAGCTTGCAGGAATTGTCAGGCAAAGAGTGGGTGTGAAGGCGGAGGTGTGGGGAAGGCCTTACAGGCAGGGGTCAGAAATACCAGGACTCTTCACCTCTGCTCTCCTAGCCCCATCCTTTGTCCCACCTGGGCCTCCAGCACGGTTTTAAGGAGCAGCCCTTATGCCCTCCACGGAGACCCTGGGCAAATCCCTGGGGCCTCTTTCCGGAGAATTGCACCTCTCCTGACCAGCAGAGAGCATCGTTTTTCCAGCTCCTCTATTGAAAACATGTTAGGATCTCAAGGGCCATCTGATTGAAAAGCCCTAGAAAATCATTAGTCTTCCCCTTTAAAAACAGATGCTCAATTCTGCTGCGGTTTCTGCAGTGGCGCATGTCATAGGCAGAAGCTCAGACCAGCAGACTTATCCCCAGGCTAGGGAACGATGGTGAGTCAGCCAGGAGCCCTGACTCCCGGTTCCCCGGCCCCCACGATCCTGCCAGACCACAGGGCCCCTCCTTTTTGGCTGGCAGGGGCTGAGAAGAGAAAGGGTTGCAGTTCCTGTTAGGAAACCCCAGAGAAATCTGCTTTGGTGTCCAGTTGAGATGCCTTTACGTTCCCACGCCACCAACAGTGATGTTGAAATTCTACATTTCAACCCCAATCATCCAGCCAGGGTGGGCTGTGATTAACTCTGAGGAGCCTGGGCAGATTTCAGCCTCTGTAATCTGTTTGCAAAAAAGTGCATAATGATTTTGGAAGAAAGACCAAAGTTTGGGGTCTGTGCTTGAGCAGCATTCCTCAGCCCGGCCCACAGAACAGTGACCAAACATGTGCCCGAACACATATGTGCAATGACTTATGAGGCCTCCGCGAAGGCTTGATTCCAGGACATTTACTCTCCATAGAGACATCACTTCAAAGCTGTACCGTGGCCCCAGAGGTCAATCCCAGGGCCAGCTAAGGCCAGAAATCACCTGGCCACCCCCAGATGCTCAAATACAACCTCGAAACAAGCACCTTTCTACTGGTATTCAAATACTAGAGAGTATTTCTTGATCTTTCCAGTTCTCCACTGGGTAAACTGAGGACCAGCTCACCCACAGCTGCTCAGACTTGACATAATAGGTAATTAAAGCCCTGGAGTGGCTGACTGGGATCCAGCCCCTTTACTGTGATAATGCTGAAAAATGTCAGATGTGGTTTTTGTTCCAGTAGGAGCTGAAGGGATGAAGACAAGCAGGGAGGCTGCATTTATATGTAGTCTCTTGGGTTTAAGAAGGAGAATGACAAGTCTCCTCAGAGACCTTGGAAAGGAAGCTGTCTGTGTCCTGGGCAGGGTCTAAGCCCTGTGTGAGGGCCTTGGAAGGGAAAGACGGAGGAGGCCTGGCCCTTCCAGAAAACAGTGATAAGAGTAAGGATGAGACAGAACTGGGTTCCTATCCTTGTGCCACTTCCTAGCTGTGTGGCTGTGTGCATATTTTTTATCCCCTCAGTGCTTCAAGGCCTTCATCTGTAAAATGGGGATAATTTAACCTGGCTCATTGTACTCGTGTGAAGACTGAATGAGAAAACGCATGTTACACAGTGTCATGGTGCTGGGTGTATGGAAAGTGGCTTTGTCCAACAAACGGTAGCTCTTGGGCAAGTCAGTTAACTGTGTAGAGTCTGAGCTTCCTCTCTGCAAATTAGGGGTTATTTATGGTCCCTACAGCTTATGCTGGCTGAGAGGCTGTCGTGAGACCCTGGTTGTAAATTGCCCAGCATGAAATAGGTTCCCAATACATGTTGTCTTTTGTCCATTGTTTCTTGCCCTTTGGAAGCCCCCTGTCCAGTTGGAGAGACTGGACACATACTCTTGGAGGATCTGACCGTGGAGCAGGCCCTCAGACATAAACCATCCAGAACAGCGACTCTTCCACCAGCTGTTGCGTTTGAGCCTCTGTAATGGGGAATGCTGAGGGCCCTTAGTCAGAGTTGACTTCTTACACAAGGAGACCTGGGAGCAGGGTTTGAAGGAGACCCGGAGCATGGTTTTGCCCAGATGATGGCAGACTGCCATGTGTGTGGGCAGAGGGGCTGCGGTTTTGCTCATTCAGGACCCAGCTCTGGAGCTGGAGTGCAAGGGAAGGGAAGGCCCATTAGGTGGGGCCCAGAACTCAGAGGGAAGGATTGGCCTCCTCCATCCTGGGTGGGTTTCTTTTAGAAGTTTCCAAGAACAGGGTGGTGTCTTTCCAGTTGTCTTTGGGCAGGGCCCAGTGCCATCTGCCAATAAGTGCTTAATAAAGGCTGTGTGGTGGGATCCTGGGAAAGGGGAAATGACTCTGTTTCACCCTTTGTCTTCTTGCCCTTGCATCTTCCTCTTGCTACCAGGAGAGGGAGTGATTGCCTAGCAGGAGCCAGTCCGATCCCCACACCCTCCTCTCCTGTGCAGGCGCTGGCAGCTCTGCATCTTTTGGGCTGGGGAAGCAAGCCCTGTGGGTATCTGCTCCTCTTCAGATTGGAATAAAGTCTAGGCTGGGAGGCTCTGGGGCCAGGACAGTCCCCACTGTGTGGGTCAGCTAGGAAGGTCTGTGGCACAAGAAGAGCAGAGTTTGTGCTGTATTTGCCTTTCTCCAGCTTGCTGGGTGATATCAGAAAAGTCTCTTATTCTTGATTTTGGTTCCATGAACCACTAACTATCCCCCTCTTGTCTAATTCAGGAGAAGATTCTTGCTTTCCCCACTTTGGGCTTCAGTTTTCAGGATATAAAGCCCACTAAATATTCCTGGTGACAGGATATGGACCAGGCTAAGATGCTATTGATTGGCAAGAACAAGAGGTCAGAGATTTTCCAGGCTAGCTTGGGGTTATGGTGCCTTAGCCAGGACCAGTCTTCCCTCCACCATAGCACACCCCACCTGCCAACTTGCCTCGTGCAAATGGGCAGAGGCTTCCCCAAACCACTGCGTCGGCCTAGCCCTGGCCATTCTGGGCCAGTGACGACAGGCAAGAGCTCGTGATTCTGCATCTGGGGTGACGTGGGGTGCTGAGGGGAATGATGCACCTTAGAACAAGGCAGAGAAAGAGCTGGGAATGATTTTGGATCCTGGGTTCCTTGCCAGGGCCCCTGTCCCAAAGTAGGCCAAGAGACAGGGATTTAAAGAAATAGTGTCCATTCTTCCTTCAGGGACAAAGTCGCTGTTCCCATGGAAAGAAACTGATATCCCTACAAGTCCAGATCTCAAGCTGCTGTGTGGCAGCCTTTCAGTTGTCCCTTCTCTGCAGCGTCCCTTCCCTGGGATGGAGAAGCCACTGAGAACTTTGGGATCTGTGCCACGAGCCCTGAGGCTCCCCCAGGGCCCTGGCACAATGATGGGAAGGCCTGGCTCCTGTTCCAGGCCAGCCCTGGGTGCCGCAAAGCAGACAGTGGGCTCGGGGAACGTAGTCAGCATTTCTGTTTCATTTTCCACCACCACAGTCTTTCCTGTCTTGCCCCCAGTCATTAGTCTTTCCAGAGGCCCCCGAGGAGTGTGTTCATCTAGTGACTGACTAGGAGCCAACCCGGGGTGGGGCCTTGGTGTGCTGAACCCTCTCTTTCTGAGACCCCAAAGAGTCCTTGTTTTGACCACAGCTGACCTCCGAGGCTGGTGGAGGCGCCATGGTGGGCTCTGCTGTGAGTGCTTTTTTTTTTTTTTTTAAGGGACCAGTGTTGGCTGTCCTGTTTGCTGATGGGACAGTGGGATATTGACAATCAATGCAGTTGTCCTAAAGGCAGTGGTTTTTTAATTGTTGAGAATAGTGATTTCTGGATGGGAAAGAGAGTTAGCTCCCAGCCTAAAGTGTGATGTGGGAAAATAAGTTAAACTAACCTGCCCCCACCACACATGGTGCTACACAAAAGCAGGATGTGAGAGTTGGACAAACCAGCGCTTGAATCCTGGTTCTGCTACTACCTTGCTGAGAAGGTGCTTTAGTTTCCTGGGCTGTAAATGAGGTAATGGTGACGAATAAAGAAGATCAAATCTGTAAAGTACCTGGCACATGGTAGGCACTCAATAAAAATTAGTTTCTTTCACTTTCTATCATTTGTGGAATTTTCTAGGTTTTTCTTTTGAGTGCTTTTTCTGGATGTTGGCAGCTCTCCAAGGGTGAGGACTACTTCTCCTATCAGGCTGTAGGCTCCCTTCAGGCAGGACTGTGTCTTCCCCCATCAGTTTGGGGTTTATGGGAGGGCTCTATCTCCCTGCTCATCCTGGAGCCTCTAGGACTATAGCAGCTATGCCTTGTCCATCAGACTGGAGCTCTCTGAAGTAGGGGCTGTGTTTCCTCCATCAGACTTGGAGCTCCTCACGTGCAGGGCCCTGAGTCACTGTTGTGGAGTAAGATTTTCAATTACTGAAACAAAGGCTCCCAAGCAGTAAGGGACAATTAGGTCTGAGGATTGTTGATTAGCCGAGGAGGGCAGGTAGTGCCACACATTTGCAGGCTCTGATAACATTTTTCCAAGGGCAAGTGTGCCCCTTGACCTTGATGCTGGGTCCTTGTTAGCACAAGGTAATTCTGATGTGGATACATCTGGAAAGCAGATGCAGAGTTGGCTGGGATGGGAGAAGGCCTGGAAGGCTTCAGATTCCAGGCTCAGTGACTCACCCATCCATCACAGCAAACCACCCCCAGCAGCTGGGCTGCCCAAAGCCTGGGCCGCATGGGGTTGGTGGGCCAGGCTGGGGTGGGTACTGGTGCCGGGCCCCCTGGTCTCAGGCACAGCTACATCTCAGCAGGAAAGGACTGAAAGGATCCTGGCAGGGACTGACTGCTTCGTAAAACTGCCTTCTGAAAGCCCTGAGTTTCCCGTTGGGTAGGGCTTAAAACATCATATTAAGCATGTCATTCTGGGAATGCACAAAAAGAGAGGGTGGCCCTCTCTTTCTGTTTGAGCTCTGTGGGGGGCTCTCAGGCTCTTCATGTGCTCTCCTGGGATGGGATGGATGAGGTGAGCAAGCCTCGAGGAGGGCAGGCAGGGAGGGTGGGCCGGGTCCTCTATGGAGTGTTTGTCAATAAGGGAACCAGTGAGTCACCAGGAGGAGAGGTGGATTCTGAAGTTGAAATGTCATCCAAATGCTGGACCCTCCAAAACTGGATGACCTTGAACAAATCACATCATCTCTCCGAGCATCAGTTTCCTCTTCTGAAAAATGGGGATGATAGCACAGAGTGGATGTGGGTGGGTGGATCAAGTGTGGTAGTACACGGAAAAGCACTGGGTAAGCAGTTTTTGCCAGAACAGATGGTTATGATTATCCCCCTGATTGAGCTGTCCTGTTGTTGAGGTGAAGTCCTAAGGGGGAGAGTGGCAGACTAAGAGGTGACAGAACAGTCAGAGGGTGCAGACATGCTCAGCAAAGCAGTCGTGTGAGCCAGGGGACTGCTGGCCCAAGTCACACTCCTCCATGTGTATCTGCAGCAGCTGGAGATATTTGTCCTCGAAAGATATCCCCTCACAGAGCCTCAGGACACCGGGACCCAGCCTGGATGGCAGAGGGGGAGTTAAGTCATTTCCACAGGATGCAATTGACCCAACATGATTTTTCTCTGGTGTAGCTCAGGCTGGGAGAGGTTGTTAAAAGTGGGCCAGGGGACCTACATGGGACCCGACTCCCAGGGGTGTAAATCTCCCTGGCAACGCAGAGTATGACTCCCGGGGATGAATGTGGACCCGGCATCGTGGGACTGAGAGTATCTTCTTGACCAAAAGGGGGATGCAAAATGAGACGAAATAGTTTCAGTGGCTGAGAGATTCCAAATGGAGTCGAGAGGTCACTCTGGTGGACATTCTTATGCACTATATAGATAACACCTCTTAGGCTTTAATGTATTGGAATAGCTAGAAGTAAATACCTGAAACTACCAAACTCCAACCCAGCAGTCTGGACTCCTGAAGACAATTATATAATAATGTAGATTACAAGGGGTGACAGTGTGATTGTGAAGACCTTGTGGATCACACCCCCTTTATCTAGTGTATGGATGAGTGGAGGAATGGGGATAAAAACTAAAGGACAAACGGGATGGGATGGGGGGATGATTTGGGTGTTCTTTTTTCGTTTTTATTTTTTATTCTTGTTCTGGTTCTTTCTGATGTAAGGAAAATGTTCAGAGATAGATTGTGGTGATGAACGCATAACTATGTTATCATACTGCAGACAGTGGATTGTATACCATGGATGATTGTATGGTGTGTGAATGTATTTCAATAAAACTGAATTTAATAAAAAAAAAAAGAATTGAGTTAAGAAAAAAAAAAGAATAAAGCAAGTTAAAAAAAAAAAAAAAAGTGGGCTGGGGGAAAGCATATGAGACCACTAACCCCTAGATGCTGCTTGGTGGGGTGGCGGCACCCCCAGAAGCCTGCTTAGAGTGCCACAGGCCCAGCAAGGCAAACCTCTAGTACACCCTCAAACCTGAAGTGCGGTGGGACCCAGGATCTGGAATCATCTAGGGTGTGTGCTCGGGCCTGAACGTGGCCACCTGGCTCTGTGACTGACACCTCACTTCTCTGAGCCTCAGTTTCCTCCTATGCAAAATGAGAGGGCATTGATTACTGTGGATAAAATGAGGTAATATACAAAGGAGCCATGGAAGGCAGAATGGTGTGGTGGAAAAGAGCATAAACTCTGCTTGCAGACAGGTCTGGTTAACTCCAAATTCTCTTCAGCACCATAAATTCCTCAGCCCCAGCGCAGGGTCTGGCACGGAGTGGGTGGTCAATTCATATTTGCCACAGAGTAGAGTCTGAGCTCCCCACGTACCAGCAGCGTGGCTTTAACCTTTCCAAGCCTCAGTGTTCTTGCTTATAAAAGGGAACTGTGTTAGTTTTCTTTGCCGCTGTAACAAATTACCACAAACTCAATGACTTAAAAATAAAAATTTATTGTTTTACAGTTCTATAGGTCCGAAAGGGCCTCACTTAACTAAAATCAGGGTGTTGGCAGGGCTGCATTCCTTTCTGGAGACTCTAGGTGACCGTTACCTTTCCAGTTTCTAGAGGCCAACGCATTCGTGGTTCGTGGTCTCCTTTCTCTTTCTTCACATTTAGCAACAGCGGGTCAAGACCTCACACTGCCACCCCTCTGCTCTCGGCAGGCCAGAGAAGTTCTCTGCTTTTAAGGACTCATGGGATTAGATGGGATAATCTCCCCATCTCAAGGTCTTTAAGCTTAATCACACCTGCAAAGTCCCTTTGCCACAGGTACTGAGTAGTCACAGGTTCCAAGGGTGTGGGTGTCTTCGGGGGTCTATTATTCCGCCTACCACAGAACCATAGTGGGTTGTTGGGAGGAATAAATGAGGGAATATATGTAAAGTGACTGGCGCAAACTAAGTGCTCAATAAATGTTTGGTTATTGCTATCATCATTACATAAACCATATGGGGCTTTAGAAATGTTGGTTATCAATGCCACTTTTCTAAATAAGAAGATACAGGTTGGGATTGGGAGACAGTACCCCTGGGTTCTATTTCCTGTTTCTGCTGGGCACTCTTTCTCTCTCCCTCCCTGTGCCTCGATTTCCTCTGCCATCAGAGGAGCTGCCGACCCTGCTCTTGGGCAGCTCCGACTCCAGGCCGAGGAGACACACAAAGTTTCCCTTGTGCTGTGTGACGGCCGCTGCCAGCAGCGGGCACGAGGCCCGGTCCATGGCTATCCCAGGGACGCGGCATTCACCGAGATCACAAGGGAACAGAAGGGCCCCTTCTTTGGAGGGCAGAGAGGTTCCAAGCGGATTCCTGCAGGAACTGAACCCTTTCTGTGGGAAAGAATTGCATCCGTTGTGAGGCAGCATCGCTATTTGCAAAGCGTTTTACAATCATTTTTATTAGGAGATCCCCTGAGACCTGAGGATAATAGAAGCGCTGTCACCCACCCCCTGCCTCTCTGGGGGAAACTGAGGCCCACGCAGTGGAAGGCAGGACCCCAGGCCACATGTTGAGGTGGATTTGACCTTCAGGGACCTTGTGGCTTCCGACCAGCATTTCATCCCCATAGGCGCTTGACTCTCTCCCACTCCCCAGTCCCTGAACTGCACTGAAAATTAATACCCAAATGCCCCTCGGCACCACTCACTCAAACTTTTCTTCTGAGATCAATTTGAAATGCAGCCACCCTCTTGCACATCAAGGCTTTGGCCAGGCCTTTCTTTCAGATTCCGGCTGCTCCTCCTTCCCCCGCAGCGCTGAGCTCTCCCCATCACGTCCAGCCGCCTTCCTATGGGCTCCAGAGCTTCCCCCACACTCCGCCCCACCTCCCAGCCATGCTTCCAGCAAACACTGTTCTCACGCGGAGGCTCCCCTGCAAAGACGCAGGCAGCCTGTGGGGGCACGTCTGTTGTTCACCATTCTTCAAGAACTTTCTCCCCATACCCGGAATACCCGGCAGCCCCTCCTCCTGTGTGGTTCACTTCAGAGGCCTGTTCAAAGCCACCACTGAGCTCAGCCCCGGCCCCCCACACTCCTGACTTCACCGGGCCCCTCAGTGCTCAGGGATGTTGCTCAGGGCTAGCAGCCTCAGCTACCACGTGGCTTTATGTCCTTCTCTAGGTACTTAGGTTGTGTTCCTCAGGGGCTGTGTCTCTCCCAGCAGGTGAGGAGCTCCCCCAGTCCCTCAGGAGTGCTCCCGCCCCCTCCCGGACGCGTCCCCCCCACCCCTGCACCCTGCTGCTACGCGCAGCCGACCCTCAGCTTCCATGGCCAGAGTTGGGAACTCGCGTACAGTCCTTTTTTGCCCTGCCTGCCTGCAAACACACAGACCCTCTCTTCCCTTGACAAATGACAGTGGAAGGCTCAAATTCCCCCATCCATGACTCCTTTTTTCTCCTAAAAATATTTTTTCTTTTTTAATCTGTTGCTCATATTTTTGTTTTTATTTAAATTTTACTGTAGTAAAATATATGAGAAAAATTGCCATTTTAACCATTTCTAAGTGTACACTTCAGTGGCATTAATTATAGTCACAGTGTTGTGCAATCATTACCACCATTTCCAAATTTTTTCATCTCCCCAAACAGAAACTCTGAACCCATTAAGCAATAACTCCCCATTCCCCTCCCACCCCAGCCTTGGTAACTTCTAATCCATTTTCTGTCTCCATGAATTTGCCTATTCTAGATATTTCGTATAATTGAATTCATACACTCCTTTTGTGTCTGGCTTACTTTACTAAGCATAATGTTTTCAAGGTCCATTTGTGTTGTAGCCTGGATTGGTACTTCATTCCTTTTTAAGACTGAATAATGTTCCGTGTGTATGTACCACGTTTTGTTTATCACATCATCTGTTGATGGACACTTGGGTTGTTTCCACCTTTTGGCTATTGTGAATAATGTTGCTTGTGTACATTGGTTTAAAGTACGTTCGAGTCCTTGTTTTCAGTTCTTTGGGGTTATATCCCTAGGACTGGAATTGCTGGATCATATGGTAATTCTGTGTTGAACCTTTGGAGGAACCACCAAACTGTTTTCCGTAGCAGCTGCATCATTTTACATTCCCATCAGCAATACACAAGGGTTTGAATTTCTCCATATCCTCCTCACCAACACTTATTATTTTCTTTTTCTTTTTTTTTATAATAGGCATTCTAGTGGGTGTGATGTTCTCCCCTAAATTTTAACTGTTTTCCTCCCAATTATTAAAGCTCATCATAGAAACACAGAAAAGAATTAAGTAGCCATAATCCCCCTCTTCAGAAGCAAGCATTGTTAACATTTCCTTCTAGTCTTTTCTTTTTCCTAGGCAGGTTTGTCTCTACAGAGTTGGCATCATACTCCATACACAATTTTGTATTTTTGCTTTTTTTGCTCAATTCAGTTATCTCAGACATTTTCCCATGCCATTACAAGCTTTGTACACATCATTTAAAACATTTTTTCATTTGGATATACCATAATTTGCTTAACTATGTATGATCCCTTTTCACTTCTAATCCCCAAACCACAAGGTGATGACTTTATTAGTCCGTGTTTTGGAATAGTCTGCCCCCACCCACCCCCACCCCCAGCCAACAGAAGTCAAAGGAGATGACCATCTGCTCTTCGTGGGACTCTGATTAGGATCTTGAACTGGGTGGTGGCTGGAAACCAATATCAAGTGCTCCCACACCCTGCCCTTTCCTTCCTGACAAGCTGGAAAGCCATCGGCCGCAGGGGGGAGCTGACAAACATCTCCACCCTGCTCGTGGGGACCAGCTTCTGTTGGGGCAGGGGGTCGTCTCTGTTGTTCTTCCTGAAGGGCACAGGCTGGACCACAGAGACCTCGTCCTGCAGAGATTAATGGGGTTCGTAGCCCGCTCAGGAGAGGATGGACCACCAGGTGCAGGGCTCGAGGGGTGCCGGAGTCTGAGTCTGCCCAGCACTCAGCTTGCAAATTGAAAGTGCTCAGGGAGCCAGGGCTCTGCCCACCCCTGTTAGTTCTACTGCCCCATTGCTTAAAGAGGCTTCTCAGGGATCCCCGTGGTATAATTAAACCAGTGTTGCTCAGGATCTACAGTGTGTATAGACAGCAATGACGTGTCCAAGGCTATCGAGAAGCAGAGGGAGATGGAACTTCAGCTCCCTGGGATCTGTTTTCAAATCCAGATTGACCAGTGTCTTCCTGTTCCTGCTGTATCTATGAAGGTGGCAACTGAGTCAGCAGGAGAGAGATGTTTTCCCATGAGGGGCTGTGTCTTCCTCAAAATCTATAGATACCTGCCTCCCCAGTTGTGTCTCTACCCAAGGCTTTGCATGTATCATATTTATGAGACCCCAGCCACACATCTAGAATGTCCTTTCTTTATGGCACACAGAAAAGGTAAATAACCCACATGAGGACCAAAACTGGGAGATCAAAACTCAGCCTTGCTGAGTGCTTTAACCAGCTAAGCTGCCCAGCTGTGAACACCATCAAGGCCATCAAGACCCAGGTGCAAAGTGGCCTTCACAACCATCAGCACAGCCTCTGGGTGCCCAGAGGTCCTGCCTTTATAGGCTACTTGGGCTGTGCACTGAAGGAGTAATTGGAATGTGGGCATCCCAGGCTGACAAAGAGAAGGGAGACTCTAGGGGCAGGGAGAAAAGGAGGTAAGGGCAGCTGCTGAGGCCTCCTGCAGCTCCTCCAGCTGGTGATGGGCTGGCCTTAGCCCAAAACAAGACCCTTGCCCCGGGAGCTTCAGGTCTGTGAAGGCAGGAGCTCATCTCAGCTATGGAACGTTCCTGGAGGGGATGAAATGGAGCGGTTGTAGTCTTAAGGTCAGCTCTTCTTGTCCCTGTTTGGCAGTTCCCTGTGGGTGGCTCTGGGGTGCCAATCCCAGAAACAGGGAATCCTGGCTTATCTGTTTCTCATAATGCACAAAGTCCACTTGTAAACATAGTACCTCACCTCTACCTGCACGTCTCATGGCTGCATTTTAAATCCCTGCAGGTGCTGTGTGTTCCTTCTGAATTTTGAGGGATGGCATGTCTGTCCACAGTTGGGCTAAAGTACAGTTCCTGTGAGTGCCTTCTTGGCTATGTGCACCTACATGTGACCACAGCATGATGGCTGTGTGCACGTACACACATGTGATCACAGCATGCTGGCCATGCACACACACTTGTGACCACAGCATGCAGGCCATGTGCACACATGTGACCACAGCATGCCAGCCATGTGTACACACACATGACCACAACATGCTGGCTGCATAGTGCATAGTAGCCTCAGGCAGATGGGGATTTGATATTGGCTTTGGCACTTTGTGTAACACTTGAGCCTGTTTTTGACCGCCTTCGGTCTGTTTCCCCATCCGTAAAATGGAAATGTTACTCCTTCCTAGCTCTGAAGTTGCCATAAGGATTTAATATGGTAATGAAAGCAGTGTGTATTTGCATAGTGCCTGCCATGGAGTATGTGCTCAGGAAAGGGGGTTCCATCGCAGGGATCTCTGGGTCCTCAGGCAGCCCATTGACCCTCCTCCCTACCCTTTCCCCAGCATGTCTGGCTGGTCTGAAAGTCCAGGTATACCTTGTGCATGCACAGAAGTTTCTGGAGGCCCCCTAGGTCACTGGGCTTGAAGTGTAGGCCCTGGGGAGGGAGATCAGGCTGCAAGGTCAGGATGGGTGGGCCTGGAGCCAGGATAGCTGTGCAGGGTGAGGCCTCCTCAGTGCCCCACTCTTTCCAGCCACTTCCTATTAGTGGACACCTGCGGAGAAGTGTGTTTTGGTCCTGCACTGAGCAAACATAGACAATTCCCCCTTCTACCAGGACCTCTGCTCAGAACCACCAGCAGCCCTGAGGACAGTGCAGAGTCAGCCCTTTGGGCCAAGGGACAGCCAACCCCAGCCAGAGATGTTCAAACTCAGCAAGGTCTGTGCCTGAGCTCTGGCAGGCTCCCGTGGCAGCTTCTTTCCCATTGGAGACTGCCTGGCCCCTCCTGGTACACCAAACAGCTAGCAGCTGCAGAGGTTCACAGTTCCACCATTAACTCCTCTGATGCCAGGGCCTGCCCCTGAACTGGCTTTGATTTATGAAGAATTTTGATGTCCACAGTTAACATCACCTTCACTTCTTGAAGCAAACAACTCCAGGGATCTCAAAGCACATTTGTTACACAGCACCAGGGATGCTTACAGGGTAGCATGAACCTCCGAGGCTGATAACTCAATCCTTTCCTCACTTTAGAGGTCGTTGAAGGTATTATTCTGTGATCTTTCCAAGGTGCCATATGTAAAACATTCGAGATTGTCAGGGGTATGTCTGCATTTGAAAAATTATCTAGTCTGTGTCTTCTGACCAGCTGTCTGATCTTGGACAAGTCAGTTTACTTCTCAGCTGCATGTTTACCTGTGAAATAAAGAGATAGATACCACCTGCCCTGCCTAGCTCCTGGGGCGATTGTGAAGCTCAAATGAGATAATGCATGTGAAAGTGTTCTCTTAACCATAGAACAACCATATTCATTATATTTATTATGAAAAAAATAAATATTATTATTTATCCCCAGGCTTCTTTGGCCTCTTGTGGTACCCTGATTAAGCTGACCTGAAAAACAATAAATGAAACAGAAATTGGAGCAGGTGGAAGGAAGCGGGTCCCTCCCTCCCTGGTAGGTGCCCGTGGCCCACATGCCTGTCATGCCCAGGGCTGCACCTTCTTCCTTCCAGGGTAGGCTCGGCAAACCCCAGAGTCAGGCAGCTGCCAGTGCCAGGCCCCTCCCTCCGGCCATGAGGCAATGCCCAGCAAGGCCACCATTCAGCCCCTCTCGTTCCAGGCCCCCTCCTTGCCTCTTGCCTCTCCAGGCCCAGCCTATGAGAAGAATACCTGTCCATAGGGGCAATGGGGGATAAGTTTTCAGAGCTGTGTGTGCTAGAACTACCAGAGAGGTGGCAGAGGAGATTTTTGCCTGGTGCCCTGGGGGCAGGACACAAACCTTTTTCATCCTGTCTACAGCCTGGCCTATGCTGTGGGTGAAGCCCAGCAGGAAGCCACGGCCACACCTGTCCCCCTTCCTCCTCAGAAGAGGCGCCGCACATGTGGATCTGTCACTCTGAGTGGGGGCCTGTTCCTGGAAGCCCAGGTTGTAGAAGGATAATTTTCTCCCTCCTAGAGCCTCTGGCCCGACAACATGGTCTATTTTCTACATTAGCCCTGCAGCTGCCTCGGCTCTGACGCTGACCCTGGTCACTCGTTGCCAAGGCAACAAAGCCCTTGCGTTTCCTGAGCTTCATAGAATCTCAGCACCCATTTCCGCAATGTCCACCCCCACCCGCCCGGGTGGAGGTGCCCTGTGAACGCTTCTTTCCCTGTCAAGGCTGTATCGGGTCTGCCAGGGCTGGCAGTTTGGGTACTGGTGACACTGATTTTGAAAGGATAGTGTGGTCAGCCTTTCTGTGAGCTATGTGGACTCACACATGCTGGTTCCTGGGTTTCTAGAGTAGCCAACAGGCCTAGACACAATGCAATGTGACCGCAGTGCAATGAGGTAGAAGTCAGGCCGACCTCGCTGAGCCTTCTTTTCATGAGTTAAGTGGAAGTAGTGCCTGCCTTGTAGGAGGTGCTGGGAGGCGTCAGTGAGATAGTGGATGTGAATTGTATGCAGGGTTCCTAGCACAGTGCCTGACACTAGGAGCCCAACAAGTACATGATAGCTCTTTCCCTACACTGTCATGGTTTAATATGCCTGCAGACCAAGTATTGAGCATTAATTGAGCACCTACTGTGCTGCAGGTACTGCAGTGGGGATGCAGTCCCTGCCATCAGGGAGCTTGCAGCATAGCTGGGGAGCCAGGCCACTGCCACAAGGAGACAACAGGGATCACAGAAGAAGTGCTCTGGGTTTGTCCTTGGGTCTGGTTACAGGAACCCAGCAATATAACTGCAGGGACACCTCAGATATCCAGAGCCCAGAGCTGGGGCCCTGGCACACTTTTTGTTTTGGCTAGAATAGCTCATCATGGCCTTGTTTTTTTTTTTTTTAACTTTTGCAGCAGATTTCCCTTCCTAATTTGGTTTTGTTTATCCTACTATTAAAACGAGATTACATAGGAATTTATCCTAAGTGAATGATCATCAATGTGTACAAAGTTCTAGCTGCAGGAATGTTCTCTACCGAATTGTTGATCACATGGAAGGTTACAAGTAATTTAAGTGGGTAACAACAGTGGATGTGTTAACGATAGCCTGGTATGGCCCGCTAGTAAAAAGGCAAGCATCTGCTGTGCCTTATGCACTCATAGGGAATTGTTAACAGTTCACTCATTTATTCATTCATTTGTTCATTCATTCATCCAACCATCCATTCAACTAACATTCCTTGACCTCCTTCCAGGCAGAAGGCCCTATGTAGAGAGTTTTATTCAAGTTGTTCACAGAAGAGAGTGATCAGAGATTAAGGGAGAAAAGTACAGGCATACTTTGTTTTATTGTGCTTTACTTTATTGTATTTTGCAGATATTGTTTTTTTTTACAAATTGAAGGTTTGTGGCAACCCTGCATCAAGAAAGTCTATAGGTGCCATTTTTCCAACAGCATGTGCTTACTTTGTGTCTTTGAGTCACATTTTAATTAATGTATGTGCATTGTTTTCTAGGCATAATGCTATTACACACTTAATAGACTACAGAATGGTGTAAACATAACTTTTCTATGCACTGAGAAACCAAAACATTTGTGTGACTTGCTTTATTGTGATACTTGCTTTATATGGTCTGGAACCGAACCCATAACAGCTCCGAGGTGATTCATGACAGGATGGTGAGGAAACGGGGGAGCAGGACAACTCAAGGATGACTCAAGGCTGAGGTATGACATGTGCCAGCTGCTGGGGTCCTTTGGTGGCCACAGCAGCTTGCTGGATTGTGGCTCCCGAGCTGGCTTCTGTGGTGTGCCAGTTTGAATGTATTGTGTCCCCCAAACACCATTATCTTTGATGTAGTCTTGTGGGGCAGATGTTTTGGTGCTGATTAGATTTGCTTGGAATGTGCCCCACCCAGCGGTGGGTGATGACTCTGATGAGATATTCCCATGGAGGCGTGGCCCCACCCATTCAGGGTGGGCCTTGATCAGTGGACCCATATAAATGAGCTGACTCAAAGAGAAGGAACTCAGTGCAGCTGTGAGTGATGTTTTGAAGAGGAGCAAGCTTTCTAGAGAGGAACATCCTGGGAGAAAGCCATTTTGAAACCAGAACTTCGGAGCAGACACCAGCCACGTGCCTTCCCAGCTAACAGAGGTTTTGCAGACGCCATTGGCCATCCTCCAGTGAAGGTACACGATTGCTGATGTGTTATCTTGGATACTTCATGACCTTAAGACTGTAACTGTGTAGCCAAATAAACCCCCTTTTTATAAAAGCCAATCCTTCTCTGGTGTTTTGCATTCTGCAGCATTAGCAAACTAGAACAGATTTTGGTACCAGAGAAGTGGGGTGCTTTTGCTGCTGAGTCTGCAAATACCAAACATGTTGGAATGGCTTTTCAAATGGATAAGGGGAAGATTCTGGAAGAATTGTGAGGAGCTTGATAGAAAAGGCCAAAACTGCTTTAAAGAGGCTGTTTATGGAAATATGGACTCTAAGGATACTTCTGATGAGGACTTGAACAGAAATTATCAGTGTGTTGTTGCAAACTGGAAGAAAGGCAATCCTTGTTTTAAAGTGGCAGAGAATTTGGCAAAATTGAGTCCTGGTGTCAGATGGAAGGAAGAATTTGACAGCAACAACCTGGAATACTTAGCTGAGGAGATCTCCAGACTACGTGTGGAGGATGTACCCTGGCTTCTTCTTGCAGCTTATAGTAAAATGTGAGTGGAGAGAGATTAACTTAGAACTGAACTCTTGGGTTCAAAGGAACCAGAAGCTAATGGCTTGGAAAATTACGAGCTTCCAGGGGGTGGAATCCCAGAAGCTGCAGCCCAACGTGAGGACGTAACCAAACATGGAACCCAGCCGCCATTTCAGTACAAGGCAAGATTGGAGATGGAATTATCCAGAAAGGATTTGTGGAAAGTCCTATTCTCTGATGGCTTTGACCCCTGCATGCTTCATAAGAAGCCAACAATTTTTGCAAGATCTTTACAGACAGAGCCATTGCCAGTCTGGACTGGAGAAGACAGACAAGGAACAAACTGAAGGAAAAATTTCTTCAAAGACAGAGCCATGGAGATTGAGGTCTGGAGTCAAGAGGTCTTGGGCTGGGAGAGCGGAGTGGCCCACACGCATGGAAAGGGTGAGTTTGCCCTGGAGGTCAAGGGCGGGCCTTCCACCTCGATGTTCAGGAAATGTCTTGCCACCCCAAGCCCCAAAGTGGGTGGAGCACATTCCCAGGGAATTGGGGAGAGCCTGGCTGCCACCGCACTGTTCTGAAGGGGTTGAGCGTGTGCCCCGGAGATGGAAGGGAATCCGGGAGCTGCCCCGATGTTTGAGGAGGGTGGGGCCGAGAAGGTGGTCTCCCCAATGTGTGGATATGTTGGAGCACTCACCCAAGTGTTTGGAGAGGAAAGGGCTGCCACAAAGACCCTTAGGAAGGGTTAGACTCCTGCTCTCTCAAGCCCCAAGGATGCAACATCGTTTTGTAAATGACTCTCAGACTTTGAAATCTAATGGAGTTTGCCCTGCAGGTTTTAGGAACTGTTTTGGTCCTGTTAACCCTGTTTTCCTTACTGTTTCTCCTTATGGCAATGGGAATGTTTATCCTATGAATGTCCCTCCTTTGTATATTGGAAGCATATAACTTGTTCTAAGTCCACAGATCCACAGCTAAAGGAGAATTCTGTCTTAGGACCCACCACGCCTGTAATTGATTTTGATAGGATCTTGTACTTAACTTTTGTTACTGAAATGATTTAAGTTTTTGTGATATTGTGATGGAATGAATGTATTTTGTATTTGGAAAGATAATGTCATTTTGGGGTCCAGGGGGTGGAATGTGCCAGTTTGAATGTATTGTGTCCCCCAAACGCCATTATCTTTGATGTAGTCTTGTGGGGCAGATGTTTTGGTGCTGATTAGATTTGCTTGGAATGTGCCCCACCCAGCTGTGGGTGATGACTCTGATGAGATATTCCCATGGAGGCATGGCCCCACCCATTCAGGGTGGGCCTTGATCAGTGAAGCCATATAAATGAGCTGACTCAAAGAGAAGGAACTCAGTGCAGCTGTGAGTGACGTTTTGAAGAGGAGCAAGCTTTCTAGAGAGGAACATCCTGGGAGAAAGCCATTTTGAAACCAGAACTTTGGAACAGACGCCAGCCACATGCCTTCCCAGCTAACAGAGGTTTTCCGGATGCCATTGGCCATCCTCCAGTGAAGGTACCCAATTGCTGATGTGTTACCTTGGACACTTTATGGCCTTTAGTCTGTAACTGTGTAGCCAAATAAACCTCCTTTTTATAAAAGCCAATCCTTCTCTGGTGTTTTGCATTCTGCAGCATTAGCAAACTAGAACATGTGGCTTCTCAAGAGCAGTGTTGTATGGGAAGGCAAGTTCAGGATTTGTAGTACAATCTGTCTGGCCTCCTATCAACAAGTCGTAATAAGATTCAACCAAGGCGGTAAAGGTGGTGGCTGTCTCTGAACTGTGCAGTGGTGGACACAGCAGGGAGTTTTTTTTCCTTGAACAGAAATCCTCATTGCTCAGGTAGATGTCCTGGGGTATGGGGTGGTGTCCAGATGTGCTCCTCTTGGGCTTCACTCCTTACCCTGCTCTAGTAGCTGCCTCCTTCCATGCTGTCCACCTTGTGTCCCTCCCTACCCCACCCCACCCCTGCCCATCCTATCCCCATAGAAGCCTGAGCCTGACTCTGTTAGGCCAGCAGCCCATCCTGCCCAGGGCCAGCTCCATCTGAAAATGGTGTTATCATTGGGGAAGTTCCATAGGAGAGCCCTCCCCTCAAAAGTAAATAGCCAAACTTTGTCTAAAGCCCTGACATAGTGTATATTTGTGTTGATCAAGCTCAGATTGAATTACACAGGCCTAGGCTCTGTCTTTGAGGAATTTACCATCTAGGACAGACACCCTGACTGAGTCAGAGGACATATAGCCAAAGCTGACCACAGGGTGCTAACCCTGGAATATTGATTTCCCAGAATATAGCTGCTAACCAGAGAACCTCTCATGTCCTGATGAGTGTGCGTGTGTGTGTGTGTGTGTGTGTGTATGCGCCTATGCCACACTCATTCTCTTTCAAGGGGAGGGAAAAAGGAAAGGAAACACAAGCAGATCGTTGAAGAGGGGCATGTGACCACAGGGAAATACATATCCAGTCCCCACCTTTCTAGCAGAGTATCTGACATAGAGCATTAGTTCCTCCTCAACTTCTCTGTCAGTCTCTTCCACATCTTGCCATCTTGTAGTCCCAACCCTCTATAATGATAGAGGATGGCCCAAATTGTCTTCTGCTTCAAGCCAGGCTGCTGTTCCTCATTCCCTTGCAGTTGGCTCCAAATGTGGTTGCCCCAGGGATGCCACAAGAAGGCCCAGAGCGGCTCAGCAGTGGGTTTGCGAGCCGCGGGCCCTGGCAGCTGCTGTGGTTCTGCATGGCCCCCGCTGACTTCGAGACCCAGCGTTTCCCAGAAGGCAGCCGCTGCCCGCCCTGCCCAGTCCTCAGACCTTCAGCTGCCCTGAGCCAGCCTTGGGGCCCACCCAGTCTCTAGACAGCCCAGTCCAGCGCAGCCCACCATGGCCTTTGTCCAGGAGATTCCGACGGAGACCATTATAGCACAGTTGTTTAGAGAGTGGACATGGCCCAGACTTGCTGAGTTTGAATTCTGGTGTCTCCACTTACTAGCTGTGTAAACTTGAGCTGTTTAACCTCTCTGAGTCTTAGTCTCTTCACCTGTAAAATGAGGATAAGAGTGGTACTTACCTCCCTTGTGATGATTAAATGAGCGAATATATGAAAAGTGTGTAGAATAGTACCAGGTACATAGTACACCCTCAACAAATATTATCTATCATTAATTGATTTGGGGTCACAGGACCCATTTGAGAACCTAGTGAAAGCTGTGGACATTGTGTCCAAAAAATGCACATTGAGTTCAGTATAGGGGGAGTCTGGACCCCAAGTTAAGAATTTCAATCTGGAAAAGCTGTGGAGTTCTATTTACAAGCATTTACTGAGCTCTTTTTAGTGTGGGGGACTGTTCTGGGTCCTAGTGGGACACCAGGGGTGGCTCTGCCTCTGGCTCACCAACCAGTAGTGAAGATAGGAGGTGCACATACATCCTATAATCTGAGGTGGAGGTGGTAAATTCCGTGAGAGAGAGAATCACGGAAAGTGCTTGGGGAGTTTCAGTGAGGGGGAGATTATTCCCCTAGAGAAATCTGGGAAGGCCCCATGGAGGAGGTGGCACTTGAATTCGCCTTTGAAGGTTGATGGGCGTGGGCCAAGCTGTCATTAGCAGGGAGCGACCATCAGGCAGAAGAAGTATTGTGTTCCCAGTGCTCTCCGTCAACATCGGGCAACTCAGACAGCTTGTGGCAGTCAACTTGTCTGAGCACTCATCAGTCCCACCCTGGACCATCAGGGCTCCTGTTAACTAACAAAAGAACCCAACCCTGTTTAACTTCCCAGTATTAGGACTTGTCAGAGATACACTCTTTACTTACTGAATTGGTGGGAAGGCTGGGGAACTAGGCTTGTAAAACCTGCAGATTCCAAGGTGTATTTGTTTCCTGTTTAACAGAGTACCACAAATTTGGTGGCTTAAAACAAGAGAAATGCATTGTTTCACAGTTCTGGAAGCTGGAAGCCCAAAATCAAGTTGTTGGCAAGGCCGTGCTGTCTCTGAAGGCTCTAGGGGAGGAATCCTTCTGTGCTTCTCTTCTGGATTTGGTGGCCCTGGAGTTCCTTGGCTTGTGGCAGCCTAACTCCATTCTCTGCCTCTGTCTTCACGTGGCTGTCTTCTCTCTTGTGTTTTGTCTGTCTCTTTTCCTCTTCTCATAATGGCACCAGTGGTATTGGGTTAGAGGCAATCCTGTTCCAGAATGACCTCATCTTAACTAATTCCATTTGTAATGATGCTATTTCCAAATATGGTCACGTTCTGAGGTGCTGGGGGCTCGGGTGTAAACATACCTTTTGGGGGGACACGATTCTAACCAGCACGCAAAGGAAGCTGGTAGTGGTAGTCAGAGCTGCAGCCCAAGTCCTGCTGTGAGAAGCCTGCACAGATCATCTCTGCTGCTGCTGCCAGGAACCAGATAGAACTGCCATCATTACCATTACCAGAGGGTGAGTTTGACCCTCCTTCTCTCTGTTGGTCACCTGCACAAATTCGGTGTCTCGGGCGGAAGGGAGCAGAGCAGACAGAGCTTGTTGCCAGCTCCCACGTGGCTCTGGCCCCTCCCTGCTCTCTGACTGGGGCACCCACTGCCCTTGGCCAGGGGGCATGGAAGGGAGAGAGCACAGGAGGCCACATCATTCTCTGAGACCTCCTCCCTGGGCATGGAGAGAGAAAGCTGCAGAAGGCTCAGGCTTTTGTCTCATTCCTGCCTGGAAAAGGCACAGACTTTGCAGCTGCTCCCACGAAGGGCCCATCTTCAAGCATGATGGTGCTCTCTCCTTTGAAGTCCTCCTGATGCAGGTTGAGATGGTTGATGTTTCTCTGTTCTGAACATGTTTCTAATCCCTTTTCTTGGTGATGAGTTTGGGAAGCAGCTGGAGAGAGAACCAGAGACAGAGACTTAGAGAGAGACAGATGTGTCTTCAAGGTCACTGGTGGACTCTCAGGCCCATCTCAATCTGATGCCTACTGTCTTTCCAACCTTGCTGCCCCTCTGTCTCCTGGATTTTTCATCTCTTGGCCTATTTGCCTATGAACTGCTGAGCTGTAGGATCTAGTCCTCTGCTTCAGGGAATTCAGAGCATGTTCAGTTCAATTCAGCTGGTATTTATTGACAGGTACCATTTAGAAACATCAAAATCCACTGAAGTTGGCAGATCTGGGTATCAAATTCTTTGTGGGAGAAGGGTGCCCCGGGTGATGATGAAGGTGTCTGACCTTAGGCTGCCCCCATCTGACAGGAAACATCCTCAAGCCTGTCAGTTTGGAAAGAATCCAACCCCAACAAGGACAAATAAACGCCTAATGTTGAAAATGAACATGAATGCTGAAGGAACATGGAGTGATAACATATCAAAATCCAAGGTGAGTTACGAAATATTTCCTGATAAAGTGTTTCTTTAAATTATTATGAAGGAAGGAAGGGGAGGGACAAATTAGAGAAACCCTAGAACAGAGCATATATTTGCATTTTGGTCCTTGATCTCCAGGTCTAGAGTATTTCTTCTCTAACTTCACTTGTTCTTTCACTTATTTATTTATTCTTGCATGCTTTTCACAATTATTATTATTTTTCATTAAACTTCTTATTTTAAGATAATTGTAGATTCGCGTTTACTTATAAGAAATAATACATAGAGAGCCTGTGCACTTAATACCCAGTTTCCTCCAGTGGTAACATCTTGCAGAACTATAGTAAAATATCACAACCAGGATATTGACATTGATACAGTCAAGTGACAGAACATTTCCGTCACCGCAGGATCATGTTTTATAGTCGCACCCACTTCTCTCCTTCCCCAACCCCTTCCTCGACCCCTGACAACCACTAATCTCTTCTCCATTTCTATAATTCTGTCATTTCAAAAATGTTATATAAATGGAATCTTACAGAATATAACCCTTTGGGACTGGCTTTTCTCGCTCAGCGTAATTCTCTGGATTCATCAAGGTTCTTGCATCTATCAATAGTTCATTCCTTGTTTTGCTGAGTAGTATTCGATGGTATGGATGTACCACAATTGGCTAATCACTCACCCCTTGAAGATCATGTGGGTTATTTCCAGATTTGGGCTATTATGAAAAAAGCTGATATAATAGTTTATGTAGCAGTTTTTGTGTGAACATAATTCTTCATTCTCCTTGGATGTACAATTGCTGGGTCATATGGTAGTTGCATTTTTAAATTTTTTAATGCAATTTTATTGAGATATATTCACACACCATACAATCATCCAAAGGGTACAATCAGTTGTTCACAGTATCATCATATAGTTGTGCATTCATTACTCTTCTTTACTTTTATTTTTATTCTTTTTTTTTTTGAATAATGAAAATGTTCAAAAATTGATTGTGATGGTGGTACATTTTTAATTTTTAAAGAAACTGCCAAACCGTTTCCAAAGTGTGTGTGCCATTTTACATTTCCACCAGCAATATATGGGTGATCCAGTTTCTCTGTATCCTCACCAGCATTTGCTGTTTTCCCGTTATTTTCTATTATAGCCATTCTGATAGTTGTGTAGTGATACCTTATTGTGGTTTTAATCTCTCTACTGGCTAGTGAAATTGAATCTCCTTTCGTGTGCTTGTTTGCTGTCTGTGTATCCTCTTTAGTGAAATGTCTCTTCATGTCTTTTGCTCATTTTCTAATTGGATTGTTTACATACACACAAAATCACACTAGTTCTTTGTTGGATATATGCCTTGCAAATGTTTTCTCCCATTCTTTAGCTTGTCTTTTCATCCTCTTAACAGAGTCTTTTGCATAGCAAAAGTTGTACATTTAGATGAACTCCAATTTGTCAATTTTTCTTTTTATAGATTATGCTTTTATTGTCAAATCTCAGAGCTCTTTGCCTAGTCCTAGATCCCAAAGATATTCTTCTCTTATTTTTTTTTCTGAAAGTTTTGTAGTTGTATGTTTCACGTTTAAGTCAATGATCCATTTTGAGTTTACTTTTTTTTTTTTTTTTTTTTTTTTTTTTTTTATTTTAATTTTTATTGTAGTATCATAAATGCAGCTAAAAGTTTCCCTTTTTAACCAATTTCAAACCTACATTGCATTGGTAATAATTATATTCACTATATAGTGCTACCACCACCAATATCCTTTACCTAACATTTTCATCACTTGAAACAGAAATTCTGCACCCATTACACAGTATCTCCCACTCCTCGTAACCTGTAATATACTATCTGTCTCTGAATTTTTTTTCCTGGTGTTTCGTATCCAATATTTGTCTTTTTGTGCCTGACTTCTTTCACTCAACATGGTATCCCCAGTGCTTATACATGGCTTGTCTATGTATCAGGACTTGATTCCTTTTTATGGCTGAAGAATATTCCATTGTGTGCACACGCCACATTTTATCTGTTCATCTGTCAGTGGAACCTTGGGTTGCTTTCACCTTTCGTTGATTGTGAATAATCCTGCTATGAACTTCAGTTTGCAAATATCTGTTTGAGTCCCTGCTTTCAGTTCCATTGGGTATATACTGAGAAGTAGCATAACTGAATCATCTGATAATTCCACGCTGAACTTTCTGAGGAACTGCCAAACTGACCTCTGCATAGGCTGCGCAAACTTATAATCCCACCAACAATGTAAAAGCTTCCAATTTGTTCACATCCTTGTCAACACTTATTGTTTTATGTTCCATTATTGTTGTTGTTTAATATTAGCCATCCTAGTAAATGTGAAATGGTATTGAAATTAGGTTTTGATTTGTTTTTCTATAATGACCAATGATGCTGAGCAATTTTCCGTGTTCCCTTTGGCCACTTGCATCTCTTTGAACAAATATCAATTCCAGTTCTTCGCCCATTTTTAAATTGAGTTCATTGTCTTTTATTGTTCATTTGTACCAGTTCTTTATGTATTCTGGATGTGAAACTCTTATCAGATAGATGGGTAGGAAATATTTTCTCCCATTCCATAAGTTGTCTTAACTTTCTTGGGAATCCCATGACTTTTTTTTTTTTTTTTTTTTTTTTTTTAATCATCATTTTATTGAGATACATTCACATACCACGCAGTCATACAACACAAATTGTACTTTCGATTGTTTACAGTACCATTACATAGTTGTACATTCATCATCTAAATCAATCCCTGACACCTTCATTAGCACACACACAAAAATAACAAGAATAATAATTAGAGTGAAAAAGAGCAATTGAAGTAAAAAAGAACACTAGGTACCTTTGTCTGTTTGTTTGCTTCCCCTACTTTTCTACACATCGATCCATAAACTAGACAAAGTGGAGTTTGGTCCTTATGGCATTCCCAATCCCACTGTCACCCCTCATAAGCTACATTTTTATACAACTGTCTTCGAGATTCATGGGTTCTGGGTTGTAGTTTAATAGTTTCAGGTATCCACCACCAGCTACCCCAATTCTTTAGAACCTAAAAAAGGTTGTCTAAAGTGTGCGTAAGAGTGCCCACCAGAGTGATCTCTCGGCTCATTTTGGAATCTCTCTGCCACTGAAGCTTATTTCATTTCCTTTCACATCCCCCTTTTGGTCAAGAAGATGTTCTCCATCCCACGATGCCGGGTCTACATTCCTCCCCGGGAGTCATATTCCACGTTGCCAGGGAGATTCACTTCCCTGGGTGTCTGATCCCACGTAGGGGGGAGGGCAGTGATTTCACCTTTCAAGTTGGCTTAGCCAGAGAGAGAGGGCCACATCAGAGCAACAAAGAGGCATTCAGGAGGAGACTCTTAGGCACAAATACAGGGAGGCCTAGCCTCTCCTTTGCAGCAACCGTCTTCCCAAGGGTAAAACTTATGGTAGAGGGCTCAACCCATCAAACCACCAGTCCCCTATGTCTGTGGTCATGTTAGCAACCATGGAGGTGGGGTAGGCGAATACCCCTGCATTCTCCACAGGCTCCTCAAGGGGGCACTACATCGTTTTTTTTTTTTTTTTTTTTTTTCCTTGTTTGTCTTTTTTATTTTTTTTTTTTAACTTTCCCTTCTTTTTTCAAATCAACTGTATGAAAAAAAAAGTTAAAAAGAAAACAAACATACAATAAAAGAACATTTCAAACAGACCATAGCAAGGGAGTAAGAAAAAGACAACTAACCTAAGATAACTGCTTAACTTCCAACATGTTCCTACTTTACCCCAAGAAAGTTACATACTATAGCAACATTTCAGTGAACTTGTTCCTACTACATCCATCAGAAATTAACAGACCATAGTCATTTCTGGGCATCCCCAGAACGTTAAATAGCTTATCTGTTCTTCTTGGATTATTGTTCCCCCTTCCTTAATTGCTCTCTACTGCTAGTTCCCCTACATTCTACATTATAAACCATTTGTTTTACATTTTTCAAAGTTCACATTAGTGGTAGCATATAATATTTCTCTTTTTGTGCCTGGCTTATTTCGCTCAGCATTATGTCTTCAAGGTTCATCCATGTTGTCATATGTTTCACCAGATCGTTCCTTCTTACTGCCGCGTAGTATTCCATCGTGTGTATATACCACATTTATTTGTCCACTCATCTGTTGATGGACATTTGGGTTGTTTCCATCTCTTGGCAATTGTGAATAATGCTGCTATGAACATTGGCGTGCAGATATCTGTTCGTGTCACTGCTTTCCGATCTTCCGGGTATATCCCAAGAAGTGCAATCGCTGGATCGAATGGTAGCTCTATCTCTAGTTTTCTAAGGAACTGCCAGACTGACTTCCAGAGTGGCTGAACCATTATACAGTCCCACCAACAATGAATAAGAGTTCCAATTTCTCCACATCCCCTCCAGCATTTGTAGTTTCCTGTTTGTTTAATGGCAGCCATTCTAACCGGTGTTAGATGGTATCTCATTGTGGTCTTAATTTGCATCTCTCTAATAGCTAGTGAAGCTGAACATTTTTTCATGTGTTTCTTGGCCATTTGTATTTCCTCTTCAGAGAACTGTCTTTTCATATCTTTTGCCCATTTTATAATTGGGCTGTCTGTACTATTGTCATTGAGTTGTAGGATTTCTTTGTATATGCAAGATATCAGTCTTTTGTCAGATACATGGTTTCCAAAAATTTTTTCCCATTGAGTTGGCTGCCTCTTTACCTTTTTGAGAAATTCCTTTGAGGTGCAGAAACTTCTAAGCTTGAGGAGTTCCCATTTATCTATTTTCTCTTTTGTTGCTTGTGCTTTGGGTGTAAAGTCTAGGAAGTGGCCTCCTAATACAAGGTCTTGAAGATGTTTTCCTACATTATCTTCTAGGAGTTTAATGGTACTTTCTTTTATATTGAGATCTTTGGTCCATTTTGAGTTAATTTTTGTGTAGGGGGTGAGGTAGGGGTCCTCTTTCATTCTTTTGGATATGGATATCCAACTCTCCCAGCCCCATTTGTTGAAAAGACCATTATGGCTCAGTTCGGTGACTTTGGGGGCCTTATCAAAGATCAGTCGGCCATAGATCTGAGGGTCTATCTCTGAATTCTCAATTCGATTCCATTGATCTATATGTCTATCTTTGTGCCAGTACCATGCTGTTTTGGCAACTGTGGCTTTATAATAAGCTTCAAAGTCAGGGAGTGTAAGTCCTCCCACTTCGTTTTTCTTTTTTAAAGTGTCTTTAGCAATTCGAGGCATCTTCCCTTTCCAAATAAATTTGATAACTAGCTTTTCCAAGTCTGCAAAGTAGGTTGTTGGAATTTTGATTGGGATTGCATTGAATCTGTAGATGAGTTTGGGTAGAATTGACATCTTAATGACATTTAGCCTTCCTATCCATGAACATGGAATATTTTTCCATCTTTTAAGGTCCCCTTCTATTTCTTTTAGTAGAGTTATGTAGTTTTCTTTGTATAGGTCTTTTACATCTTTGGTTAAGTTTATTCCTAGGTACTTGATTTTTTTAGTTGCTATTGAAAATGGTATCTTTTTCTTGAGTGTCTCTTCAGTTTGTTCATTTCTAGCATATAGAAACATTACTGACTTATGTGCATTAATCTTGTATCCCGCTACTTTGCTAAATTTGTTTATTAGCTCTAGTAGGTGTATCGTTGATTTCTCAGGGTTTTCTAGATATAAGATCATATCATCTGCAAACAATGACAGTTTTACTTCTTCTTTTCCAATTTGGATGCCTTTTATTTCTTTGTCTTGCCGGATTGCCCTGGCTAGCACTTCCAGCACAATGTTGAATAACAGTGGTGACAGCGGGCATCCTTGTCTTGTTCCTGATCTTAGAGGGAAGGCTTTCAGTCTCTCACCATTGAGTACTATGCTGGCTGTGGGTTTTTCATATATGCTCTTTATCATGTTGAGGAAGTTTCCTTCAATTCCTACCTTTTGAAGTGTTTTTATCAAAAACGGATGTTGGATTTTGTCAAATGCTTTTTCAGCATCTATTGAGATGATCAATTGATTTTTCCCTTTCGAGTTTTTAATGTGTTGTAATACATTGATTGTTTTTCTTATGTTGAACCATCCTTGCATGCCTGGAATGAACCCCACTTGGTCATGGTGTATGATTTTTTTAATGTGTCTTTGGATTCGATTTGCAAGTATTTTGTTGAGGATTTTTGCATCTATATTCATTAGGGAGATTGGCCGGTAGTTTTCCTTTTTTGTAGCATCTTTGCCTGGTTTTGGTATTAGATTGATGTTAGCTTCATAAAATGAATTAGGTAGTGTTCCATTTTTTTCAATGTTTTGAAAGAGTTTGAGTAAGATTGGTGTCAGTTCTTTCTGGAAAGTTTGGTAGAATTCCCCTGTGAAGCCATCTGGCCCTGGGCATTTATTTGTGGGAAGATTTTTGATGACTGATTGGATCTCTTTGCTTGTGATGGGTTGGTTGAGGTCTTCTATTTCTTCTCTGGTCAGTCTAGGTTGTTCATATGTTTCCAGGAAATTGTCCATTTCTTCTACATTATCCAGTTTGTTGCCATACAGTTGTTCATAATATCCTCATATAATTTTTTTAATTTCTTCAGGATCTGCAGTTATGTAACCTTTTTCATTCATTATTTTGTTTATATGGGTCTTCTCTCTTTTTGATTTTGTCAGTCTAGCTAGGGGCTTGTCAATCTTGTTGATCTTCTCAAAGAACCAACTTTTGGTGATATTTATCCTTTCTATTGTTTTTTTGTTCTCTATGTCATTTATTTCTGCTTTAATCCTTGTTATTTCTTTTCTTGTACTTGGTTTAGGATTGGTTTGCTGTTCATTTTCTAGCTTCTTCAGTTGATCCATTAGTTCTTTGATTTTGGCTCTTTCTTCCTTTTTAATATATGCGTTTAGTGCTATAAATTTCCCCCTTAGCACTGCTTTTGCTGCATCCCATAGGTTTTGGTATGTTGTGTTCTCATTTTCATTCGTCTCTATATATTTAGCAATTTCTCTTGCTATTTCTTCTTTAACCCACTGATTGTTTAGGAGTGTGTTGTTTAACCTCCAGGTATTTGTGAATTTTCTAAGTCTCTGATGGTTATTGACTTCTAATTGTATTCCATTGTGGTCAGAGAATGTGCTTTGAATAATTTCAATCTTTTTAAATTTATTGAGGCTTGTTTTATGTCCCAGCATATGATCTATTCTGGAGAAAGTTCCGTGAGCACTAGAAAAATATGTGTATCCTGTTGATTTGGGATGTAATGTCCTGTAGATGTCTGTTAAATCTAATTCATTTATCAGATTGTTTAGGTTTTCAATTTCCTTATTGGTCTTCTGTCTGGTTGATCTATCTATAGGAGTGAGTGATGTGTTGAAGTCTCCCACAATTATTGTGGAAACATCAATTGCTTCCTTTAGTTTTGCCAATGTTTCTCTCATGTATTTTGTGGCACCTTGATTGGGTGCATAGACATTTACGATTGTTATTTCTTCTTGCTGAATTGCCCCTTTTATTAGTATGTAGTGGCCTTCTTTGTCTCTCAAAACATCCCTGCATTTGAAGTCTATTTTATCTGAGATTAATATTGCTACACCTGCTTTCTTTTGGCTGTAGCTTGCATGAAATATTTTTTTCCATCCTTTCACTTTCAGTTTCTTTGTGTCCCTGTGTCTAAGATGAGTCTCTTGTATGCAACATATTGATGGTTCATTTTTTTTGATCCATTCTGCGAATCTATATCTTTTAATTGGGGAGTTTAATCCATTTACATTCAACGTTAAAACCGTGAAGGCATTTCTTGAATCGGCCATCTTATCCTTTGGATTATGTTTGCCATATTTTTCCCTCTCTCTATTAATATCCTTTATTGTACCCATACCGAATCTCTTTAGTACTGAACCTTTCTCCAAGTCTCTCTGTCCTGTCTTTGTTTCTCTGTCTGTAGGGCTCCCTTTAGTATCTCCAGTAGGGCAGGTCTCTTGTTAGCAAATTCTCTCAGCATTTCTTTGTCTGTGAAAAATTTAAGCTCTCCCTCAAATTTGAAGGAGAGCTTTGCTGGATAAAGTATTCTTGGCTGGAAATTCCTCTCACTCAGAATTTTAAATATATCGTGCCACTGCCTTCTCGCCTCCATGGTGGCTGCTGAGTAGTCACTACTTAGTCTTATGCTGTTTCCTTTGTATGTGGTGAATTGCTTTTCTCTTGCTGCTTTCAGAACTTGCTCCTTCTCTTCTATGTTTGACAGTGTGATCAGTATATGTCTCGGAGTGGGTTTTTTTTGGATTTATTCTATTTGGAGTTCGCTGAGCATTTATGATTTGTGTATTTATGTTGTTTAGAAGATTTGGGAAGTTTTCCCCAACAATTTCTTTGAATACTCTTCCTAGACCTTTACCCTTTTCTTCCCCTTCTGGGACACCAATGAGTCTTATATTCGGACGTTTCATATTATCTATCATATCCCTGAGGTCCATTTCGAGTTTTTCAATTTTTTTCCCCATTCTTTCTTTTATGTTTTCATTTTCCATTCTGTCATCTTCCAGGTCACTGATTCGTTGTTCAACTTCCTCTAGTCTTGTACTATGAGTGTCCAGAATCTTTTTAATTTGGTCAACAGTTTCTTTAATTTCCATAAGATCATCCATTTTTTTATTTAGTCTTGCAATGTCTTCTTTATGCTCTTCTAGGGTCTTCTTGATTTCCTTCATATCCCGTACTAGGGTCTCATTGTTCATCTTTAGTTCTTTGAGTAGCTGCTCTAGGTGTGTCTCTTCTGGTCTTTTGATTTGGGTGCTTGGGCTTGGGTTATCCATATCGTCTGGTTTTTTCATATGCTTTATAATTTTCTGTTGTTTTTGGCCTCGTGGCATTTGCTGACCTTGATAGGGTTCTTTTAGGGTTTGTAGACCAGTTGAAGTCCTTATCTCTAATTTATCAGATCTACAGCTTCGTGGAGTACACTTTCTCTAACTAACCAGCAGGTGGCGTCCACGAGACACCTGTTCTCCACAAGCCAGATCTCCCCTGCTTAGCCTTTTTGGTGAGTGGGGGAGTGAGTCTTGTGGGGCCCAATTGGTGTCCCAAGCTTGCGTGTGTAGTTGGTGTTGCCTGCCCTGTATGTGGGGCGTGTTTCTGGGCAGTCGGGGAGGGGGGGTGGCCCTAACAATCAAATCTCCCTGATGATCCTAGAGTTTTAAAGCTACTGCAATAGTCTAATCCTTCAGTTCAGTCCTGCCACAGTTTGTCTCTGCCACTGACCCACAAGTCTTTGGTATTGGCGTATGGCTCCTGAGACTTGCAAGTGGGCCCCTCTTCCAGGCTGTGCACCCCGGGTCCTCTGTTGAGGGATGACTGTGCTATGTCGCAGGTGAGTGCCGTCCCCCCAGGGCAGTTCTGGGCTGCTGGGCTGTGTTGGGAGGCTCCCAGTCTGCTCAAATGATGGCTGAATGGGGCTCTGTTAATTCACATTGCTCCCCCTTCCCAGCTCTGGGACATTCAGCTGAGGTTGTAGGGAAGGCTAATGTCCACGCCCAGTTTTGTGGTGTGTGCCTGTTATTTGAAGCACTTCCGTCACACTGGGTTGTCTGGGGCAGCTCTGGGCTATGGGGCTGGCGATGGGCAGGAGTGTTTCCTGTCCACCAGGATGGTGGCTGTGAGCGGACACCCCCCTTTTCTTGGGAAGTTGTGTTGTTTAGTGAATTTTCTCAGCCACTGGATTATTGCCTTTTGTCTCAGAGCTCTCTTAGTTCTGCTCTTGACTTGACGTGCCCAAATTTCAATTCTTTGAAGCTTTCTGTATTGAGCTTCTTAGAGTAATTGTTTTAGAAAAAGCAAAAAGGATTTAAAAAAAAAAAAAACGGCCCTCCTCAGAGATCTAGTGGGTTATTGAAATGCTAATAGACAAAGCAACCAGGGCCATTAAGGAAAAGTGCCCAGGGCAGAGAGATCAGCCTTGCTTCGGGATTTGCATATGCGCCTCAAGGCCTGATCTCTGCCCTTCCCCTTTCTGTGTTCACCAGAACTCCAAAAATCCTCTGCTTTTATTTTGGAGTTTTTCGTGTTGTTTTTTTTCTATGCCTGTCTCCTCTCTGCTGGGCTGGCTGCTCTCAGAGTCTCTGGTGTCTGGCCTCAGTCTATCTATGGTTGGAGTTTGAATCAGTAGAATGAGTTTCCTGTAAGAGCAGCCACTGCAATTCTCCCTTCTCCTTCCTGGAGCTGACAGCCCCTCCTCCCCCGGGACTGAGCCTGGCAGGGAGGGGCGCGGGTCCCCTGGCCGCAAAAACTTACAGATTTCGCTGATCTCAGCAGTTCCACGTTTTCATGAGTGTTGTATGAAGTATGCCCAAAGACAGATTGCTCTGTGGTGTCCAGTCCACGCAGTTCCTGGCTTTTTACCTACTTTCCTGGAGGAGTAACTAAAACATACAGCTCACCAGTCTGCCATCTTGCCCCGCCTCTCCCCTGAGTTTACTTTTATATAAGGTGTGACTTAGGTCAAAGTTCTTTTTTTTTTTTTTTTGCCTGTGGTTGTTCAATTGCTCCAGCACCAGCATACATATTCAGGATTGCCATGTCTTCTTAATTGATTAACCCTTTTATCATTATATAATAAGGTAATGTTCTTTTCTCTGTTATTAACATAACCACTCCTGCTTTCCTTTGATGAATGTTTGCATGGTATGTCTTTTTCTATTCTTTTACCTTCGATACCTATATTGTTATATTTGAAGTCAGTTGCTTGTAGACAGCGTATAGTTGAATCATGGTTTTAATTCATGCAGCCAATCTCTGACTTTTAATTGGTGTGTTTAGATCCTTCAAATTTAATGTAATTATTAATATGTTAGGGATAAGTTTTTCATTTTATGTTTTGTTTTCTGTTTGCTCTCTCTGCTTTTTGTTTTTCTGTTTACTTTTTCCTGCCTTTGTGTGGGTTACTTGGACATTTTTTTAGAATTCCATTTTGATTTTATCTGTAATATTTTTTTGTGTATCTCTTTTTATAACTTTTTAGTGGTTGCTGTAGTTATTACCTTATGTATACATAGTTTATCACAGTTGTTTTACCAGTTTAAGTGAAGTAGAGAAACTTTACCTCCCTTATCCCTTTCCCATTTATAATATAATAGTCTTAAATATTTCCTCTACTTACATTTAGAACCACCTCAAACAGTGTTATAATTTTTGCTTCAGTCATCAAACATACTTTAGAAAATTCAAGAGGAGAGGGAAAGCCTATTGTATTTATCCATATTTTTGCTTAATGGGTTCTTTCTTCCTTCCTGATATTCTAAAATTCCTTCTTTTATCATTTCCTTCCTGTTTAGAGAATTTCCTTTAGTTATTCTTTTAAGGTAGATTTTATGGCATCAAATTCTCATACTTTTCCTTTATTTGAGAATATCTTGGTTTCCTTTTTCCTGAAGGATATTTTCACTGGGTATAGGATTCTGGGTTGTCAGTTCTTTTGTTTCAGCACTTGAAAAAAAAAAAAAATAGTGCCACCTCCTTCAACCTCCATGCCTTCTGATGAGAGAGCCACTGTAATTCAAATTTATTTTCCCTTATAGGTAAGGTTTCATGTTTCTCTAGCTGCTTTCAGAATTTTTGAAAATTTTGTCTTTAGTTTGCAGTTTAATTCTTATGTGTATTTGTGGAGATTTCTTCAGGTTTATCCTGCTTGGGGCTTACTCAGCTTCTTGAAGCTGTAGGTTTATATATCTTGCCCAAAATGGGACACTTTCAGCCATTATTTCTTAGAGTACTTTTTCACCCCCTCTTTCTTCTCTCTTAACCAGGACTCCAATGACACAACTTTCATGTTAGATCTTTTGTTTTAGTCCCATGGGTCCCTAAGGCTCTATTGTTTTCAAGTCTGTTTTCATTGTGGGTAATTTCTATTGTTCCAACTTCAAGTTCGCAGTTTTTTCCTCTGTATCCTCTGTTCTAAACTCCAGCACCCTGTGGAGGTGTTGAGGATGTCTCATTACAGACTGTAAGGGCGGAAGTCAGGGCTCCTCACGTGACCTTTACTGGTGTGGGTGGGGTGAGGCCACATTTTTTCCTGTGGTGTTTAGCTGCAGTGGAGCAGTTACTGACTAAAAGTTTTCTGTTTCGCTAGGCTGCCCCTTTCCTGGTCCTTTGGCAAAGAGAGCCGGCTTTTTGGGGGGCTTTATTTTTGTCTATGCCCTTTGGTGTTTTTGGGTTGCCAGCCTCTTCAGCTCCAAGTCTGAGATGTATGAAGAAAAACTAAACCCGGGAAACTCATCACTATGTTGTTCCTTGGGTCACAAGGTCTCTGGCCAGTCTGCCTTCTTCTGTTCACATTTCAGAATCTTATTATCTTTGTTTTATATATTATATCCAGGGATTTTAGTTGTACTTAGTGAAAGGATTGGGGGAAAATATGTCTATTCCATTTTCCTGGAAGTGGAAGTCAGATTGAGACAAATGAATTTGTTTTTGAAAGAGCACAAAGTCTAGCAGAAGAGGGAGACGTACAAACAAGTAGATCAAATACTGCAGTCTAAGTACTGCAGTAGGATACTGTATGAGGTACTCTGGAGGCTTGAAGGAAGGGGGCGGGGTCACCACCCTACATGGAATGGGGTGGGGGCTGGAATGGCTTCTTAGAGGAGGTAGGTGATGTTTGCGCTAAATTTTGAAAGACAAACAAATTTCTAGATGTACACGATTGGAAAGGGCATTCCAGCAGGGAAAACAGCGGGTACAGAGGCTTAGAGGCCTCAAGCAGCATGATGGTTCAGAGAACTCACTGCAGGTTGTTTGCTGGGGCTGGGGCATGTCGTAGGAAGAGAGCAGTGTGATGAAGCTGGAGAAGTTAGCAGAGGTAGGGGAGGGGGTGGGCACCAGATCACAGAGGGCATTGTTCATCATGCTAACCCGATGACGCTAGCATGAAATTATATGTTCTGGCTTGTATTTCTGACCAGTCATCCTGGGAGGGACAGCCCAGGAAATGCAGAGAGCAGTGAGCAGGTTTTTTACTGGTCCAAATGAGGGTTGAACATAGACAGTGACTGTGGAGATGGATTGAAGGGATGCGTTTGAGAGGGTTTTAAAAGGCATGTGGGTGATAGAAGAGCTGAGACACCAAGTGGAAGAGAAAGCTGCTACCACCCCTAGGCAGAGGTTACTGGAACCTGGAAGCCTGTGGAAGCTGGAACCACAGTGAGCCAGTCTGCAGGGGCTGGAGCCATCAAGGAGACTCAGATGCTTCCAGAGACACGTCCGGAGGCTGAGGGAGGGAGAGGAATCTCCTGGCTGCTTCTGTTTACCCACCCTCCAAGTCCTACCACTGCCTCCTATTGGCAGAACCTGGGCAGAAACCAGAGCTGATTCCCATCCCTGGGACAGGAAGCTGGCAGGAATCAGCCACAGGGAAGAGCTGAGGAATGGTAAGGAATGGAAATGCGGGTAAGACCCAAGACTGGCACGGAGGCTGAGGAGTGGGGAAGTTCAAGGAGGGGTATTCTGTAGTGTTCAGTGCCCCAGAGAGCTCAGCTGACCTAAGGAGAAGTGTCCCCAGCCCTGGTCTGGTCAACAGTCCCAGCTTGCTGACTGCAGAGCTAGCCAGGGGCCAGATGCATGCCACCCTTCAACAAGCTAGACCCAATCCCAGACACAACTGCTCTCCTTCTGAAATCGAAGCTAACATCCCTCTCCCTGATTTTAAGCTCTTGTCCTTGCTGTTTCCTATTTCTCCAGCCTTTGGAGAGAGTGTATACATCATCCCTCAGTGTCCCCTGCCACAGCTTTGAGAACTGGGCCTGAGGCCTGGCTTTCTGGGGCTCAGGCCATCCTCTGACAGTCCATCATGTGAGCAGGGGTCAAGCACCATGGCTCTGCACCATGGGGGCTCAGCCCATTTAGTGGGTCCTCAGCCTCCTCCCTGCCTGGCTGATTTCCTTGTGTGCCTCAGTTTGGTTCGTGCTGCACCAGGCTCGCCAGCATTGGGGTAATAGCCGCGATCACTATGCTTGTCGGAGAGGAGACAGCAGGTGGAAGGCCCCATCCAGGGCTCATCAGCTCCTGTGCCCCAGCTGTGTTAATTGTCCGAGCCCTCCAACAAGCAGACCCTGTTTTCTGTCTGCAATTAAAACAGAAAGCTCGTTATCTCTTCTGCTCCCATTATCTCCAGACTCTGCTAAGGGGCTTTTTCTCAAGAGCAGCACCTGCAGAGGCCAACGGAGGTTGGCATTAACTCCTTCCCTGGTAGAGGTGGGAAACTGTGAGTCAAAGAAAGGAGGTTGCCAGGGCTGATAGGAAGGACTCTGGGAGAGAGTGAGGCCCCTGGGGCCTGCGCAGGGTGCTGTTACACTTGCTGGGTCACCTTGGGCAAGCAGCTTACTTTTTTTGGGCTTTCCTCCTCCCTTTTGTCCAGGTAAGCTGTGGAAATGAATAGGCAACTGTTGAAGTTGCTATCTTCCATGAATAACTGAACAAATCCCCAGTCTTGTATTAATCATAGCTAACAATACCTCCAATAGTCAAAATACTGAGTCTCAAGAAGAAGCTGGTGAAGAGCCTCACTGGTGGTGTTTATGCCTGGGGGGAGGAGCCAGTCAGGACCCTGGTCTGCCTAGAGGTACTGGGATTTAGCAGGATTTGATAACCGTACATTGCAGTGTATCCTTTAGCAGGTCACTTAATCTCTCTGTGCTCTAGCTTCCTTCTCTGACAAATTAGAGAATCCAACTGGATAATCTCCAAGATCCTTTCCAACTGAGAAATCTCATCACCTGCAATGATTCTTCTGAATGACACAATTAAAGGAGGAAGAAAACTAGCATTTATCAAACCCCTAATATATACCACATCTTTTACAAATTTCACTATTGCTGTTTTAAGTGTGATAAAAAATTAAGTTTAGGAAGGTTAAATAAATTGCCCAAGGTCAAACATCTGCTACCCAGAGGGAAGTCTCTGGATTCAGATCCACGTTTATGAGGCTGTAAATCCCGTGCTCTTTTCACGATGCCATGTTTCAAGAGGAGGGCTCATCTAAATGGTTGCTTACAAGACAGAGCTGTTTATAGAGGGAAGAAAGTAACCTAACTATAAAGCATCTGAATCCTGTCCCTTAACTTCTCTGGAGTCAGTGTGTTTAGGAAGGAATAGTGAGAAAGAATCTAATACCCTCTGCTCTCCCAGTGTGACTGAGAGAGTGCCTGAGATGTGTATGGACACTCAAAGGAAAAAAAAAGTTCATATAATTTTCAGGTATTGGACTCTTGTTGCCAGCTGGGTAAACTGAGGCCCAGAGAAGGAACACAGCTGCTAACTCAGCAGCCAGGTCCATGCTGGGATGTGCTTGTGGGCAGCAGAGCCGACTACAGCCTGGTGAGAACCCTCCAGAGTCTGCTTTTCGGAATCTCCTCCGAGGCTGCAAGAAACTGCCCTGGACTTAAGTCTGTCAGTCTAGCTGACGGACCGGGACAGCCAGATGCTCTGCCAAGGTGTGGATCCTGAACCTTCGGCTCAGGTTTGCTAATCTCCTCCCAAGCCATCTAGAGAGAGGGATCTGGGGAGAGTCTGGAGCAGACACAGGGGTGGTGGGGATCAAGGAAGCACCTGGCCAGTCAGTAGAGAGCCCAGACCCAGGCACCCCAGGGGAGGTGAGGCAGGGGGTGGGGGTGGGGAAGAGCCCTGACATTTCCAGCCAAGGAACTCATGAGTGAGAGACAGACCTAAAGTCCTTCCTCTGGAAGTGACTGACCAGGTCTTCCCATCCAGTTCCTGCCCCATGCACTGCTGTGTCCTTTGCAAGGAACCACCCTGCCTCTCAGTTCCATTCGGAAATCTCCCCATCCAGGCAATCCCTGCCTTCCTTTTTTTTTTTGGCAGTTTTATTGAGGTGTAATTTACATGAAATAAAATGCAATGAGCTTTGACAAATGTATACAGCTGTTTAACCACCACCATAATCATGATTTAGAACATTTCCATCTCTCCAAAAAGTTACTCATTCCCCCGCTCCCTGGTCCCTGCCAACTCCTGCCTTGCTGTTTTTTTTTTTTTTGACACTGGTGTTAACGGCTGCATGAAGTGAGGTGCCCACCCCCAATTGCAGGGAGAAGCCGCTACTGGGTCAGGGGAGGTGGGAGAAGCCAGAAGCCAAGAGTATCTAAGTCACAAGCAGGTGGTGCTAGAATGGGCCAGCTGGGCTCAGGCTCTCTTAACTCAGTCAGCCAGGCCTGTGATCCTTCTGAGAACGGCCTTCTTGCCCATTTCTAGCTTGCAAAGGATTGGGAGGGAAGGGGGTGGCAGGGTGGGGTGGGTTACTGCAGTAATGGAAGGAGTAGGAGTTAGGAGGCCTGGTTGCACCTCTGATTCTGTAACTGACTCGCCGATGGACATGCACCAGTGACTTGTCTTTAGAAGGGCCGCTTCTCCCCCACCCCGCACTCCCTGTGCCTTTCTCTTGCTTTATTTGTCTGCATACTTAGCACCATCTAACCTGCTGCCTTTCTTTTTTTTCTTTTCATCACCTCTTTTTCCTCTAGAATGTCAACTCTCTGAGGATGAGGATTTTGTTCCCTGCTGAATTCCCAGCTCTAAGGGCAGTGTCATCAGGGAGTAGGCATGAGTGATTGAATGAATGGTCTGCCCTCTCCTTTTTCTTTGTCTGTAAAATGAGGGTGTTGGATTCAAAGATCCCTAAGCCTTCTTTCAAGTACTGTATATATTCGGATTTCTTTTTCACTCTCAGTGTGTCGCAGAGTGACCTGGAAGAGAAGAGTTGGAGGCAGGAAGCCACAGTAGTTGTCTCCCCCTTTGCAGCAGGAGACAGGGTGGTCAGATAAGGAGATAGGTGCCCAGAGGGCCTCCTTGTCAGGAGAGGTCTGGTGGGGGAGGGAAAGGGCACTTTGCAACTCCTCTGAGTTTGGGACTACCCCACCCCACCCCCCACCCCAGCCCAGGGTTCAGTTGCAGGATTGAGTGGTCACTGGTGCCCCCAGCCACGTGTTGGACCTGACCTGACAGGGCAGCAGGGGCTGAACAGGCCTGGCATAAAGAGGGAGGGTATGGGGAGCTCAGTTGGCACTGGGACAGAAAATAAGCATGTGTAAATGTATGCAGATATATGCAAATCTCTGCAGCTCTGCAGCCTGCGGAGCTGGCTCTCTGGGTAGGAGACCCACAGCCCCACCCCGGGCTCCATCCCAGGTGTGACATCTCCTTCTGGCCCTTGAACCTCTCTTCCGGCTTCTCCCTCCCAATAGCATCGTCTCCCTCTCAGTGTCCCCCCACCCCCGAGGCTAACCGCAGTGCCCCCCCCCCCCCGGGAGGTCTGCAGAAAGTGAGAACGCTGAGTCATGAGGCAGTGGCCTGGGGTGGGGGGGCCTGGAAGAGTCTGTGAGTGTGGGTCCTCCTCCTCTACTTCCCCTCTCAAGCTCCCGCAGCAGAGCTCCTGGCTGAGGGCAGAAGGGCCTGAGGTGTGGGAAGCTGCCTTGCCTGGGTGGAAAGCACATCCCTTCTCTCTTGATCTGGGCCTTTAATGTTCTAAAACGCTGTCTGCCCCTCCTCCCACTGCATTCAGCTCCCCTCTCTGCTCTGCACACATCTCCCTATTTGTCTCCAGCAAATTGTTGTGCAACCAGTGATAGCAGAAATGATCCTGCACCAGAATTTGAGGGAAAGACTCACAGCTTCTTGCCTGAGAAAGGTAACAGTCCACTGGCCAAGGGGTGGGGTTGGGAACGAAGCTCAAAGAACAAACAGAATTCTGTCATGGAAAGGGCTGGATTGGAGTCTGGAAATCTCCTAGCTGAACCCCTCACTTTGTTTTGATGAAACCAATCTAGAGTATGGAAGTGACTTCCCTAGAGCCCACAGCCAGGCAGTGCCGGGACGAGGACCAGGTCTCCTGATTTCCAGGCTGGTGCTCAGTAAGCCATGTTTGCTCACTTATTCTATAGTGGTAGTGAGTGGGTGGTCTGTGAGTTGGAATCATGAGTTGAAGGATGGGTGGCCTGGCCCCACAGTCTTCCTGGAGGAGGCGGTCTAGGATTGTGCTTTAAGGGTAGAGACACTTGGAGGGTGGCAGGGAGGAGCTAGCGGGTTGTGCCTAGGGGGGAATGTAAGGGATAGCTTAAGCCTAGGTCTTACCATCCAGGTGGCAAAGCGGATGTTCATTGTGGGATGGGGCAGAAGACCCCACAACAAACTGAGATGAGGACCCAGTTCTTGCCTCCCAGCTCAGAGCTCTACCCAACAGGCCAGGAGCTAGTCAAGACCAGTGACGATTGGGATCCAGTTGGTGGCCCTCTCCCTGTCACTTTCAGGTGCTGTCACTCTCATTTGGGGGCCATGTCCCTTCCCAGCCACACCTTCTCACCCTCCTTCCTGATTCCTAGGGACCGCTGTGGACATTGCCTACACAGGACCCCCATCCTCAAAGACACTGCCGAGCCCTGCCTCGATTGCCCCAGACTCCGTGTGGTGTTGCCCCACCAGGAAGGTGGGCCAAGTACCAACTGCAACTTAGAGCTTGGGGGTGGAGGGGGAGGGGGTGTTCAAGCACAGCTGCCTTGGCTCTGGCACCACAAGGCTTGGGTGCCTAATGCTTTTCCCAGCCTGCCTCCAGCTGCAGGCCCAGTTCATCCATCAGCCCCACAAGCCTGTCAGCAGGTTGGGGATACTCAGGTTCCCAGGCCTCAAGCTACTCCAGACCAGAAGCAAATTCCTCTCTCCCTGGGGAGGCTAATGCAGGCCCATAAATTAAGACATCTGCTCTCCCTCCAAGCCCCAGGAACCTGGGACTCAGTAACATCTACCCCTGTTTTCTTTGGCCTTATTCAACTTTTCCCTCCTTAGTCAGGCCCTAAGGCAGTGGCTAGACAACTGTGAGTCAGAGGATCGGAGAACCAAATCCAGAACCAAGAGTTTATCCAAATGTCAGTGACCTTTCGCAGATGGCCCCATTCTCTTCCGGTCTCTCCTTTTCTCAGCAGTTCCTTCTGCTTCTGTGTACTGGGCCTGCACTATATTTGCAGTTGTAAGTATCTCTACTGACATTATTGAGAGTGGAGAGCAGTTTAGCAGGTGTCTGAGTACATATTCTTTCTCCTTCCCTTCATCAGATTGGATCTCCCCAATGGCCTTGGGACAGGCTCCTCCTCAACTCTGAGCCATTCCCTGCTTCCCTTCCAGGGTTACCCCTCTCTCCCCAACTCCTGCTTCTGCTCCGAATTAAGCTGATGTTGAGATTTTGACTTCACGGTGAGCTGATATTATACCTTTGACCTCGGGCTGGGAGTAAGAGTGGGAAGGGATGTTGGGTAAGGGAGTCAGGGTAGTGGGACACTATCAGTGCAGGTGGGAAGAGGCTGAGTGGACCAAGCTATCTTGAACACCACCAGCCAAGAGCTGAGAGCCAAGGAGTCTGGCTGCTAGAGAGGGAATGGCACTTCCCAGTCCCATCAGTGACTCAGAAGGCCATTCTGGACTGAGAAAGTTCTTGGCCCTCTGCTCTGGAATGCTTCATGTAGGGCTCACCCAAGGGCTAATTTCTGCCCCACTTGTCCAGCCCAGAGCCTCCCAGTCAAGGCAGATGTGGGATTCTCAGGATGACCCAGGAGGAAGGGAGAGGAGGAGGTGGCTGCTGGAATGAAAAGTTTGTGGAAAACATCCAAGCTGCATGGAGTCTGCTGGGGCTGCGGGAGGGAGAGTTAGAAGCCCGCTTGCAGAGTGGGGTCTGTAATCAGACTAATTCTGAGGACATCCCAGGATCATTAGCCTGAGTCAGAGCCAGGGAGCCCAGACTGTTAGAGTCCAGTGTAAACTCCTCCTATGCCAACCCCATGAGCCTTCTTTCAGGAGGGAGAATAGCTGACGCCTGGCCTTACTGGGCCCAGAGTTGTGAGACTCTTGGTTACTGCAAAGGCAAATGGGAAGAGGGAAGTCAGGCCAGGAGGTGGGCATTATCCCTGGAGCGAGGATTGGTGGTGGATTCTCTCTGTGACGCATGGGTGGCTAGTGAGCTGCAGTGAATGAAGGGCAGGAGAAAAGGAGTAGCTGTGGCTCTTTCTTCAGTTGGCCTTGTACTCCTTGTACTACAGCTTTGCCAGAGCAGAGCCCTAGAGCAGAGCAGTGGTAAGGTAAGGGCAGGGCCTTCACTCTGGAACTGGGGAACCGGGAGCTGTCCAGCACGAGAACCTGCTGAAACCAGCAGGGGCCTGCCTTGGAGGAAGCCTCAGGGGAAAAGGGTGGCTGGCTTTCCCAGCTCTGTACAGCTTACTGCCCCCTTTCTGCTCCAGGGATTGAGCAGACCAGGCTGGAGAGTCATGCCTGAAAAATGGAACACCAAGAAGAGAATATCTGAACCTTTTCCATGGCGCAGGGCTTGGAGCTCACATCCTAGAACTGCTAGGAAGCCCCCAAGGAAAGGAACATGAAAGCATTTGAGGATTGTTTTCATGCCTCTCATGCTAACTGTATAACCAACAGTTGAATGCCCAATGAGCTGGCCATTTGACCTACCACACATCTCAGGGCTGATGTGTCCAAGCACCCCTCCAAGAATTCAAGTCTGGGCTGATCCTGAGTGATTCCCATTAGCACCTCCAGGCCTCCAGTGATAATCCAGTGACTCTCAGACCCAGCTCAGGTGTCTGCTTCTGCTCCTGACCTGCTGCAAAGCTCACTTGTTTAAGCTCAATTTGTCAGGCCCTTCTGTGGACCCTGGCACACAAGAACGTGTAAGAGCATCTTACCCTTGACTAATGCTTAGACTTGAAAACCATGTTGCTCTTCCCCCACCCCCAACAAACCCCTGTCCTTTCAGATGCAGCCTCTGTAATAACCAAAATCCCACCCAGCTGTCTCCTCCCAGATTCTCTGGTCCAAGTCCTCCTCCTCCCCCCTCCCCACCTTTCTTCAGGCACTTCCTTGAAGCCCCCTCCCTTCCCCAGTGCCAGGATTGAAGGCACTGAGTCTGCCTCCCCCCTCTACTCACTAGCTCCCCCTTCTCCAGACCATGCTAGGCTTCTGATCCATCTGAGGTGGTGACTGGGCAACAGGTTGGGGTCTGGGTGGGGGAGGCTGGAGCAGCTGTGCACACTAACAGCGAGTGGGCTTGAACTTGGTTGTGAGCATTTATTGAGCAACTACTATGTATACAAACTGTACTGGGTGTGGGAGATACAATGTAGAGCCAAATAACAGTCCATGCCCTAGTGGAGCCCCCAGGCTAGTGGGAAGATACTGAACAAGTAGGATGGGTTTTAAAAAGAAGAAGCAGTGGGAACATTGGACTATTTGGGGTGGGGGTTTAGAAAAGTCATCACTGAGGAAGGGACCTGGTGAAGGTGGGTGGGGAGACGGAGTGTGCCAGGCCTTCTGCAGCCCCACTGGCTTCCAGCCTCCAACATTTCTTGGGAGTCACCAAACCTGCTTTGGCCAAACATCTCTCCACACTTTTCTTCCTTCACTGGCAGGTTTGTTCCCTTCCTCCCTGCCCTGAACATGAATGCAGCTCAGCTGTCTTCCAGGGGGCTCTGCAACTGTTTGGACTTGGGCTTTCCAGTCAGGTCTCACTGTGCAAACCGCAGACTATCACATAACCTCCTAACACACCCCTGGGGCCCTCTGGTTAAAGCCTGAAGAGAGGATTCACAAAGCCACCGTCCGGCCGGCGCTGCGCAGAGCCTCTGCTCCACTGGGCTGAGGGCTGAGCTGGGAGGACATTGCAGCTGTGTCCAGCAAGTGGGGGCAGATTTCCTCCCTCCCACTCCTCAGGAAGCTCTGCCCCAGTGCCCCACCCTGCTTCCTGTTTAGCGGAGAAAATTTCCTGGTCTGTTTCCTCACCAGCTGTGTCTGATTTCCTCGTCTTCTTTTCATGGTGGCCAGGATGAATATGGCAGAAGTGAGACGGGCCCCTCCCCTGGGAGGTGTGCTATCCTGCCTGATTCCATTTCCCTGGGCCTCAGGAGAGAAGTGTGAGAGGAAGTCAGAGCCACCTGCCTCTGCATGGGGGCAGGGTCTGCTGGGGGGCTAGCGGGTGAGTACAGCTGCAAAGTGCCTGGTTCCTCCAACAAGCTGAGCTTCTACTGTGTGCCAGGCACTTGCCAGAGTCCAAAGCCAAGTAAGACCTTGTTCTTCAAGAATGCAGCTGTGCAGATAGCAAGTATGCATGGTAACTGAGAAGCCAGTGATGTACAGGATGCTGTGGGAGTCCAGGGGCCTCTTAGACCCCCATGGAAGATTAGGGAGGCCGTCCTGGAGGAGACAACTTCTGAGCTGAACCTGAAGGATGAATAAAAATGAGCTAAAGAAAGGCTTGAAACCGCATGGTGTGTGGATAAATGATAATGCTGATTAGTAACACACTTGGGTATAAGGCATGAGGCAGGGAGTGCTGGGAGACAGGAAGGAGTAAAGTTGTAGAGGGTCTGATAGCTTTAAGGAATTTGATTTTATTACATGGGAGAGTCAAGGTCAGACTCACAATTTGGCCAGGTCCTTTCAGCCTCAGCGTAGAAATGACATCGGTGCACCAGCCAGGTGGAGGCCAGGAGAACAAGGTCCTGGTGAGAAATAGTGAGAGTCTGAATTAGGGCAGTGGCAGTAGAAAACAAGGGTCAAGAAAAATTGGCAAGACCTTGGGACCAAATGGATGTCCTTGAACTGGAATCAGAAGACCTGGATTCTGGCCACTTAGTAGCTCATGACCTTGGACAATCTCTAACTCTCTGAACCTCACGTTTATCATCTATCAAACACCTTTTTCCCTAATAGAAAGAGCTGAGATAATGGTAATAAAAGCAGTGGGCGAGTGCAGTCATCAAGCTGATTGTCATTTTATTATTTATAAAGGCTGTGGCACTACAGCCTCTTAGGATTCCAGCCACACTCTGATTCTTCATTTCTGTGATGGGGCAGGTGGGAGGTGAGTGCCGTCTCTTTCTGTGGATGATCCTGGGGCTGGCAGACCCTACAGAGGTCATTGTACACCTTCCCCTGCCTCTGGACGGATTAGCATCATCAGGTAGGGCAATAGAATCAGGAAGCAGCTGCCCTTCATCCAGAAAGCATTTCTGGAGCCTCTCGTAGAAGCAGAGCTTTAGTTGGCCCTGCTCAGTAAGGCGGGATCTCTGTGGGCTGGCAGTTACCCACCTTGCCAATCTCCTTACCTGGGCTTGGCCTGGCCAGAGTGGGACCCCCAGGAAGCAGCACCCTCCAGGTGAGGGCTTTCTGGAAACATGAGCTCACACTCTCCTTGGGTCACGTGATTCAGCGTGCCCCTGTTCTTCATCTTCTCCTTTTCTTGTGTCCGACCTCAATCCCTGTGGCTTGGGGACTTCCCTTTCCAAGGCCCTGTTTTCAGCGGAAATGGAGAACAAAGGCTTAATATCTGCAAAGCCCATTAGGCAACCTCCTCTTGACCTTCTCTCTGGCTTAAGCCACCCCAGGCCATTCACCTCTCCCTGTCCAGCCCCCGCTACACCTCCCCACCTCCCTCAGATGCAGTTAATTTCCCTGTGCCCCTCGTAAGTCACAGAGCATGAAACAGATTCGTTGGGAGTTTCATAAGGGTCTGACCCATGGTTGGTACAGGAGATGGGCTTCTCTGGCAGCACTGTGTCTGTGGCAGCCAGCCAGCCATACCCAGGACTTAGGGTCTCCTCTGATATTCAAGTCTGGGGACTTTCTCCCTGTTAATCTTGTGTTTCTAGGAAATGAAAGCATTTCCCATTAGCCACTCTTACTGGGAGAGGGAGCCATGAGGCAGGCTCCGATTCTTCTTCAACAGCACTCATGATTTGCTGTGAGACCAGGCTGAGGGATGGGGTGAGGGTGGAGCAGGGTTCTGTGTCATAACAAGCACAGATATTTAGTGGTTTTTAAGCACCTCAGAGGCATCTCCAGGGAAAGTTCATGGGGGTGGGGGAGAGTGGAGAGGGATAATTCTTTATTTGGAAACAATTCTGCCAAGATGCATTCTCACCTCAGCTTCCCTTTCCGTGCTGTTGATGAAGTGCTGGGTGCGCCGAGAAAGGCTGCATTCTGAAGTCGCAGGACAAGTTCTGGGCTGCACCAAGGGGCAGCTCAGGCCAAGTCATCTGCCCTAGAGGGGGAGGGTCTTGGTCAGGGCAGCTCTTCTGTGACTCTGGTCCCCTAATTCTTATGGCCCTTTGTGGTAGAGACCCTGCAGTTATCCTTAAAAGCCTCTCTAACATTGACCTCTGTACAGGAGGGACCACCAAGGCTAGCACCAAGAAAAGCTCCAGAAGGAGAGAGCCTTGACAGGTGGAGGGCGGGCACCCAACGAGCCTCTTCCCTCCACTTGTCTCTCCGAGGTTCTCTCTGCTTTTGATCCTGCCCCTGCGCCCTCCCCAGCCTTGTTCTGCTCTGAGATAAGGATGGACAATAACCTAAACGCCTTGTCCTTTTCCCGTGAAGCCTGGTGGAGACAGGCTGGAGTTTTCAAAAGTTTTAAAGGTAGGGGTGATGCTAAATGCAATGTGACATCCTGGATTGGATCCCAGAAAAAGGGCACCCATAGAAATACTGGTGAACTCTGAATAAAGCCTGCTGTTTAGTTAATCTTAATGTACCAGTGTTAGTTTTTTAGTTTGGGTAATGTAAAATTTTGACATTGGGGAGCTGGCTAAAGGATATATGAGCACTCTCTGTTCTATTTTTCAACTTTTCTGTAAAACTAAAATTGCTTCAGAATAAAAACTTAATTTAAAAAGAGGTGGGTGTAGAGAGAAAAAAAATGGATGAGTCAGGAAATTCAAGACTCGCGAGGCTTACAAAGCTCAGTTGTCTGATCCCACAGTTCTAGTAGAAGAGCAGAACGCTCTCATGAGCCAAAAGCCCGGAGGATCAAGTTTATCCCAAGATAACTACCCTGGAGCACTTGACAGATTCCCTGCCTGACGTCTGGCTCTTGGAGCTTCATTTCCTCCATCTTAGGAGCTGTCTCCTGGGAGGTTTGCTCCTTCCAGGGGCCTCTGCAAAAGCTGGTCAGTAAACCTGGTTTTCTCTTTTCCTCCTTCCAAGATCTCAAGACCCCAGGGGTCTCCCACTCCCAGTTCCTGGTTGGAAACAGCCTGGATATCGCCATAGTGCTCACCAACCCCCATCGATCTCCTGGATGTGACTCAGGAGAGGGGCCTTCAAACTTCTTTTTAGCTGGGGATCAAGCAAATAAAATGTAACATGGAAAGTCAATATTTAAAACAGATCAACTTGAAGTCAGTTAAAGCAGGGGAGAGCCCCCCGGTGCTCCTTTCTATTCCCTCGTGGCAGCTCACTGGGTGCTCTGCTGAGTCCTTTGGAAACCATCCAGTCTAGCCCAGCTCAGGTTATCAGCTGCCTTCTCTCTAGAGTATCTCAAGATGACCAGTCATGGGGGTTTTCCATCCCCACCCATTTCCTGACTCACCAGATGGAATGGCTTTGCAAAAGTCCACCTTTTAAGAGTCCAAAATGAAAAAATAACCCGCTCCAAACCATCAGCACATGCCACGAGGGTCAGAGGGCTGTTGTCTCCCACCACTCTCTGTCAGGAATCTTCCCTCCTACAGTCTTCCCCAAGTCTCTCATGCTGCTGTAATTTCAAGTTCTTTTCTTCACATTTCTTCCCAGCGCAGAAAGAAAAAGTTGGACACCGTCAGACCTGAAGTAACCCTGTGCTCTTGAAGCTGCAATTAAGTCCTTTTCTAAGTTATCTTTCTTATACCCAAATCACCCCGAGTCCTTTGGCCTCAGGCTTTTGAGCTGCCTGAGAAGAGGGTACAAAGGAAGCAACTTTTCTAGGTTGGGGATGCTCCGATCCGGGCAGAGTCGCGAAGCAGACAGCCCTGCAGCCACTCGCCCACACTTTTTCTAGTCCCATTTAGCCCCACGCAGAGCCTCCCTGCTTTGACAAGCCTGGCTCGAGCCAAGCAGACATGGTAACAGCATCCCCTGATGCCTGTCGCATTATTGAAAAAGCCTGCTTTGAAACCCCAGAGGGATATAGGGTGTTGGGGGCGAGAGCTCTGGAAGCACTGTAGACAGTGAGACAACTGAATTAAACAGTGTCTGTGTGAGTCACTGCTCTCCTGCCTGCTTCCCCAGTCCTGGTGTGAACCGAGAAACTGGCGAGACAGTTACCTTCTCAGTGAGTGAAATTGGTTTCTGAGGAAAAAAACCCAGAAGGACTGGGCTTAAAATTGCAGCAGGAAAGCTTTAGGCTAGATGTCAGGAATAATTCCCTGCCCTTTATGGGCCCTAAAAGATATTATGGTGTTGCTTTCCTGGGAGGCATCCAGAAGTTTGCCAAAGCTCCATCTGCCCCTGTTAACTCAGATCAGTCCTGCCCCCTTGAATATCTCTTCTCCTGTGACTTGGTGACTCCTGTATTCATGAACAGACTTCATATAGCCCCATCGTGGAATTGCCGCATTGCTGTAAAATACACAGAAGATGGTTGTTGCATGCCTTCACCTTTAACTATTGTTGGGTCACTCCTGCTGCCTTTTGGATTTGATGACTGAGGTCAGTGCTTTGGCAAAATTAAGTTGCTTTTGAAGGTAGCCTGGAAGATGTGCCTTTGCTTTGTCTTCTGTGAGTCTGTGTTCTCTCTTTCTTCTGCCATCTTCTCCAGAGTCATGTGTAATTTGGGTGCTGGGAAGGGCACCCAGGCAACATTGAACCCTTGCCTTCCTTGAAGGAAGATTGAAACTAGCCCCAGCTCTTCTTTTAGGACTTCACTCCAGAGAGTGATCTCAGGCAGGGGAGTAGAAGTGGGGGTCACCCAACATTTAGGACTTCCACTGGGTCCTCAGCACTGGGATAGGTTCTTTATCAACCTACTGGAATGTGATCCTCCTAATGACATTATGAGGGAGAGATGATCATCCCCATTTTACAGATGAGCAACTGAGGCTCAGAGATTATCTGCCAAAGTCTCATAGCCTGTGGGTGTGTTAATCTGGATAGAAGCCAGGTCTTTGGACATCTGGGACAGAACTCTTTCTACTCCACCACAGAGCCTTTCAGTTGCAGTAGTAATAACAGTGATTAAGATAATAACAAATGGTTATTTGTTATAACAAAAGGCCAATAACAGTCACCATGTTATCAGCCACTTCCTAAGCTGCTGTGTGCCAGAGTTCATCACATCATCTCATTTATTCTTCCAACAACCCTGGGAGCTGCATGTTGTTATTCTCGTTTTACAGGTGAGAGAACTGAAGTTCAGAGAGGTTATGTCTCAGGGCTAGAGTGAAGATTCAACCCAAGTTTTTCTGATGCTGAAGGCTGGACTCTTTCCACTGTACCCTGGTGCCTCCCTGTAGAATTTTCCTGCCCTGATATTTAGGAACTTCGTTTTCTCTAACTCCCCATTCATTCTGCTACAGTGTAAACACAGCTATGAAAATATATTGTGTGTTTGTTTTGCTTTGTTGTTTTTACTGAGGGCATACTAGCATATTTACAAATGGCGACCCAGCCCCAGGGAGGTTGCATGTTTTCTCTTCTCACTTCTTTTTTCTCTTCACCCTGGTCCTGTCTTCTGCTCCTCCCCCATGACCTTGTGTTTCCCCCACCCCTCCCCCAAGGTGTCTCTCTTCTTTCCCACCTTCCCTCACCATCCTTTCTGCTTCTTTAGACTTCAGCAACCAATCCTGGACCTCCAGCATCTCGTTGCCAAGCAACTGGCTTCCTACCTGCCCCATTGTGTTAGAATCTCCATGACAACTAGTTTCGCCAAAAGGGGAGGGAAAAGTTAGGTGGCGGTAGGAGGAGGTGGTGAGACCCTGTATTCCAGGACATTCGTGCTGCTCTGCGAGCAATAACCTGTTCTCTCTTAGGGTCCCAGAGGGTGTCACAAATGGCCTAACCAAAACCTCGTGGGATAACAGGTCATGAGATTCACGGTCTGCACATAGGGATAGCAACTCTAGCTTGGAGGCATTCACATGAGAGCCACAGGCATTTTTTGTTTAGACGAGCGGGACTGGGTCACGTGATCACCTCTCTGTCAGTCAGTTCAGGAAGGCAGCCCAGATGATGGAGGATTTTTCAATAGTTGCTTGAGTAAGGTAATGGAGAGTGGTTTTCAGGAGGACACGGGTAGGGGTATATCTAACAGGGCTGTGCCTGAAGCGAGCAGCATTTAGAGAAGGGCTAAGACCTTGGATAGGGGTGAGAGGTGGATTTGTCATAAATGAGATGTTAGACCATGTAAGCTCCTGCCCGAAGAGTGTGGGTGTGGGTGAACCCTGTGAGATCCCTGGTCTGCCAGCTCTGCACGGATAGTTGGTCTCAGCAGCCTCTGCCTCCCATCCACTCTTGCCTTCCTGTTCCAAAGGCCTGGCGGAAACCTGTTGGGAAAAGGAGGGAAAGAGGAGATGGGAAAGGAAGTGAGAACAGCATTGGATTTCCAGGTTCCCAAGCTGGTTGATGTTTACAGAGGGCATCCTGGCTCTTCCAACCACAGTCCCTAAGGGCTTGACAGATGTGCATCAGGTGGCTGGGGGACCCTGGGAGGATAGGGAAGTTAGGTATTGGTCTCAGAAAGAAAGGGGAAGGACTGGAACTAAAGAGGAAGAAGCCTAAGCTGAAATAAAAGGGGAAGAGAGCTTAGGAACTACATACGTGTGACAGTGTTCTAGAGATGAACGTGTGGCCAGGGACCTCCCAGGACACTCCTGAAGGCAAGGAGCTTCTGCACCCACTGCATACTGCAAAACCTCTCCTGTGGGCAAAGCAGGGGCTGCTCAGATTGTATTTATTTTTCAAGGTAGAAAACTTAGTGCCTGGCACTTGCAAGGATTCAGCAAACCCACCCAGCCACCCCCTTGCACCGGCACCTTCTGCTGTGGTTCAGCCATGTGAACTGTGAGGCTCTCCCAAGGCTGAAGGCCTTCCTGTCATCTTGTCTGTCCCCTGGCCAACCATTCATGCAGGGCCATCTCTGTATCTCCAAAACTCCAAGCTGAAGGACTAGAAAGACCCCCGATCCCAGTATTTAAGGTCTTCCTGGACAGGAAGTTCTTCCATACATCTCACCAAAATCCCCAAAGTAGAGCAGCTCATTTGTTCCTCTTTGTGTTCAGTGGGGAGGGAGAACAGGATCTGGTGGTTGTGGGGCTGCCCCAGACATATTCTCCTTCAGCTTTGCCCCCTTGCCTGGCCTGACTGCTCAGGAACAGTGTTTAAGCTCTCAGATGTCGGGCAAATGGAGGGCCACACCCCCAGCAGTGGCTACCTGCAGCCCCACTGTCAAACAAGGTGGTTTAAATACATAATACTAATTTTTGAGAAAGATGCAATGAGTCAGACACCCTCAGACACCACTGAAAGAAGAAACGGTTGGGTTGAATCCTTCTGCACAGCAGTCTGTAATATGTAGCCAAGAGTCTTTATAAGATTCTCTCCTTTAGACCCAAGAATTCGCCTTTTAAAAACATAGCCTAAGGATATAATCCGAGGTTCAGGCAAAGCTTTTTGTGGACATTTATCACAGTGTTATATATAATAGTGGAAAATTGGTAACAACCTAAATGACTAGTCATGGTGGAATGGCTAAATAATTTTGTATAATGCATTCACATAGTCTTTTACTGTGTAAGTCTTAAAATAATGTTTGTAAATGTTTTGAAGATTTTTAAATGAAAAGCATAAATGCTTAATATATAGTAAGTGAAAAAGATATAAAATGGTATGTAGTATAATCACAACTTTATAATATATGTGTGTGTGTGAATAGAAAAAAAGCCTGGAAGAAAACAAAACACTTACAAATGCTAACGGTGGTTTTAGTAAGGAGGCAGGCTTGTAAGTGATAGAATTTTTCTTGTTTATATTTTTCCAGATTTTCCAAGTTTCCTCTAATGATCATGTGTCGCATTTACAATCAGAGTGAGCTGTTATTATTTTTATGAGAAATAAAAACTACTCTTTATTAAGCACTTACCATGTGGCTACTGGGCTGAGCATTTTGCATGCATTATTTCATTTAATCTTTATACAGCAACTCAGTGAACTAGACCCTTTCATTTTTCAGGGGAAGTAACCAAAGCTTGGAAAGGTTAAATAATTTTCCCAAAGCCACACAGCTTAAAAACAGCAGAGCCAGATTCTGAACAGCACCAACAAAAAGTTATAAAAAGCTAATACTGTTGTACAGTGTGAATAGATGGATGGGTTTGTGGTGCTGGTGGCTTGTGACTGGCTAGGGATTTCTGATTCAACTGTGCAGACCCCCTTAGGTGACCTCTTCCCTCAGCCATGCTTGTCAAGCCCCCTGATCGACCACCCTTCTGGTCAGAGGTGACCTTGCTTGGAGGCCTTGTGCTGGGAAGGGGTGGGAGCAGTTGCACTCCTGGGTCTGCCCAGCATGATGGGAGAGGAAGAGGAGGTGTTTCCCCAGGAGCAGGGGTTCCCACAAGCTCACCTGCCAGGCCCCTGGTGTCTGTCAGGAGCTGAGCCTTGGAGCCTTGGGGACCTGTGCTCTGGGAGCCACACAGCTCACTGGACCGCTTCTCTGAGGTTGGGGTCAACTGGGGGAAGGAAGACTTCTCTCCTATAGCCTGGCACTGGGGCCTTGGGCACCAGCCTGGCCTGGTCTCTCCCTCTTTGTGTGGCTCTCACACTCATGTGCTGCTGCTGAAAGTGGGGGCTCATCCTGGCTGGACAGTTTTGTGTTGGCAGGAATGGGGGATGAAGCAGGGTTTTAGCTTGGCTCTGAGGGAGGCTGGTGGAACCACGAGGATCTGGGGACTTGGCTTTCCTTGAGACACACAGGCAACAGACAGTCTCTCAGCTGCTCTGGAATAAGACAGAAAACGGAACTTGAATTCTCTTTCATACTGGAATTGCTTGTACCACTTTTCAGATGGTAAAGCTGAGGCCCAGAAATTTGGTAATTCAGGGGAGATCACTTTGCCCTGGAATTCAGACATGTGTTCTCTGTATTCTGACTCCTAGGCCACCTTTGGGTGTTGGGCCTGCCACCCCCCTCTTGTCCCCAGTCCCTTCACTCAGTCTGAGAACCGTGGGGGAAAGGCAGAGCTTGTTGCTAGCATAGCTAGCCTGATGCTGACTTAACTTGATGCTGCACGTCACAGCCCAGACCTGCTGGCAAGTTTGGAATCAGATTGCAAGTCCAGCCCTCTCCAAATGCCAGGATGTGCTGTTCCAGGCAGGGTACCAGCTCACACGCTGCAAACTGGCAGAGGCTTCTGGACCCAAGGGCTTTACAAGCAGCCCAGAATCCCCCCTGGCTTCTGCCCCAGCACCAAGGACCCTCCCTCTCCAGCCCCAACACAGTGGCCCTGGATTTTGGGGCCTGGGAAGTGTGTGGGGCTTATTGAGCAATACTATCTCCATCTGCCTGGCTGGAAAACCCATCCGTGGGGGAATGCTGGGGATTTTACATTGGGGGAAAAAATAATAAAGTGTGAGAAGGATGGAGCTGACAGTTCTGGTGGGAGACGCAGTCATCTGGCCAGCTGCCTGGGGGTGTACATGGGCTCAGGTTTCTCTGTCTGCGCTGAGCCCCCTGGACTCCCAGGCTCCACTTTATCCCCGTCCCGCCCCCATTCATCAGCTCCAGGGTCCATCTGGAATCAAAGCCATTTCTTGAGAAGCCAGATCTCTAGTAACTCTGGCCTAGAGGAAGATGATACATCTCTATGGAGGGGAGGAGGCCGAGGTGCTTGATCTGGAGCAGGGACTGTCTTTGGGCATCTCCCCAGGGACATAGGCATTTGTATTGTACCCGTTTGACTTAGAACCCAAAGCTCTATCTGCATTATGGGAGGGTAGACCAAGTGAGGTCTGGCAGCACCCAGAGGGGGTGTGCAGAGCTGGGGTGGGGGCTGTGAAGCAAGAGGTGGTCTAGAGCAGTGGAAGATGCCTGGGAGCAGAGAGAAGGGAGGGTGTCTTTCCTCTGCTCTGGTCCTGGATGAAAGAAGCTGTGTGTGGGCTGCACGTGTTTCCCATGCTAGCTCAACTTCCTGGGAGGTATTTATAACCCAGGCCTCCAGCCCCCTGTGATTTGTGGGACAGTTTTAAACCATTGATTTTCATTAGCATAAATCATTTCTCTTGGCTAATTGAAAAGGAACCAAGGATACTGACAGTGGAGCTGTTTGTATGGATCAAATCAGCAGACTATGCCAGTATGCTGACACAGCACAAATCTTTAGCTGGGTGGATCTGGAGCTCCTTCCTGGAGCTCAAAATTCTCCCAGAGGCCAGAGGCTGTGAGAGTGGAGAACCAGGAAGTGAACTTGATTCTTAGCAGGACGGATGGAGGTTAGACGTTTGGAAGAACTTCCAGCCTAGAGAGATGGGATGAGAGATTCTAAGTGACAGCCTGAGGAGGTGATGACCCTGGTCTGTGTTGACAGAAAGGTGAGGATGGGCAGCCAGTGATAGCTGGCATTTCAGGGTGGGCATGGGCAGAGCGGGCAGAACAGTGGCATGAAGCAAAGGAAGCCGGGATGTGCTGGCCAGGACTTCAGGAATGCAGGGAACATCTCTTCTGTGTCCTTATGTTTGAGGTCACATATGTCCTGCCTCTCTCGGTGTTGGCTTAGCCAGAACCGGGACGGGTGTGAGGGACACTCTTTGGGGAAACAGAGTAAGGGAGTTGCTCTGGGAATGTCAAATGTGGGTGGTAGAGTGTTCAGGAGCTGTCTCCTGGGAAAAGGATTGGGCTGGGCTGGGAGTGAAGGGCCAAGGTTTTGACACCAGCTCGATCACTTATGAATACCAGGAAACTCAACTGTCTGACATGACCTGAGATTAAGGCGGCCAGCCGCATCTTTCCTTTGTAAGCACACTTGGCCATCTGGCCAGAAAGGAGACCTTATTACAGTCTTTTAAGGATAAGGGAATTCCTTCCATGTGACCCGAGTGTGTTGGCAGAGCCTTGGGCTCTGGGGGTGGAGACAAGGAGGAGAAGGATGAATCCCACTGCCTGGGGACAGCCCTAATCCCCATTCTCAGCCAGGAGCCAGCCAGGCGGGCGCTGGGGGTACTGGGCCCCCCAGCTCTGCCCCTGCCAGGTCCTGGCTGGCAGACTCTGGCATCCTCTGCTTCCAGCCAATGCTCTGCCTGCTCAACCCATGCCCGCCCTGAAAGGACAGCACCACTGGCTGCCCATCTTCATCCTTCTGTGAACACAGACTGGGGCCTTCGCCTTCCCTGCCAAGGCCCAGGCCCAGCTGAATGGTCCCCAGCTGGTTTGCTGCAAAGCCAGGGTCTGCAGCCAGGAGTCTGGGGCAGAGTGATGAGCCCTGATCCCTTCTAAGATGGCCTCCCCACTACCCACATCTCGGATCTTCCTTCCTCTCTGACCTGGAAGAGTGGCAGAGATTGGAGTCTGAACAGGAAGGAGAAGCATTTGCTAAACGGCCATTGCAGTCTTTTTTTCCTATTAGAGAAGTTGTGGGTTTACAGAGAAATCATGCATAAAATGCAGGGTTCCAATATACCACTCTATTATTAATACCTTGCATTAGTGTGGTACATTTGTTACAACTCATGAAAGGCTGTTGCAGTCTTGTCCTCAGCCCTGGGGATCTCCCTATGATGCCCAGTCTGAGAAACACTGGTATCTTATGTGGAGAGGAGGCTGGGTGGTGTGGGAAAAGAGCACCAGACTAGGAGTCACCCTGGGCTCCACTGATACTCAATGGTGTGACTTGGGACACATCCCTTCCTCTCTCTGGGCTTAGATTGTCATCTTTTCTCCAAGGTCCAACTGGCTCCAGCAATCCATGGCTCTGGGAGTCTTGCTTGTGCCAGAAGATGTCACTGGGGCAAGGAAAATAGCAGGGAAAAATTGGGAAGGGAAATTCCGAGGTTGTTGGTAGAAAGGTGAAAATAAATCTTGGAACCTTAGCAATGATAGAGAAAAGGGAAAGTCCTTTCTGTGGACTGAGCTTTAAACTGTACAAACCTCCCTCTGTGAACTCGCCCCTCCCCACGTATCCCCACCCTGTTCACTTGTTGGCCTCCCCATGGTCTGTGAACTCCTTGAGTGTAGGGATGTTCTCATTTGCCTTTATATCCTCACTATGTGTGAGATGTAGAAGGTCTATAAACCACAGATGTTGAGTGAATGTTGTGTGCACATACTGGGGAGGTAGAGCCAGTTTTTCTGGGGAGAGCCTGTGAACATATTCTAGAGAACTGGAACCTTGAGATGAACGAGGATGGGAAGACACAGAGTCTCCTCCTCTCTGGGCTGGATGGTAAATGAGCCGAAGGGAAGGACAGCAAGGAGCAAGGAAAGCAGGCAGGAAAGACCAAGCTAGAGATGCATGAGTGTTCAAGTGTCTGTGTGTGAGCATGTAGATCTGTGTGTCTTTGTGTGAGTGTGTGTGAGTAGTGTGTGTATGTCTCTGTGTGTGGGTATGTGTGAATATGTGTGAGCTTGTGTTTGTGTGTATATATCTGTGTGTCAGTGTGTGTATGAATATGTGTCAGTGCATGAGTGGATGAGTGTGTGTGTGTGTGTGTATGTGTGTGACTGAGTGTGTGTGACCATGTGTTTGTGGCGTTTTTCCTAGGGGATCAGACTGGGCTTCCAACCAGAAGTGAAGCCCATGCTGGGGTTTGGTCCTGGGAGGAACTGGTCAAGATTTCATGGGCAGAAGACAATATGCAGCAGGTGAAGTAAGAAAGCTTGCAAGGAAGCCTGTCTCCAGTCCAGGAGTTTTGTGGCTTCTGGGCACCTGAAGGTCTTCTGTCCACCTTCCTGTCTCAGAGTAGGTTGCACCTAGTACAATCAGGAGTGCCTCAACTTCAGAAGGATCTCCATGACAAGAGAACTCCCCCATTTCTCTTACTAACTAATGCCATGGTCTTCAATGTGTGTGTGTGTGTGTGTGTGTGTGTTTTCTTTTGGAAACTCAGGCTATGGTCTAACTTTGTTTACCCGCCCCAAATCCCAACCCCATAAACTAGCTGTCCTGTTCATACTCAAATTAGAAAATAGAGATTTAGGTTAGAGATAAAACATTCTGGTGACAATGTTTATGCTATTCTGCCTGGAATGGGTGACAAAAGGAGCACATGGGAAACATGGTGTAGAACAGTGGAAGGAGATAAATGCTGTCTTGACAATTTCTTTGACTTAATAAGAACTAACACTGAGTGTTTATTATTGGGCCAGGCACTGTCTTCTATAACAACTGAACATAGAAAGCCTATAACATAGTTATTATTATTATACCCATTTTACAGATAAGGAAACCAGCCCAAGTAGGTTAATCTCAGGATCAAAAGCTAGGAAGCTGCAGTGCTGGGACTTATACTGGGGATTGAGGATGGGGAAAGAGGAGGAACCGGGGTGGGGTGGGGTTTGTTCTGGCTCCAGTTCTTCAGCTATTAGACTACACTGTACTGTGCACTGTCTGTACCCCAGTGCTTGAATCCAGGGGTATCACAGCCCTTTACCATGAATAATCTCGTTATTTTCCTCACCATCTCCCTGAGAGCTCAGATTTTAATTTCTGCTTCTACAGCTGGTAAAACACCACAGAAGGTAAATGCATTGCCCAAAGCCACTCAGCCAGCAATGGAGTCCGTGGGACCAGAGCCCAGGAGTTGCACCCCCCTCCCTGACATTATTTTCCCATTCATTCATTCGCATATCCACCCTCTCCATGCCGCGGGTAAAATGTTTTGATCTTTTGAAGATGGGCATCCTAAGAGCATTTACAAATCGCAGAGGCGGCTCCTTTAAGGGGCCGCTGCAGGAGGAGCTGTCCTATCAGCACCACGGCCGCCGCCCCGCGCGCCCCGCCCACCACGGGCCGCTTCGGACCTCAAGGGCAGAAAGGGCGGCGGTGATCCCAGCTCCAGGAACCTGCAGGCTGGCGCATCCTCCAAACCTGGATACAGTGCCCGCCTTCACTCCCCATACCCAGTCCCGGGGGCCGTAGATCACAGGGAGACTGTGCTCACGCTCTTACCACCTTCTGAGCTGGAGTAAAATATTTATAGGCCCAAAATACTTTCTGGCTCTGGGGTTTGCTGGGCCTTGAGCCAACAGCCTCCATTTGTCCTGGGCCTGGGGCCAGAATGAGTGGAGGCTGGAAGCCCTGGAAGTTGGGGATGGAGGGAAATCAGCAGTGAGGCCCAGATTTAGGCCATAGGGTGAGCGACAGAACAGAGTGGTTTCCAGTACAGTGTCTGGAGCTAGACTATCTGGGACCAAATCCTGACTTGTCCACTTACTAGCTATGTGATCATGAGTAAATTCCTTAGCCTCTCTGTGCTTCAGCCTGTGAAGAGGGGATGATAATAGCACCAACACATAGGGCAATTGCAAGTAAATAATAGGTAAAACACTTAGAACACTGCCTGACACACAGTCAGCAATTGCAACTAAATAAATTTTTGACTTAAAAATAAAATAAGGCACCAGGGTGAGGATGAGAGCGCAGATAGTTGGGGTGTAGACTGGAAAGGGAGGAGTGGGACAAAGTGTAAGTGCATGATGGGTGTGGGCTGTACATCACGTTCAGGGGCTGTGACTTGCCACTTTGCTCTGGAAGCCCAGTGGCCTCTCTACTCACTTGCCATCCACCAGACTGTTGCATTCTGCATCCTTGAATTTGGCCTTTTCCCTTCTGGGAGGAGGGGCAGCTATGCTCACTAGCATAATCACTACCATTTCTTGAGCACCTACTATATGCCAGCACCATGCTAGATGCTTTGCATTTATTCTTTAATTTAATTATTACAAAAGCCTATAATTACTTATTGCAGCTGAGGACTCTGGGCTCAGAAAAGTTAAATAACTTGTCTAAAGACACATAGAAAGAAGTAGCAGAACTGGGATATGAACCCAGCTCTTCTTGACTCAAAAACCTTGACTCTTTCCTCTATACACTTTGCAAACTGCATAGCTTCTTACCCTTTCCATTGGTGGGCAGTTGGGTGTTATCATATCCAATATGGTCAGTGTTTTTCCTGTTGCAGCAATAGGATTCTGCTCCAGGCCCGGCCGGTGCTCTGACCTTCCTCTGCTGTGCTGGAGGTTCCAGGAGAACCAGGAAACTCAGCCTCCATCCCTGGGCACTTAGGATGGAGGACACTTAAAGAAGGTTCTTCGTCTTTATGATAATAGTAATACCTGTTGAGTTCTTATTATGGAGCCAGGCATTGTTCTAAGCACTTTGCATTTATTAACTAATTTACTCTTCACAGCAATCCTAGGAGGTAGGTCCTAGACTCATTTTACAGATGAAGTTCCGAGGTTATGGGATTTGCCTGACGTTACACCATTAGCAAAGGGCAGAGCCAAGCTTTGGACCTGGGTACTTGGCTCTGGAGTTTATTCACTAACCACTATATGTGCCCCACAGGGTCTCTTTGAAGAGCAGGGTCTGTCCTGGAGCACTGATGGGTAGACCCATGAGGGTGGGGATTTCCATCATCAAATCCACTACTTCTCAGATACCTCAAACCACCAACCTCCTGACCCTGCTGCCATTTTCCTTTTGAAGCCTTCCCAGATCCTGCCTCCTTGACAGACTGTGACATACACATCCCCATAGTATTCTGTTTTGCCTCTCTCAGTGCACACCACACATGCTGCTTGTGATGAGTGTGTGTGGGTTTCTTTGCCACCAGATTGTTAGCTCCTTGAGAGCAGAACCTGGGTCTCAGCCATCACGATTGTCCCAGAACCTGCCAAAGCATCTGGCACATGGAAGGTGCTCAACCAAGGTTTATGGTTGTTGAACAAAGGGGCCCTGCCATGAATCATTCTCTAAGTACATTATCTTTGTTATGGGGTGCACTAACTCCCTTAATGTAACTTACTGAGGACAGGGATTCCCAGATTGAGGGAATTAAGGCATTCTTGAGGCTTTTTTCTTGAATCTGTTCACGGAGTTTAAGTGAAATATAGATCAGGGCACTTTGAAGGGGAAAGATGTTTGGGGTTAGGGGATCTGGTAGGACCCCCCCCCCCCAATACACACATACATATGCATGTGCACATACGAAAGAAACTGGACTCTTTGGTTCCACTCTCAGCTCCAACTCCAACCTTCTATCTGAGATGCCCCAGATACATTGTGAAGGCATCACAAAGAAAGATCAGTACTAAAAGCCAAGCTTTTTGGCTCGAACAGAGCCCTGTCCTAAAGAAACAGATTGTCCTCCTTCTCTGGGACATTTCTGTCTAACACTGAGAGCTAGGAGATGGGGGCCATTGCACTAACTTTGTCCATCCCAGAAGATCTAACAATTTCCAGATGTTACTTTATTCAGCCTGCTCAGGACATGAGGCAGTGAGAATCAGGGGGCACAGAAAAGATTCTCCTCATTTCATAGGAGGAGAAACCGGGCTCCAGAGCAAGAATGGGAGATTCCCAAATCATTTGGTCCATTAAGAATGCAGATTGGGTGCTGGGACCAGCAGGCACCTGTCTGGGGCCCAGGAGAGATCACCCTGGACAGAGGCTTCACCGATGAGCTTTGGCAGCACCGGTGCCCATGCATCTCAGCTGAGCGTCTACTCCTCATGAACATTATCTCCTCTTCCTTCCCCAGTGCCACCCCTTTAACCCAAGTCTTCCCCTTCAATCCCACCCTAGCCCAGGTCTGTCACCTGCCACCAACCAGCCATGTCAAGCCTGGCTTAGGCCAATCCCCTCACCCCCATATTCATGCCGTCTCCTGTCTTACACAGGGCATGGCCTCGGAATCTCCCTGGCCCCCAGTACAACCAAAGGTGAGCTGGATATGAGGGGATGGGGAAAACTGGCTAGTCTGAGGAGTGTGGGTAAGAAGAGAGGGAAAAGAGCTCCCTAGAGCTGTCCATGACTGATTTTCCTCTTCTGGTGTTCACCTTGTGATTTGGATATGATCTCCGTTATCCTTTCCCTTCCCTCCTTCATTTCTGGAAGGCCTGGAGTTGCCAATCACAGGCAAGGACAGAGCTGATCACAGAGGTGGGGGGTGAGCAGGCTGGACATGCACTTGGTGGTCATAGCTACGGGGCTCCTTCCCATCTGTGTTTGAGTCCCAGGGCTCTACCACTTCCCAGCTGTGTGTGTCCTGAGGCAGCTCATGTAACCTTCTCAGCCTCACTTTCCTAATCTGTGAAATAGGGAAAATGAAACCCATCTTAAAAGGTTGTTGTGAGGATGAGAACTAGTGTCTCAATAAAGGGGCGACCAGGGCAGAGGGGTTGTGGGGTGCCCTCTGAGATCCCCTTAAACACTAGGATGCTGAGTGCCTGTGGGCTCTCACTCTGAAGGAAACCAGGCAGCCTACATGTGCCCCTGTGTCCATCAGACTTTGGGGAGTCACCCCCACCCCCAGAATGGCCTGATTCTCCCAGGCCCCCAAGGGACAGTGGTCACCGCGTCCCATCCTGTGCCCATCCTGCTCTCCGTCTAGGCAAGGGCTGTCACTGGGGGAGAGGAGAGAGCAGGGCCCCAACTGTAGCAGAGAGGGAGGGGTGGGGCTCCTGTGGCCTTCCATGGGATTGCTTTTAAACCTTCTTCCCATCGAGCTTTTGAAAAAATGATGATCGAATAGAAGCAGCAACTGCGTCTGCTCCATCAGCAAGTGCAGTAGAAGCAGGCTCCTCGGCCTTAGGACTCTCTTGGCTGGAAATCCAGCCAGCCCCAGCCATAGGGACTAGGGGAGTCTAAGCCAAGGGGGTCCAGGCCTGCCCAGGCAGAGCTGGGAACTGGGGATGCATCAAGGATAATGTAGGTGAGTTGGGACCCCAGGGATCCCTGAGCAGCACAGCCTGGGTGGGGAAGCAGCTTCCCAGGTGGGGAAGCAGTTCCAGGTTAGCTTCCAGATGTAGCTCCCAGAAGGGGTGGTCTGGGGTGCCTAATTGGTTTTGGTCCCCACACTGGTGGGCACTGGGGTTGAGGAGAGAAGCAGAGCCAAGTGGCACTGTGATAGGGCAGGGGATGGAACCTGGGCATGCTGAAGTCTCAGGGGTGTGGCTGCCACAAGTAACTGGTCTAAGTTTCTTCTCATAATTGTCCAGCTGGTTAGCTCAGCTGGTCAGTGTACCAGCCAGCTTGCTGCTGGAGGCCAAGGTCAGCAGTTCAGGACCCACATGAACCAGTTGAGCAGGTCACACTTGTACCTCTGGTCCTGCTTAGCATTGTCACAGATTGCATGTAGCTGATCACTAGAGTAGTAGATGGCTAGAAGGAGGATGACACAGTAAATCCACTCTCAGCTCTAGTGGAAGAGATTTCTGACTACAGGTCCTGAAGCTAGGTTACTATTCACATTCTCTTTTTGTCTGAAAGATTCTTCGTATCTCCATCTGACTGTAGTTTCTAGGATTCTCTCTTACCCTTGTTTTGCAGACTGGGCATGGAGAGGTAAAATAATTTTTCCAGTTTCTCACAGCTGCAGGTAGTACCTTCTTGGCACCCTTTGAGGTCCCTTTATGAGAGTACCCCCAGTCCTTCCTGTGGGTCTCTTCTTGGGATGCTGGGGCCGAGGATGCCTTGTAAGGAAGGCTGTGTGCAGGCAGAGGGCAATTCAAAGTGTCCCTTCAGTCTGCGGCCTGGTGGGTGACATGGGATGGATGGGGGAGAAAGGAGGAGTCAAGCAATCCTTGGATGTTACCCTCTAGGGATACGTGGTGAGCAGCCAATGGAGGGGTGGAGGTGAGCTGGTTGTGGTCTCCACGTGTCTTTGCCATCATCTATGCTGGGGGAAGTGGGGGCTGCATTAGCTCATCTAATAGTGATATCAGGTCATTAAAGTACAAATGAGAAGGAAGAGGGAATGGGGGAATGGTGGCAGAGCACATCTCTTTCTTGTGGAAATTATTTCATCTGTTGGCAGAGCAATCTTGTAAGTCCTGATTGTCACAACAATTTTAAGTCATGGTTCTATAAACCCATCCCTGCTCAAGGGTCTGCACCGAGTTCTTACGCTTTATCCTATAACTGATCCCAGACCACAGTCACAGGCCAAGGAAAGGTCAGCAAAAGCCATAAATAGCCCCGTACTGTTGCTGACAGCTTTCTCCACAATATGAAAGGGATATCATAGTGGTCTTGGGTGGGCTGGCCATGCTTTTGGTTGTATTTTCTTTGTCCAGAATATCCTTTGTCCCCATTTTCACCCAATTCCAAGTAATGCCTCAAGAGTCAACTTGAGTGTTTTCCTTGTAAATAAATCTTCACCACATCTTTATTTAATAATTTCCCTAAGATAAATGGCTAGATGAGTGAGGCATTGCTCCTATGGTAGTATATGAGGGCCTTGTGCTCTTACCAATACTGGCTATAATTTAAAAAAAAATAGTAAATTTGATAACGACAAAGGATAACTCATTGTTTAATAGGAATTTCTTTGATTAGTAATGTAGTCTTTTGCTTTTTACCTTTGTGACCAGTTTTATTTATTATTTTGTGAGTTTCTTGCTCAAATCTTTTGCCTTTTCTTCTGTGGGATGTTTGCTTTGTATTATTGGCTTGGTAGAGTGCCATATACGTAGAGGCATTAACTCCTTGTCTCACACATGTTGTATTTTTATAGTTTATCATGCCTTGGACATTTTGTAAGAGTTTTATTTTGTCCATACAGAGATTTTAATTTTTATGCTCTCGTATCCATCAGTGTTTTCCTTTCTGATATTTGCTTTTGATGTGGTGCTTAGAAAGGCCTTTCCCACAAAAAATTATGGAAACATTCATGCATATGTTCTGCAAATTCCTTTATGGTTTCATTTTTTACATTTAACTCTTTATCTATCTGGAATTGATGGCATGTGTCTTTGTAAACTGCTTCAAATTCCCTTCAAAATGAAAGTGATTAATAGAGCAATTAATTCATTAATTAGCATGGTGGCAAGGGGAAGCTGGTGAAGGGGGGAGGTTGAAGACACAGGAGAGAGACGGGTTAACTAATGGATCAGGGACCTAGAAGAGAAGGGATCCAGGGCTGGGGGCAGGGGCTACAGGAAAAGGGATCTGCCTTGAACAAAAGGTGGGACACTCGGTCTCTGAGACTAGAGGAGGGGTCAGGAGGTGGCAGAAAGGTCCTTTTTGCAAGCTGGAGGTGGATAGGGAATGAGCTAGAGAGGAAGACTGTGAGCCAGGTGCCAAAATCTCCAGTAACTGTGGGGCTAGGGGTGGACGGAAGGGCCAGGTGGGTTGGCAACAATGAAGAGGACCAGTGAATGGTAGGAGCCAGATGGCAGGAACTCAGGGAGGGGCTTATGAGCTTACAAGTTTATGGTTTGAGGCGGAGAGTGGACTATAATTTGCTGCCCCACCTCTGGGCCCAGTGGAATATGGAAGAAGATGATACTACAATGGAGAGGTGTCCTAGAGGAGAGCCAGGGGTCAGGGTTGGGGAAACATGCAGAGAAAAGGCTGGGGGCATAAGGGATTTTGCTGATCATGTGCAGGACATTCTAGACTCAGGGTGCAATGAAAGGTTTGAGAGAGAGGGGGTTGTGAGAGAGTCTTTCCTGATCAATAGACAGGAATGGAATGGAGGGAAGTTAAATTAACCCCATTTATATCGTTCATTGCAACTTATGAAACACTTTCACATCTGTGTTCACCTGTGAGCCTCCCAACAGCCTTCCAGAGCAGAGACATAAAGGGATTTGCCCAGGGAGCCAGTGACCACATCAGGATGTGAGCCCAGAAGGCCAGATGCCCAGCTGTGTTGCTTGTGCCCTTACTCAGGGACAAAAGCTTGGGCACGGATGCATGGGAAGGGTTTCTGCTGCTGCTGTCAGTAAAGAAAAGCCAAAGACTAGACAGTGGCTGATGGTCTGCTTCTCTCCCTCTCTCTGCAGGACAGTAGCCCCCGCCCTCAGCCTTGCTGACCATGAATGGGATGGCCAACGTGAACTCCGCCAGCCGCCTCCACTATGCCTCCTCCATCCCCGTGCCTCGAGCTGCTTCCCAGACCAGGATTCCAACACCGGGGGCTTCTCCCCAGCTGCGGCCGCGCCAGGCTGGCCTGGCCCTGAGCCCCCAGCGAGCGGCCTCCCCGAGACTGGGCAAGGCCATGGGTCCTCCCAGAAACTCCTCTCCTAAGGCATCCCGGGGGAGAGGCTCCCCCAAGGCAGCTGGGGCAGTGAGGGAGTCAGCTGAAGGCGGGGAAGGCCTCTCTGGCTCCCCGTGGAGCAGTCCCAGGGTAACCCCCAAAGCAGCCCTCTCCAGCCGGGCTGGGTCCAGAAGAACTGGGGAGACACTGGGCACCCAGGGCAAGAAGAAGAAAGCCCAGGAAGGAATTCCGATCCGCCAGCCCCGGGGCAGGAGCCCATCCCGGACCATCTCTCATGAAGAAACTCATATCCCAGGGACTTCTGAAGGTCGAAACCCTCTAAGCTGCCCAGGAAAAGACCAAAGTGATATAAACTACAAAAGCTCTGGAATCCCCAGGTCTCTGGAGCCTGATGACAGGGCAGCGTCAGGGGCTTCCTCTCCAGTCAGCAGCCCGGCACAGAGCAAGCGCCCCTCCCCGACGCCGGGGGCCATCAGCTTCTCCTCCGTCCATCAGCAGAGTCAGCCAGTCACAGCCACGGTGGCCCCCTTCCAGTACAGGTGAGCTGGGAGGAGCAGGCAGGGAGCGAAGGAGGGAGGGATGATGCTGGGATCCAGGGGCGAGCCCAGAGAGGAGGGGGCCTTGATGACACGTGGCTGGGGAAGGGGACTTGAGGGGCCACGACCAGAGGGAGCCATATTCAGTGGTATAGATGAAGAAGGCAGGCAGGTGCAGACCTGCAAAACGGGGGTTTGGAGAGCTGTGATGGGATTGGGAATGTAAAATGGGGCCCTGGGTCCAAGCTTTGGTCCTTCTCAACTCTGGGGCCTCTGCAACAAGCAGAGCCTCCAAAGGAGGGCACCCCTAGAATGTCCGTTTCTCCTGCTCTCAGGAAACGATGAGGCAGTATGTTAAGGTGTTGTGGGTGCTTAGGTAGCTAGAGACCCAGGGAGGGAGGAGGCCACTCTCAACTCCTCTGGGATGGTGGCACACCGTGGGTCAGGCTCACACTGTGAGGTCTCTGTGCCTGCACTTCCTGGGGAGGGAGCCCTAGATGCCCCGCTTGGTGCTCCCCTAACAGCTTTGTCTGCCTCCCTCTCCTACTTACTGCCATCGGCAGGCGGTGGTGGGCTGGCCAGGACAGCACTTGTGGTCACAGCAGGGTTGTCACATGCTGGTCGTGCCAGCTTTCGGCAGACATGGCAAACCCAGGGCAGGAAAACAAACCTCTGTCAACTCTGCTTTTTTAATAAAAATAGAGCTCCTTACTAAGATGACCACATTAAGTAAACTAAATTTTAACTGCTCATTATTACACAGTTTAGAAATGCCCAAATGAAAATTTCTGGCTTAACTAGCTTCCTATGGTGTTTTTTGTCCCATGCTAATGTGAGAAGCTCTTACTTACATTAAAAAAAAAGTTGTACCTAGCTTTCCGGACCTCTTAGGTGTCAGAGTGGCCAAGGATGGGGAAAAATAAAACAAAACAAAACAAAACAAAAATATGTGGAGATTTAACCTTTGCTAGAAGTCAGCAGTGTGATTTGATTGCTGAGAAATGTAATGCAATCTTACGCTACAATTAATAGGTGTTTGGGGTTCAGGACAAAGGAGATAAAAGCCCCACAATATTCAGCATGTATTAAGGCCTCATTGAGGGTGCTACATTCAGTTATGGACAACACCTTTTAAAAGAACTGTGACACACAGAAACACATTTAGAGAAAGACTGACAGCTTGGTAAGGGATCCAAAAATGGTGTTATAAGAATGATTAAGGGAAATGAAGAAGTTTGCTTTGGAAAGGGAAGGCTTCGGGAGGGTCTGAGAGCTGGTTTCAAATATTTAAAGGGTGTCGTGTTGTAAGATGAATTAGATTTGCTTGGTGCAGCTCCAAAGAACTGAGTCAGCACATGGTGGTTAGAAGTTAGTTTGAGACAGATCCGAGACTCAATATGAAGAACTGTCCAACACTAGAGAGGGTGGCAAATCGCATGTAAGGCAGTGAGCTCCCAATTGTGAGAATTCTAGCTGACTCTGCCACCAAAGGAGGTTCTACCCCAGGTGATCCCTGGCTCTCAAAGCATCCCCTCTGTCAGTCTGTACTACCACAAGCTCCCAAGTTCCTTTTTCTAAAGGGCAACTCACTTCTGTCCCTTTTGACCTTCTCAACTTAGATTCTAAAGTTAATGAGAAAACTCAAAGAAACAAATGCAGGACAGACTTTCCTTTGAATGGCCTTTTTCCAATTAGTAAAATGTTCCCCTGGTGACTCTGACTTTCTTTTCCTACCCATTTCCTTCATTTTGATTTCACTCTATGTGGGGAAATGTCTAGGCTTTAAATTGTTTAAGATTTTACATTATCCACACTACAAGTCCCTTGGCATATTTAGAACCTGACATTTTCCAAAGAGGCCAGAATTTTTTCCTCTGAACATTGCAATGCAATTTAAACAGAACAACGATTCCTTCATTCAACAAACATTTATTACGTTTGCATTTTAAACAGAGATGGAAATATGTCATCCCATCTCAATGGGTATTTTTTTTTTTTTTTCTTCTCCATTCTATCTCCTAGGCCCTGCCCCTTTCAGGCCCTGGATCAGAGTTGGAGGTTGGGTCATGGCTTGGGTGAGAGTGAGATTAGGACCAAGGATGCCCTAAGACCAGAGAGGCCCCTGTGGGGCCTGAAACTGCTCCTGGGCAGCTCTGCTGAGGGCCAGGCTAGGTTACCCTTCCCAGCCTTGTAGCCAGGGAGGTGCCATCTGTTCCCCAGAAGCCACAGACATCCTGTTTTCATGGAAATCTGTCTCTTCGCTAGCTCCTTGCCCTTCTGCAAGCGTCAGCTGAACTCAGAAGCAGTAGTTAACGTTGTTCCTTTCCCCGTCTCCAGCCTGGTCATGCCTGACCCACTTCTCCAGAGAACAAATCTCTCCTGTGTGCTCCATAGCCATCTCTTTTCAAGGGTGGTGGTGTGGTCCTTCCCAATTCAGCTTATCTCCCACTTTTCCTCTGACCTACCCATCACCTACCCTGGATACCTGCGGAGTGAGTGCCCCTCAGTCTGCCCTCCCCATCGATCCCCTGGTCCCCACATCCGATTCCATCAGACCCTCAACCTCATCCCCCTCCACTTGCCTGGAGAAGAGCCACAACAGCCTCACCACAACTGTCGTTGCTATTGCCAGGTGTTTTCTTACCCTGACAGCTGTCTCCTTCCCTCCCTGGGCAGGCCTTTGGTAGGACTTCAATCAGGAGGAGGGTACAGTTGATGGTATCGAAGTGTAGGGTTCTTGATGTCATGTCTTGGTTCCCTTCTCTCTCATCCAACTTCCATGAGCCTCCCGGCACTGATGGTACTGTCCATTCAGGTTGAGAGGTCTGGGGTGATGTGGAGGCCTGGCTGTGCTTGGAGAGGTGGGCATCTTGGCTCACCTACCTCATTTGGGAAGGCTTCTTGCTTGAGGCAGGTGTAGGTAAAAGTGCAGAGCAGTCTGAGGTCAGAGAGATAAAGGTTGCCTTCCCCCTATTCCTGAGACCGGAGTTCCTGGCTCATATGGCCGAAGCAACCTCACCTGCCCTTGCATTATGATAATGGCAGGAAGAATGATGACAGCAAACTACTCCTGCTTCTGATTCTGCTTATCACATACCTGCCCTGGGCTGGAGACTGTGCTTAGCTCTACATATGTTATTTCATTCATTGAAACATCCGATACATTATAAACAGAATCCCTTCCTACCAGTAGAATGATCCACTACTTTCTTACCACTATGTTGCTTCCCTTATTTCAAAAACCCAGGTCCATGGTCATTTCTTTCAAGAAGCCGGCCAACTCCAGTTGTTCTTTGTCCCTTGATGCTCATTTGTCAGGGCAGACCTTTGATTGACTATGGTACCTGGTGAGTGTCTCTATCCTACTGAGCTTGCCCAGGTGCCGGGATGAGGTCTCTTGCTTTCTCCAAGCACACCCTCACCACCCCATCCATCCCTAGCACCCAGACACACGAGAGCCCAGCACTGCCTGAGTAGCTCAGGAAGAGCTGTGTAGTAGCAGCAAACATCTCACACAACACTGACCTGGGCCTTGGAGGTCATCTCTTCCATCCTGAATTGTGTGGAAGCGAGGCCCAGCAAGGGGAAGAGGTTTGCTTGAGGTTGTACAGTGAGTTAAATGGTAGAGCTGTGTCTCCGGCCATCTAGGTGGTGAGAAAAGCATAAGCTAGAGAGAGAAGAGACAAATCTCAGTAGCACTGGAGGCTCACAGGGTCCCCTGGCCTTGCCCCTCCTCCCCGCAGGACCAGCCCATCAATTTCCACCCCTGCCTACACAGCCTCCCCTCCCCCTCCTGCCAAGCTGCCAAAGGGTCCATTTAGCTGGAGACAGCGGGCGGATGGGTGGGCGGGCCAGCTCTGAGAGCCCAGGGTAATTGCCTATAATAAAGGCTCCCACAGCCTTTGTTTCTGGGACCGATTGCATGGTTAGGGTTGTGCTCAGAGGTCTGTGTGCAGTTGGGAGCTGGTGCCCAGAGACCTCACCCTTCCTGCTGCCACAACTGGCCCATCATGGACTTATGCCCCCAGGAGTCACTGGGACCCAGGCTGAGCCTACCCCTCCTTCTTTCCTGACCTCACTGCCTGGACTGAGCAAGCCCAACAAGGCCTGCCTGCCCCGAGCTAGGAAGTCTCACAAACCTCAGTGTCAGAGAGAGCTCTTCTCGGTGTATTTGCACCTGGCTGTGCAAACCTGCACATCCTCAGGACGGGACAAAGAACCAAGGGTCTGGAGTAACTGAAGGATTTTCCTCTGCCCTGTGGGAGATGCGTGTCCTTAGGAATGGGTAGAAAGCCAAAGGACAACTGGCATTAGACATTCCAGTGCTCCCAGGCTCTCCCAGCCTCGTCCAACTTTGCAAAGAAGGTTGTTGCTTGCTGGAGTGCCCACATTTGCATGCCCCCATAGGGAGTGGGGGGGGGAAAATACTGGTCCTTAGGGGTGTGGGGCACCCTCAGAGGAGAAGACCAAGTCCTAAGAGGGCTCTCTTAGCCTCCTGGAGAAGCTTTGAGGCCAGGACAACCTCTGCCACAGTGACCACCCACTTCTCTGTCCCGCAGGCTTCAGGCAGACCAGGAACCTGGCCCCCTTCCCCAGGGCAGCTGGGCCCTCGAGGGCTACTCCAACCTCACCGACAGGACAGCAGAGAACTTCTCCTGCATGGGTAAGTGCCTGGGGGCAAAACTTCCTCCTAGGAGTGGGGGGCCACTCCACTAGAACTCTCCCCGCTGCCCACACGGAGAAAGAAGTGGCCTAGGCTAAATGTGTCCATCTCTTGACAATGAGAAAACATCTACCTGTGAATTGCACTTTGAGTTTTTACCAGGCTGAACTCAACCCAGGGTTGGACAGTCAAATCCAGAAGCACTTGAGGGTCTGGGTAGGAAAGTGGCAAGTTGGTGCCATGTTTACCCAACACTCAGGTTCTGGGATCACCGAGGTCATGACAAAAAGGTAAAAGTTGGGAGAATGAGTGCCAAAGCCAAGTTTCCAGTGAAGCCAATGTTAAAAATGCAAGGCCTGGGAGCCAGGGAGCAGCCCAGAGCCATCTGGCTGACTCTGCCTGACACCTGCTTCCTCTCCCAGGACCACTTCAACAGTCTACCCCCACATGTGCCACCTTTCCTGTGGTATCCTGCAGTCACAACGTAGCACCTGATGCGTCTAGTGTTGTCAACCAAGCCTCAGAAACCAGAATGTGAGATTTACCAAGACCCCTGAAAATCAAATATAGTACTTTTCCTTAAGGACAGACACTGCCTTGTTCCCAGGTGTGCCTTCATCCAGTTGCTGGCCCAGGGAACATGCTCAGTAGGTGTCTCTGAATGAATGAATGATGAGTGAATGAGTGAGTGCCTTGTATAACTCTGTCTAACCCTCAGCAAGGTGTAGGGATGTGTGTTGATTCTTTTGCAATATTAAAAAAAATACCTGTGACCCACACCTGGGGTAAAAGATACTTCACCCACAGGGTGAAGCCTTCAGTTTCCTAGAAAAAGGGAGACTTGCCCCAGGAAAGCATGAACCCTCTCAGGACCCGGTCTACAGCAGTGACCTTGGAGCCACTGTGACCCGGCAAACAGAGCAGCAACATCCACTCTAGCATGGCAAGCCTTGGCAGTGGTGGGCACCGGGATTCTAGGGTAAAGAGTGGACATTTCAAAAGTAAGCCATCTCCTCCCATGATAAATATACATGCAGGGAAATCAGGACATGGCAGGGGACAGAAGGAAACCAAATGTCACTGGCACTGAAAAACCATCAGAATTAGAATGTGGTAACCAGGAAACTATGTGGGGCTCTATTTTTACATTTGCAGTTTTGTTAGTGTAATGGCTTCCTTATGTGTGTACCACATGGTTTGAGCCTAATGATCTCCACCTAACCAGGCACTCATTGCTAATTACTATTCACTGAGCTGGTGAAAGGACTTTCACTTTTAACGTCTGTTGCAGACTGGCTTTGGAGGAATCCCTCAGGCATGCCAACTGGAAGACCACCTTCACCAGCTCGATTGGAAAGTGCCTGCTAGGTCACAAGTTGGGGTACTCTGTGGGGCAGAGGCAAACCTCTGGAGGTGGGCTTCACACAGGACAGCAAGACACACCAGCTTCTTCCAAGGCTTCTGGGCAAGAGGAGCAAGGTTCACAGCCGCTAGCTTGTTGTCATGGTGATTCATCTTCATCAACCCCAATGCTGGGCTTTTGATGGGTGGGAAGGGGAGAGAGATTTGGGATTTGTCTGTGCTCTGTGTCACTCTTCCGCGCTTGAGGAAAACAGAGAAGAGAGGAAAAGAGGAGACAACTGAAGGGTTCCATTTTATGTCGCATATATCCTGCCTCCCCCTAAACTTCACTTGGGTCATGGCATGACTCATTCATTCATTCATTAAACCATCAGTGGGTGTTTACCTTAGGCCTAACACTGTGCTTGACATTGGGGTAAAATATGAATAAGACCACCCTGCCTGAAGCAGTTTGTCTATGTACTCCCTCCAGGGAGCCAGCCTTGCCTACAGAATCATTGGTGTCCTAGAAACTCCAGTCAGTGACATGTCCTTATGAGAGTCTCTCCCTAGACCATACAGTGTGGGAGGACACTGGGCTTATTCTCCTCATTCTGTAGAAGGAGAATTGGGTGCCTTGGAGACTACCATATATATTTATTTTCTTTCATTTGCAGAACCCAGCACAGTTATTTTCCCTTATGTCCATGAACTCGTATCGTTCCCTAATACCTAGCCTGGTACTGGCAATTGGTGTTTGGCAGAATTGAGTAAAGAATCCAGAGTAAGCTGCTGTGGACCTATGAGCCTTTTTCTTGCTCCGCGGGCTGGGGAGGAGCACCCAGTCTTTTCCTGCTCTCTTGCAGGCATGATCCTCTGTGGCACCTGGGGGGACAGGGACCTTGAGGGCAGCAGGAGAAGGCTGAAGAACTTTCTTAGCCACACACTTATTTTCTCACTTACCCTGGCAACAGGGTCCAAATAAGGCTGAATAATCTTCCCACAGCAGAAGGAGAATTTCCCATGTTGACAAGCCACCAAGCAAGGGTGTTGGTGATGGCTTTTGAATGTCCCCCAGGCCATTCACTACCTGCTGCCCCTGCTGCCTTGACCCTGGGACAAGTGCAGAGGTACCCCCGCCCACGGGTGTTTCTGCATTTGCCCTGACCCTCCCCTAGCCCTGCTGGCCCTGCAGGTGAGGGCTCAGTGCTGGTCCTGTCTGCTAGCAATCTAGTGTCAGCACAGGGCAGTGCACGGGCCGCCATCAGATCTTAATTTGGAAAGTCAAAGGAAGCCAGAGCCGTTACCACATATGCCCACGTGTGAGGTCGTGTGCAGGAGGGCTGGGAAGGGTCGTCCCGAGGTTTACACAGATGCCTTAATTACTTCCACTTTGCGGCATGTTTGAGTGAGCACTAAGTGGACACATAATGAAGGGATCTTTTCTCATCATAACATGTGTTACCGGGGAACAAACAGAGCCTCCTCCCTGCCTTGCTCCTCGCACGAGGGTTGCTGTATAAAAAGCGGGATGGGCCGTGTCAATTTTGGATTCATGCCGGGTTGTTTTCTTTTTCTTCCTCTTCTCCTCTGTTGAACCTGATTCCATCTTTAAGCTGCTACTGAGTTTTTCATGTCTTGTGGATTTGGGAGCAGAGCATCCCCATTCTAAGAAAATTTGCAAACCTGGTCTGCCCTTAGCCAGGGCAGGGGGTGGGGGTAACCGTACTCTCTGGGAGAGAGGTTTGTTCTGGGCCCTTGGGTGGGCTCCAGCTCAGTGGTGCAAACCCTCCATGCTCTCCTGGGAGTTTTGGGCCAAATCCAAGTATCCCAGGACTACAGATGACTTGGAATTGAAGAATATAGGGAGTCAAAGCTCTAAGGAACTGTATAGATTGCCCAATCTGATCTCATTTTAAATGGGGGGAGATGAGGCTCAGAGAGGAGAATTGACTTGCTCAAGATTGCATGGTTGGTTAGCCAGTAAGTTGAAACTAGGACCACTGCCTTCTGACATGCCAAATAAGGAAACAGCCAAATGGTAAGATGGCCACCGTTTACTGAGCATCTACTATGGGCAGGGCATGGTGCTGGGTGGTTTATGTAAAGTCTTCCTTATCTGCCTTACACAACCCCATGAAGGTGGTACCATTACTCTGTGTTGAGGTAAATAACTCGTCTGAGGACACACAGGCAGCTAGAGGCTGCCCTGAGATTGGAACACAGGCTTGTCCGAAGGTCATGCTCTTCTCTCATCACTCACTGTGACCACTGCACAGTGTTCAAGCCCAGCTCTTTCTCTCTTAGCCTCTGCCAAGTGGGAGGGAAGGAAACCGGGCTAGTCAGCCACAGGCACTGCTGATGGCTCCCTCAACCTGAGCAGGCCCCAGGATGTCACTAGCACCTCTGTCATTTCATGCTGAGTTCACGCTGCAGGTCTCCCTGCCCTCTGGGGACTCCCAGGCTAAGATGAGCCTGATGCCCCAGCCATCCATGGAGTGAGGATGTGCAGACAATTGACTAGAAAACACAGCATGCGTTCAGGGCAGACAGTGTTAACCATGTTCATGGGTCTCAGGCAGGGTCTGGGCCCCTGTGGGGCAAAGGAGGCTTGGGAGTGCAGGGCTCTGGAGGCTGTTTGGATAAACAGAGCTGCAGGTTAGAACCAAGCAGACTTCCAGGAGCTGGAATGGGAGGTAATAACAACACCAGAAGTAGCAGTTGATACTTGCTGAGTGCTTATAACCCAGGCATTGTCACAAGCATCTTTATTCCTTCTAAAAATCATGAGGGTTGGAACCTGACTACCTGCCTTACAGCACAGCATTACCACTTGCCAGCTATGCAGCCTTGGGAAAATTACTTAATCTCTGTGCCTCTGTTTCCTTGGTTGTAGATTAGGGATAATGATTGTATCTTCCTTGGAGGGTTTTAGGAGGATTAAATACACTGTTATAGGTAAAGTGCTGAGAAGAGTGCCTGGCACATAATAGCTGCTTACTAGGTGTTTGGTGTTATTTGTTATTGAGGGAGGTACTAGTAGAAGCATCCCCTCTTTACAGGGGAGCACGCTGTGATGAGAGTGGTCAGATGACTCGCCCAAGGTGGTCTAACCAGGATTAGAACCCAGGCAACTTGTCAGCAGCAGTTATGGTCTTGGCCATACCCTCTTGTCCTCACTGGAGGAGATTTCTCAAGTCTGGGGATCCTCAGGGAGGCTAGGAGAGGCAGTAAGATGACACGCACGGCACAGCCTGGCTCTGGGAGGGACCATGAAGAGAGTCCAGAGAAGTGAGGTCATCCGAGGTACCCTGCTGGAGGGATCTGAAATAGAAACAGGCGAAATCTGGATTCTATTTCTTTGGAGGAGGGAAGGGTTGGTGGTAGGGGTGGAGGGGAAGACAGAGTGACTTCTCATGAGAGCAGTTTGGTTGGGTATGGGATTTATCTCCAAGCAGTGAAGTTGACCCAGTGAGAGCCATTTTGGTGGAATGTCAAGAGTAGAAGAGGCTGGGCAGCCTGCAGCCCCCTCCCTCAATGGCACCGTGGGCCCAGGCCCTCCCCAGACTGCTCCCAATCTACAGGGTGTTTGTGTGGTTCCTCATGGTGTTTACAACTGTGAGCACTCAAGAAACAATATGTAGAGTTGGCAAGGCCTAGCTTCCCTGATTCCTGTGGCACCCAGAGAAAACCAGGGCCTCTGCATTGCCCATCTCCAGAGGGCATTTATTTCTGTCCACCAAATATTTATTAAGTGCTTACTTTGCACCAGGCACTGTCTAGGGGCTTGGGATACATCAGTGGACCAAACAGGCAAAGACACCTGCCCTTCTGGGTCTTACATTGTAGCCTGAAACTCTGCAGTGTGCAGCTTGTGCAGCTGTACATGATCTACATGGCGGCCTCAGAGATGTGTCTCTTACCCCAAAAGAGCAAGGACAGAGCTCTGGCCTCATGACACTCCCCAGGACTGCAAGCAACAGTAGTCTGTGGACCATCCACCTTTACCCTGAGTCTTCAAGCTGGGAAAGATGTATGAAGAAGGGAGGATATCAGCTGCCCCCTGTGTTTTCCCCTTAGGGTTGCCTCCTCTTCCATACCCTGTCTGTCTGGGAGTGGGCTTCCTTCTGGCAATGTTTTGGAGATTCAACTCTCCAACCTGAGATGAACTGCTTCCTAGGAAATCCTGCCCCTCGTTTATTTTCTGGGGGTCTGTAGGCCATGGGAAGGTCCTGAGGTTGAGGATTCTTACTGGAAGGAGGCCTGGTTAATAGGAATCTCTTCAGATTGGACTACCCCCTACAACTTTGGGGATAGTTATCCAGTGAGCCGTGGGGCAGCCAGACGTTTCACCCTGGGAGGTGGGGGGAACAGGAACTATTTGCTAAACTTCCACCACTGCCCGTCCCTACTTCTGTGGTGAATCCAGGGAAGCCTCACCTCAAGCATTGGGTCTTTGCCACACCCCCTGGGCGAAGCTTGGCCAGCTCTCCTCAACACCTCTGAAATAGGGTCTTCTGGGAAGACCCAGGCAGAGGGAGAGCCTGCAAGAGGCATCGTGTCAAGGAGTGCTGTCTGCAAAGCTAGTCATATTTAAGGCTTTAGTCCCTCCCTCCAGCACCACTAACTGCACAGAAACTGGAAGCCAGCGTCCCACATGCCTCTGGTAAGAGGATTAGGGTTCCCCACTGAGAAACTTCCCCCACAATAAGGCTGCCCAGCAGGGCTTAAACCAAAGGAGATCTGGGAAGACGCAGCTGAGGAGAGTGAGGTGACATGGACAGACGGACGGACGCAAGTGCCATGGAGATTAAGTGCTGAGAATTACCCCATCACAGTTCTTACCATCCAAGACCTTTAAGAGGCAGAAGGAATCCAAAACCGCCCTTTCTGTGTGTGTCTCTTGGGTTGTGGGAGACCTGGGCTTCAGAAGGAGCCGAAGGACACAGGAAGGGCCAGCTAGTGTGGGATCATCCATCCTAGAATGGACAAAGCTAAGGGGGAGGGGAGGGAAGAGGGATGCTTAGTTGACCTTTCTCTCAAGAAAATCATTCTTCCTCCACAGCGGGCAGGAGAGGGCAATGAGTGTGTTCTACTCTGGGAATGATGGAAGTCAGATAGACAGAACTTCCCAGGCAGGAGGAGAGCTCAGCCCCATTGGTGGTGGAGCAAGAGAAGCCCTAGGTTCAGAGTGCAGGGGCAGGAGCTGACCCGATGAGTTCATTGCATCCTTCCTGCCTAAGAATCTGGGTTTCCATGGAGGCAGGAAAGAGTGCAGAGGTGGTAAGCTTCTTGTGATGAAGTCAGGCAGCGTGAAAGCCGAAGTTCTCATCACAGCATTGGAACTCCCACCCACCACACCAATGAAGAGTCTTACTATTTGCAGAGCAGTTTTTATATGCCAAGTAATTGCCAGTGATTATTCTATTAAAATTCATTGAAATATGAATCCATGGCATTCTTCTGTTAAGTTTAATGCCTCATTTAAAAACCTAATAAAAACCCTAATAAAGCATAGAGGTGCCAGCCGAGAAAATGAATGCAGCCACAAAATGGAAATGTTTTTCTCTCCAGGGTAGTAAGAGACCAGTTTTCTTTAAAGCAGCTGTCCCCAGCTGGTCCTGGCTAAGGTGGGTACAAGTTTCTACTTTCTCTTGCAGTTACCCTTAACTTTTTGGTGTTGAGGATCTCTAAGAATCTGATTAGCATTACAAAGTGTCTTCCCCAGACAAATGGACATATTCACAAAACTTGGATTTTAATTTGATGAGAAGTTTATGGACCTCCTGAATCTAGTCTGTGAACACAGATTAAGACGTTTCGCTCTGAGGTAACCATGTCATCCCTGGGTTGACCTCAGGTTTGGGCCTTGTGTTTTCCCTTATCAGATATTTGGGCTTACCTGGCCCACAATAGGGTAATAGGATTTATTACAAATGATTAGTTGTGTCCTAAGGCAGGGCACTGAGTAAGATTATCTTTGAGGTCCCCCTTAGCATTGTGATTCAATGATCTTAAAACAGTCAACTCCACCCAGCTGGCTCAGGTTTGGCTCTAGGTTTGCCTATACCATAGGATACTTGCTCATACTTGCAGGTTGTGTGTTTCCATCACATGTCTCCATCCAACACTCGGGCACAGCCACACGGACACACATGCACACACTCCACCCTCTGCTTCGCATGCCTGGAGATCCCCTTGACATGCTTGTGGTTGCCATAACTACCACTCTGGGCTGGCCCTGGTCTGAGGATGATGTACCTGGGTGGTGCAGAGCTCATCTGGGGCCCACAGTGCAATGGACACCCCAGCTGGTGGTTATGTGACCGTTTCCATGGCAACATACTAGACAAGCACATGTGGGAAACATCTGGACTTTTTATCCTGGGCTCTTTATTAGCCTGAAGAGCAGGGAGATCTGATTTTAACGAGTACAATTTCAGACAGAGTACCCGATTATGTATTTTTCTCCTGCCTTTTTTCCGCAGCCTCTCTAGCTGTGAGCCAATGAGCACAGGAAGTAGAAACTCTCCACCCTCCAACACCCTCCCCCCCACTCCCACCTAATTTCTTACATGACCAGCTGAAATGAAAAGAATGTCGGCATTCTCTTGAGGCCATACACCAGATCAAGAAGAGAACCCAGGACCCTGAAGACTTGAAGATGGGGAAGTCTCCAAGGGGTCTTGGACTTGGGATTTCCATGTCCACTGGAAGTGACAAAGACCCTGGGTAGAGGATATGGGGATGAGCTGTGAAAGGACTGGTGGTGCTGGAGACCACAGCTCTGTCGAGAGCTGTCATCCTCTACCTCCATCCCCACTCCAAGGATTCTGTGGGCCAGTCTTAATGTGACCGCAGTCGTAGACCCATGCAGACTTCAGGTGCAGTGGGTGTCTGGGTCATAGGGAGCTTCTCGGCAGAACAGATATGAGAGGCAAGGCCCTCCTCACACTCCTGCTCCAGGATCTAGTTGCCTTTTCTCTGCCAGGACCTCAAAGTATCCTACTATGGAGGTTCCACTCTTCTTGGGATCACATACAATTATCAAGCAAGCCCTTCACCCCCGAACAAGCTGCTTGATGTTACAGGGAGATGTGGGAGACCAACAACCTGTATTCAAATTCCGATTCCCTCAACAGCCTACTATGCGATTTTGGGCAAGTGTATTTCTCTGTAAAATGAAGATAATAATAGTCCCTCCTTCATAGGTTTTATGAAATCCTGCATATGATGTGTTTAGAGGGTCCCCAGCAATAGCAGATGCTTAGTAACTGGTAGATCTCCTTCCCTTCAGTTCAACAAGCGTCAATAAGCTCTTTTCATGGATACTACCCAGAGGGGCTTATGATTTAGCTGGAGGGAAAAGATTTTTCCCTAGGATATAAGTAGGTAGAATGTGACTACCTGTCCCACTGATGACAATCGGTGATCAGGAAAGGTAAAGATCAGTGTGGGCCAAGGTGGTCAGGGAAGGCTTCCTGGAGGAGGCAGTCCTGCAGCTGGGCCTTGAAGGCTGAATAGGACTTGAATTCACATAAGAAGGCATTCCAGGAGAAGGGCAGGGCAAAGCAAAGTTGCAGGGATTGGATTAGGCCTGAAGCAGAGGGCAGGTCGGAGAGCACTGGAGGGCAAGGTCACCAGGTGGGTGAAGCCAGAGTAGTGAAGTTCTTGAGTGCTGGGTGTTGATCAGGAATGGCCTCTCTGGCCGCCAGAATCCAGTGGGTGGGGGATGGTTCTTCCCTGGGAGACCCTCCAGGTCACTGAATTGGAGATGCCCCACTCCCTCTGGAGATCATGGAGTTCTGGCTTTAGAAGGAGAGGAAGGGCCTCAATATTTAGAGGGGCTGGACCCCACTTCTCCAGAAGAGGAAGGAGAAAACCAGTGCTTCACTACATACCTGCAACCTGTCCCCGCCTGCCCCACCACCACTACAAGGAATTAGAGTCACAAGGGAGAGAGATCTTATGTTCTAACCTAAGGGTCAAGACACTTGAAAGAACACAGAGCAGCAGCCCAGCCCTAATTTCAATCTCCCTAGCCCTGGACTTCCCAGCCCTGATGCCAGCCAAGAAACCCGTGGCCAAAGGAGGGGCCAGTCCTTGGGGCTCTGGCTCCTGCTGTCTTCTCCCAGGTTTGGAACAGGTTCTCCAAGAAGTCCATCAGCCCCAGGTCCCACTCCACCTCTCTCTGGGAGCTACACAGCCCAGAGACTCCTGCCTCTGAAGGTAGGGTTTGTGCCCCCTCCCAGCCTTGGAGAGCCGTGCCCGCCAGCTGAGAACTCTGAGCCGTGGGCTCTAGTCCTAGTTCCTTGTATAACCAGAGGTGCCTTGTTTTCCTTCTCAGAGCCTGGTCTCTGCCCCTCCCTTTCACACTCTGGGCAGGCTCATCCCTGTTCCATCCTTGCCCTGTTGGTGTAGAGACTCAGCAAGATGTATCCAGCCAGCTCTGAGCTCTAAGGAATGTGAGTTGTCACTTAGAGCTTCTCGGCCTTTCTACCCTCCCAGGAACTCTACCTGAGACTGTTGGGCCAGAGGGCAGACTGAGGCCCAAGGCCCCTGGCTCCACTCCCAGCCTCCAGTTTGCTGAGCTTCATTTTCCCCAGCGGGTCAGGCAAACAGCAAACTTCTCTTGAACCCCCAACCTCTCTTGAACCACCTGACCTTGAGGCCCAGAGGAAAAATCCCTAAGCCCAGAGCTCAAGGAGCATCCTGGGGCCAGAGAGGCTGAGTCAGGGCTCTTCAGAGTCCACAGAATTGTCTTAATTACCAAAGCCCTGGCAAAGCAAAAGTAGCAACTGGCCCAGTAAGCCGGGGAAGCAAGTGGATCAGTCTGGGAGGGCTTCCTGGATGAGGCCCCTCGAGGGGTGAGCAAGCTGGAGCATCCATGTTGGAATAGTGTGTCCTTTGTCCTCTTTTCTTCTGTGGGTGGGGGTGGAAGTTGGGGCTGCAGTCCCAGCTGGGACTGCTACATGTGCCAGGGAGCCTCGGCTGAGAGGAGATGTTGTCCACTCTTGTTCCTGTGTCCCAAACATATTGCAAAATCGTCTCCATGCCTTTGAGCAGAGAAGAGATGTGGCAGCAAGATAGAGTGTCAGCCATCACAGGACCCATGGGCCTCACCAGTCATATCCCTGAGAAGCCTAAGCTTTTCTCAAAGGGGCAGCGAGAGGGCCTGCTGGGCTCCCTCTGGTCCAGGGCTGCAGGGAAGAGAGACAAGATTTTGCTGGGACATCATCCCAGAGGCCTGGCTTCCATTCCAGCACACCAGCTGCACCATTTCTTGCCACAGGGTAGTGAGAGGTCACTGCTGTTTACAGTTCCCCACACATCTGTTCTGAGTCACGCATTCATTCATTTAATCAATCGTCATTCACCAAATATTTTTGAGAGCCCACTGTGTGCATAGAACTGTGATGGGATTTGAAAAAAAGCTCATAGTCACTGCCCCCTGGGAGAGCCGGTCTGACAGAGGAGACAGTTCTTGTCCTTAGGAAATGCCTAGTTTGATGGCACTGTAGGAAAAACTGTTCAGAACAACCAAAGTTGGATCCTTGGGAACACAAATGAGCAAAAGATGAATGATGGCTTGTGACATTAGGAAATTATGAAAGTGGTCACAGTGAACTGGGTGGAGAAAGTCAGGGAAGCCATCCTAGGGGAGTTCATTTGGCTCCAGGAAGGGCTAGGGAGAATAGAGGACTCCCGATGCTTTTCCCAAACCAGCTCCTCTTGAAGTGTCCCCTATCTTGATTGATGGCAACTCTAATCTTAGACTTGTCCAAGCCAGAATCCTGGGGATATTCTTGATAAATCTCTTTCCCACACACCCACATCTCATCTATCAGCAAATACTAATGGCTTCAAAATATATCCAGAATCTGACCACTTCTTACCACCACCACAGTCACCACCCAGATCCAAGCCACCATCGTCTACTACCTGGATTATTAGGACTTCTTCCACCAATGAGCCCAGCAATCTGCTCTCCACCCAGCAGCCAAAGAGGCCCTTTTGAGAAGGAGGCCAGGTCAGGTCATTCTTCTGCTTCCAAGCTGCCAATGGCTCCCATATCACTCAGGGTAAAAGCCCAAAGCCTTCATGCACTGATATCCACCCCCTGACCCCCATACATCTCTGTCTCATTGCCTGCCACTGTCCCCGACATCCTCTCCTCTCCAGCCACGCTGATCTCCTTGCTGCTCCTCACACATGCCAGGCACACTCTCAGGGCCTTTGCTGTGGCTACGCCCTCTGCCTGGGGAGTTCTTCCTTCTCTTCTCTTCCTTCTGATCTTTACTCAAATGTCGCCATCTAAGAGAAGCCTTCTTTGGCCACCCTATTGAAAAGCCAACCCTTGTCCCTGGATGTTCCATATTCCCCTCCCTGCTTTATTTGTTCTCCTTAACACTTTTCAGTGAACATTTTTATCTAGCTTATTGTCTGTCCCTCCTGTTTGAATATAAATGCCATGAGGACAGGGAATTTTGTCTGTTTTGTTCTCTACCTTATCCCCCAGCACATACCATGCCTGGCACATGGAAAGCACTGAACCAGGTCTGATCAGTGGGGAGCTGGTTGTGTGACTGCAGACGAGACTGCACATAGGCTGTCAGCAATCTCAGCAGCCTCCAGCCTGGCCATGGGCACATTGTGGGTGCTCAAGAAGTCCCTGCTGGTAGGTGGAATGACATGGAAGAGGAAAGCACAGGATAAGTAGGGAGCAATGGCTAGAGGGCCTTCAAAAAAGGCAGAGGTGCCAGGGAGGTTGTGAAAAAACCTCATCACGGAGGTCTGGGCAGAGAAAACTTAAAGAAGGAGCTTGCCACTCATTCGGGCTGGTGCACCTCTGCCCCTGGCCCAGGATGGATGGGCTAGATTGCAAAGCCATGATTCCTAGCCCTTGCTCTCTAGATCCTGAACTGTGGGCAAAGGAAAAAAAACAAAACAAACGAAAACCCTACCGCCCTTTTTCCCTGCTCTGCCTTAGCCCTGGAGGGAGCCAAGTACAGACTCCCCTACCCCTTGCCCCCTGCCTCAGATACCCCTTTCCAGGTCAACAGGGTGGGAGAACCCCTCCTCTCTTCCAGTGCCACCCCAGCTCTCTAACCCAATCCAAACAGGCAGAGTCCCCAGACCTACTGCAAATGACTTGAGTTGGGTCCATTTCTGATCACAGGGGCATGAGAATATAAAATCACACACCATGCCTTTCCTTGACTGTATGCCTTTATCTTCATTCCTTAAACTGCTCTAAGTTTTCGGCTAACATATGTGGTCACATCACTCACCCCATCCCCATCCCAGAAACTGCCAGTGCCTTTGGAAAGAGAGGAGTGGGGTGACAAGGTCTGTAGGGAGCTGAAGATTAGGGACTTCCATGATTCCAAACCAGTGCCTTTCCCTGCCTCCCCTTCAGAAACGGCCATATCCAGCCCCCTTAGGCAAGCCACCAACTTCACCAGCACCCACTCCCTGCCCGGCCTGGCCTCTCCCTCATCACGTAGTCTTCCATGATTGCAGGATTTTCTTCAGTGGACTGTTCTCAGCCTGCCTGTCTTGCAGAGTGGGGAAGGGGAGAATGGCAGAGTGGGAGGGGCTCAGGATTGGGTTTGGGGATGGTGTGACAGGGCAGGTCCCTCTCTCTTTGGGAATCACTCGAGGAAACGTTCTGCACATATTGGCTTTATCGACTGATGCTGGAATGGCTGTTGCCAGGGCAGCAGAGCACTCCCACTGCAGTAGAGGATGGTGGGAAACTAAGGGGATGTGGAAGGAATCAAAAAAGAGCCAGCTAGAAGGAGAGGTCACATTAGGGAGCATCTGAAAGTTCCAGGGTGCCAAGATGACTACTTAAAGGGACCACCACGTGGCTGTGGCAAGACCCTTTAAAGAATGAGAGTGTGAATGTGAGCAGTGCTGGTGTAGACAGAGAGAGGACAGACACCCAAGGGGATCAGCACTGAGTTAACTCAGGAGGTTTTATTTGAGGAGGGAGTGTGGAGCATTTAGGTTTAGATGGTATGGAGGGGAGCTTAGCACCCCTCTTCTGACAACCGCTCTTGAAGGAAGCAGAATTTCAGGAGTTGTTTATTGGTGGAAGGGAAAGGACTTGGGATTTGGGGAATAGGGTATCCCTCAAGAGGAGGAACAGAGGAACAAAGATGGGTAAGGAGAGAGGGAAGGGACCAGATTAAAATACAGGAACAAATGAGGGACTAAGATAACCAGGGAAGAAGGAAGACTAGGTCCTTGGGGCATTGGGCATCCAGTGACAAGGAAGTGCAGGTGAACAAAGCAACAAATGGAATATGTTTCACAGCAGTTCTGAAGATTAATTTGAGAGGAGCCAACCTGCAGATATGGACACCAGAGCAAAGGGCCAAATTTACCCAGGGGAGAGAGCACCAGGTTTTGCCTATAGCAGTACACACTGGGTGGAATGGACCACAGTGGAAGTGATGTTTTTCAGCAAGGATGGTAACTAGTTAACTTCTGCTTGTCTCCTAAGGAGAAGACAAATTTATACACAGGAAAAGAGGTTTGGTTTAGACAATAAGCAAGAACTGCTGTAACCTGGTAGAACAGAGAACAGGTATCCCCAGAATCTTAAATTGCCACTTTTAGGAAAGGGGAGGTTCCCATGTAATTGTATTAGGTATGTCCAGTGCAGATTAGAGAATGAGTAAGGCTGAGGACTTCAGAAGTGATGGTTCGTGATTTCATTACAAGTGGCCTGTGGGATGGGGGAGGAGGGGCATGGGCACGACTACCCAATGATTTGGCATTGGAGATAGGGCTTGCTGTCTGCCTTGATCTGGGGTCTTGTGTTTGGCCATAAATGTGAGTCCTGTGGCTGGCCTCATTCTTCTGGTGCTCTCTGTGCCTTGGCCAGGTTCTGGCATGTTCTGGATAATACCCCAGTTCCTTCAATCAGTCCCTTATTGTTTGTTATTCCCTATCTGGAAAAGTGAAAGCCCTGGTTCTCCCTCTGTTTCCTAAATTTTGAATGCAGGTTCCCCCAAGGCCAGACTGCCCTGTGCCTTCTGCAACAGGATCTGGTTAACACTGAACCCAACTCGTTCCCTCTATTCCTCCAAGGTAGTGAAGCTTTCTCTTATTTAAAATACACTTTATTCTCAGAAACCTTCAAGATTCCTTCCATCTATTTTCCCTTCCCAATCTTTTTGTTGTTTGTTAGTTTTGTTTTTTGTTTTGTGGGGGAGTGGAGTTGTTCTTTGGTGAAGAATTTGGCAATGCTCCAACAAAATCTCTTACTCTTCATTCATATGTATTCAGCATCTACTAGGTAAGTCCAGGACTCTGTGATTAGAGAAGTGAATGAGGCAACCAGCGCCCCTGCCCTCCTGCGTTCAGTCTCCCGCTTGTCATCACTGTAATTAGTATACATACATCTGTGAGACATACCTGGGATGGTGAATGCGCTGATGTGTGTGACACTGCTTTTCACAGGGACAGGATTATTATTTTCCCAGGTCTTGTACTGTATGCCCTGCCAGACCTTCCATTCCTTGAGGGCGGAATCTCCATCTTTCTCTGTATTTCCAAGGCTCAGCCAAGGGTCCATGCTCACCAGACACCCTGTAATCTCAGTACTGTGGAAAGGACATCCTCTCTGCTGTGACCCCTGCCCTTGCAGATTTTATGGCATCTCACTTTCAGTCCTGGGTTCATGGAAGGCAGAGTGTCCCGGGGATGCCACCAGGATCTGAGTGTCATGAAGGGTACATGAGCCGTTATACAGAGCTCAGGCCTTCGAATCTGTCTAACCAACACAGTTGCAGCAGGGGAGATAGACACATACACAAATACTTCTCACACCATGCCAGCTGTGATGATTAGCACTAGGAGAGTGGGTGAACCATGAGACTCAGGCACAGAGTTCACATTCTAGGGTGAAGGAGCAGGGTTGGGGATAGTGTTGGGGGATAATCTGATGATTAGGGCATTCTGGCAGAGTTCTTAGGTCTCTAAAACCCACAGTGTGTGGGTCCATTCTGGGGCCTGCTCCTCCTGGAGCAAACTTTGCTTTCAGAGACATCCCCTCCACTTTAGCCTGTGTGCACCTCCTCACCTGAGGGTCTCTTGCTCAGGAACCCTGACCCTGACTTGGGAGGCCATGAGAAATGGGCAATGTCACCTGCTACTGAGAGGCAGTCTCAGGCAAGCTGCTGCCTACTTCATCTGCTTCTTGCCCCAATCTCCACCCCATCCTTCTTCCCTGGGCCCAGTATGGGAGAGGAGAGAGAAGGGCTAAGGAACCCATGTTAGCTCTGGCAGGCAAGGGGCCTGTGCTGTCTCCTCCTGATCCCCCAGATTTGGCACAGTGATTTAGAGTTCCAAAGCCCTTTTACTTACGAAGCTGGTATTATAATCACTATAGGAGAACACAGAGACCCAGAGGGGTTAAATGACTTCGAGAAGGTCATGCAGTCAAAAGGGGAATGCAGTCTTGGAATCCCAAGACTTAGTCCTTTGCTCTGCTGTTCCCACCCCCCTCCCCAGTCAGTCCTGGGCTGTCTCTCCAAGCTGCCCTTGTCCTACCCCTATTCCCTACCTCTGGAACTCAGGAGGGGGCCTTGTGTCTCAAAGACTGAAACAAGGTGGGACTGGGAGTTTCCTGGGCAGAAACCAGGGATGGTCTGGGATGGGCAAGGAACCAGCAACCTGAATGTTCCTCCCCCACCCTGCTTCCAACACCCCTCCCCAGGCCTCACAGGTCCACTCTCCCTCCCATAACCTGAACTGCCCTCTCAGTCCGTTTTACCTGCTCCCGCATATCTCCCCAACATATCCATCCTTTCCTCGGACGTGGCAGGGGACAACCCCTGCCCTCCGAGATTTCTCCCTGCCTCATCGCGGAAAGTGAGGGGGAAAACTGGTCGGATCCTTTATCCGCCCTTCGAGCTTCGTTTGCAGATACCTCCCCCTCCCGAGCCAGAAATAGACCCACATTCTCTCTCCCCCACCTTCCTCCACTCACGCACACTCCTCCCTCCTCCCGTTTGCCCCCCTCTTCCCCTCCTCTCCTTCCACCGTTTCGAGCTGCAGCCCGCAGCCTCTACTCGAGCTAGCGGGCGGAGTGCGGCTAGGGCGCCGCCGGGCAGTGCACAGCCGGCGGGACTGACAGGCGGGCAGGCCGGGGACCTGGACCAGGAAACCCAGGCACCTCCGGGCGCCTGCCGAGCCGTGGTGCTTCCATTCTTCTTTTGATTGATTTAAAAATTTTAATTTGCACTTTTCCCGCCCCGCCCCTTTTCCTCCGTCCCCACCCCACCCCACCCCCCTATTTCCCCACGGTTTTCTTGCTCTTTCCTTTACCCCGGCTTCCTTCCTTGCGTTTCTTTCCCCTGCGTCTTCGGCTCGCCTCACTCCTCCCTCCCTCCCTCCCTCCCCTTTCCTCTCCCCTTCTTCCCGGGTTTCTTCCGTCCTTTCTCTCCCCCTCCTCCTCCCCCGCATCCTCCTCCCTGCTCCCCCTCCTCTCTTCTCCGCCCTCCCACCCCCCTCCCCTTCCCACCCCCCGGTGCCTGCAGACGCGCGGATCGTCCATGCGCTCCTCGCGGGCAGAATGCTGGGCAGCAGCGTCAAGAGCGTGCAGCCCGAGGTGGAGCTGAGCGGCGGCGGCGACGAGAGCGCGGACGAGCCGCGGGACGCGGGCAGGAAGGCAGCAGCGGCGGACGGCAGAGGCATGCTGCCCAAGCGCGCCAAGGCGCCTGGCGGCAGTGGCGGCATGGGCAAGGCCAGCGCGGCCGAGCTGAAGGTCTTCAAGTCAGGCAGCGTGGACAGCCGAGTCCCCGGCGGGCCGCCCGCCTCCAACCTGCGCAAGCAGAAGTCGCTTACCAACCTCTCGTTCCTCACGGACTCCGAGAAAAAGCTGCAGCTGTATGAGCCCGAGTGGAGCGACGATATGGCCAAGGCGCCCAAGGGTTTGGGCAAGGTGGGGCTCAAGGGCCGCGAGGCTCCGCTAATGTCCAAGACGCTGTCCAAGTCCGAGCACTCGCTCTTTCAAGCCAAGGGCAGCCCGGCGGGCGGCGCCAAGACCCCGCTGGCCCCTCTCGCTCCCAACCTGGGAAAGCCGAGCCGGATCCCACGCGGCCCCTATGCCGAGGTCAAGCCGCTCAGCAAGGCGCCGGAGGCGGCTGTGAGCGATGACGGCAAGTCGGACGATGAGCTGCTCTCCAGCAAGGCCAAGGCGCAAAAGGGCTCTGGGCCCGTGCCCACCGCCAAGGGTCAGGAGGAGCGTGCCTTCCTCAAGGTGGACCCCGAGCTCGTGGTGACTGTGCTGGGAGACCTGGAGCAGCTGCTCTTCAGCCAGATGCTGGGTAAGTCCTGCTGCCCCGCCCCACCCCTCCCCTGGCTTTCCCCTGGCAGCTGCAGGGGAAGGTGTGGGGAGCGTGGAGCTGCCTCTTCCCCCAACCCCCTGAGGCTCTCCTGACCATGGTTGGCTTATGAGAGGGTATTGCCCCCAGATGTACAGGACTGGCCCACCTCCAGGTGCTAAAGTGTGCCGTCTTGAAGACGTCATGGTGTAGGAACCCAGGCTCTGCTCTAGTCTTTCTGAGGTGGGCTGGAGATAATCGATTCTCACAAATAGAGCCCATTAGCTTCCTTGAATTTTGAAGCCCAGAATCTTAATATGGCAAAATCTGGGACTGGTGGAGACCTCAGTTGTGGTGTGGTCTGTTGTCAGCAAGAGAGCGCTCTGTATTGCTAGAGGAACGTCCGGTGAGAGCCCGGATCTAGAGGACAGATGTGGGGAGAGCAGATGTGAGGGCTGGTTGGCCCGAAGCAAAGCTGAGGCTCCACTTCCTCTCTGGATCCCCGATGGGAACACGAATCGGATTTCCCGGGTGTGGGGGTTCTGGCAAGGAGAAGCGTCTGGGGCTAGGGGGCGGGCGGGCAGCCAGCTGCGCGCATCTGGATGCTCGTCCTAAACCTCGGCCCTGGCTCTGGCCCCAACCCCTACCCCTCAGGTTTTTAGGGTGTGTGGAAAGGTCGGGGCTTTCGCGCCGAGACTCCTGGTTGACCGGGAAGCCTTTGCCCTTTGGCTAATGGAAGCCGAGCGGGCGGGAAGGGAGGAACAAAGCTTGCTTGGGCGGAGGAAGCGCGGAGAGCTCCTCCATTGTTCTCCGAGCCTGAAGAGTCTATGCAAAAAAACCCGGAGCGGGCCCCGGAACTGCTCTTGCTTTCCCGGGAGAGCCCTTTCTCTGCGAGAGAGATAGATCCGGGATCTGAGGGACGCAAGGCTGCCTTGACTCGGCAGCCGGCACCGGTCCGGCCGGGGCTACAGGAGGACGGCGCGAGGCCTGGAGCCTGGGCGGGCATCTTTGGCTCCGCGGACTTGTTGCGGGCGGCTGGGATCTGGGTCCTTGGGCGCCGAGGGACCGGAGCTTCCCGGGTACCCGGCAGGCTGCCCGCCCCGCTGGGGGCTGGGAAGGGGCGTGTCCGCACGCGTGTGAAGGGGCGGGGCCGACGCGGGCTGCGGTGGGTGGACTGGCGAGGTGCGCCTCGGTGCCGCGGGGCGGGGATGTATGGGGGGGGCTCGCCTGGTGACCCTAGACGACGCGAAGCTGGAGGAGGCTGGCTTGGCCTGCTGCAGTCTTCCCAGGGCCCCGAGACTCTGATGTAGATCAGGATGACGGTCCCCTGACCAGGGGCAAGGATTTGGACCATTGGAGCAGAGATCCTCGTGTAGGAGTCCAGAAATGGGCTTTGCAGGATAGTCAAGAGACTAGAGAAGGGTGATGGACGGAAGAACAGCCTTTTCCCTCGGAGAGCCCCTCTGAAGGCCCCGACCACTGCAGGGGAAAGTGGGGATGGGGGTGGGGTGAAAACAGACTGGCAGCCTCACATTTCAGAGTGTGCCATCCCATGCTGGGTGCCAGGGTTGAGCCTGTCAGGCCCTGCCCTCCAGGAGCTTACATTCGAATGGGGTGAGACAGACAGTAAAAGAGTAAATAAATAAATAAAATAATTCCAGGCCCTGGTGAAGACTGTGGAGGAAATGAATTAGGACCATGTGATAGGGAGGGACTGAGAAGGGGCGGACTGCTTTAGGCCTCTTCCAAGGAGGTGATAACTGAATTATAACTGAGGGGTAAGAAGGAGGCACCAGGCAGCCTGGAGCAAGAGCATTCTCTGAGGGACTGAGAGGAGAGTGGGAATGGTAGATCCCTGCCTGAAACAGGAGGGGAAGGGAGTGTCAGGGGCACAGACAGCAGAGGGCACACCCCATTGTCAAGGTCAGGGCTTCACCTGTTTGGGATGATTTTGCTGATCTGCTCCCACCCCATGCCCCAGACCTGGAAGTCCCAGCACCACTGCCCCTGGACCTGGCTGCCTGGTTGAAGCCCTCTTGATCACCCTGACAAATAGTCCTAGAGCTGGGGAGAGGGGCGAAGGGTGGGAGGAGAGGGAGAGGCGGGGCTATGCTCCCTTCCTCCTGCTCAGCATTGGTCACTTCTCAAAGCACCTTGCATGGGAGCCTCTGAGCAGCCTTGGAGATGAAGAGAGAACACCTCTCCCCACTTTCCCGTTGGGGAAACGCAGGGCCCAAAGGGTCGTGGGCCGGTTCTGCATTTATCTCCTGATCCCTAAGTTGCAGCTCTTTCTAGGAGACCTGATCAAAGGGAGGGAGAGTCAACTGGTAAAGAGGGGCCCAACCAAGGCAAGTGTCTGCTGGGCATGGGCCACCAGACTTGCCCTGATGACTCCACAGAGGGGTGGAGGGGCTCCCTCTGCTGGGGGGAGAGGGGTGGATAGTTCAACAAACTTGCTGGGCTGTCTCCAGCTGAGGTGGGGGAGGGGAGGGTTCAGGCCCTAGGAGGGCAAATGTTGGCACCAGTTGGTGGCTGGGAGAGGCCCCAGGCAGGGACCGTGGTTGGCTTTCTCCTGGGTGAGGGTGGGGGTAGGGGTGGACGGTAGACTGACTGGGGGAACAACAGAGCCAGATCAGTGTGCCGGAGTCCATGAAGGTTTCCAGGTCTCAGGATGGGACCTCAGTAGAGAGCAGAATGACCCCTGGGGAGAAGAGTGGCTACCTTGATATCTCAGGGTGGTGACTAGTGACACAGGGTATTTGTTCCCCACCAGTGAGGCTCAGAGTTGGGTTACACACACTCCCTTGTACCATCCCAGGCCCGCGAAGATGCCAAGACCCAATTTCTGAGGGGTGATGGGAGGCAGCCCCAAATAATAGCCTTTCTGGAATAAAAGAGAAGAACTGAAACCTGATCACACCCTTCCCAGAAATCAGCTGGGGCCCAGATGGTCTGGGCAGGCTCCCTGCCCCTTCCCTCACCTTGGAAGCTGCCAAGTAGCTGGGAACGGGGGAATCTAGAAACTTGGAAGACTGAGGTGGGTGCCTGGGGGGAAATGGGCTAATCCCAGGAACCTGATGCTTTTGGACCCTGGCCCGATAGTCTGTATCAGGCAGTTTGGCTCTCAGAGGAAAGGCAGCCCAGGACCCTGGCCTGAATCTGGGCCAGGATGGGAGGCTGCATTACTGAGTTCCCTATGTGGAAGATCTAATCTCTGTGGCCTCTTCTGGGACTCCCATGGCTCTTCTTCATCCTATAGGGATGAGGAAGGGGTAGTATATGGTAGTTAGACCTAGAAAATGTCCCAAGCAATTTAAAGAGAAACCATATTAATATAGAGTCGTTAAACACTAAATACAATAATATCCCAAACCACATCTTCTTCCATTGTTGGCCCTGGACCTAAGGATCTCAAAGAGAAATCAATCTGTTGACTTCCCACACATTCAGCTTCCCCCGCCTCCAATCCTCCAGGCAAAGGGAAAAAGTGGTAAAGCCACAGCAACCCAAAGCAAAAAAACCTAAGAACCTGAAGTTCCTGGTTCTTCTTCACAGATGGTGTCTGGACCCAGTGAGGGTGACAACAGTTAGAACCTTAGAAGTACAGACCAAACAGAAAGGAGGAAAACAGGCAGGAAGGTCTCCATTTCTAAGTCAATTGGTTGCTGGGTTTTTTTGTTTTACTTCAGGGAATGTGCTCTGGGATGCTTTGAGCAGGGGAGAAAGAAACGGTTTCACAAACCCTTTTTTCCCCTTTTTCTACAATGCAGGGGGTTGGGGGGCACGTAGAAGAGTTGTGAGTTCTCCAAAGAAGAACTGATGCTCAGAGTGAACATGTAGTATGTGCCAGCTCACCCAGCATCCTTGTGTCAGAGGCTCTGCACCTGAACCATTCCCGATGCCCCACCTCCCACCCCAGCAGGAGAGTGAGGACAGAGCTAGCTTACACCCCCCACCCTCAGGTTGCAGTGGTGGATGGATGCTTGGAGAATCACAGACTTCAAATCTCAAAGGATCATCTTGTTCAAGCCCCACATTTTATAGATAAGAACACTGAAGGCCAGAGAGGACGAGGGACTTGCCCAAGGCCACCCAGTCATTTGGACAGGGCCAAGAACAGAACCAGGCCTCCTGATTTTTAGTCTTTCCACCACCATCGTCTGTCTTCTCCCTGTGTCCTTTCTCCTCCAGTGGCCACAGTGATGAGTGGAGAACTCTAGCAGGGATGCCCTGGGCCTTTCACTCTCGTGGGGTGGAGCTTGGGGAGCTCTTCCTTCTCAGAGGCTACAAGAAGGACTGTGGCAAGCGGCAAGGGCCTGCAGGTGAGTGCGTAGGTGTGCTGAGAAGGAATTGGCACAGAAGCTTTGAGCTGTGAGTCCTCCTACCTTCCCCAGGTCTAGTGCTGAGGAGAGCGTTTGTTTTATCAGCATGTTCAGTTTTTTCTCTCAAGGCTAGGCTTAGTGCTCTGTGGGCCCTCACTAGGTACGGTTTCTATCCTTTGAACAATGCCTTGTTCAGATTGCTGTAGCCAAAGCTGTTGTCCTCTTCATCAGGCAGCCCACATCTCTGCTTCTGAGACTAGTGGATGGATGGATGTATTGGTCTTAGAGGCAGTTCTTCTGCTCCAGGGAGAAGGTATAGATATAGCAGGAATGCCCAGAGCTTCTCTGCTTCCCTGAAACATAAACCAACCTGGGGAGATGTCCTTTAGCATCAATAGTGGCTCCAACCCCAGGCCACAGACACCTTCTAGATCTGATTGACTAGGTAACAGGACCAAGCCACCTGGAATCCTGAAGTGTCTCCTGACTCTTGTTCCACCCTCCCATCCACCTGCTTCTGTGTCTACAATCACATCAAAACCTTCTATGACCTGCCCCAACCCCAGGCTGCCAGAAACTTTCTCTTTCACTAACCTGCAATCTTGCCCTTCTCTGCAGCTGCCCTTCCACCTCCTACCTCTCCCCACTTGCCCCACGCACAGCCATACCTTGCAGCCTCTGACCCCAAGGGCTGAAGGTGCAGGCTGCTCCGTGGGGCCCAAGGAAGCACCAGTTCTGCATTTACCATGCAGAGCAGAGTCTGCAGGGCTCATAAATGCAGCCCAGCACCCTTGCTGCTGCTCCACCTCTGCAGCACACTGCAGTATCTCCCTGTACAGCAGGGAGAGAGAAATCCCCTCCTCTCTGCAGAGTACTCCACCTCCCTCACCCTTCCCTGAGAATTCACAGAACCACAGAATGGAAAATTGTCTGGTTGAGCCACCCACCTAAAGCTGAAATGAATCCCTTTAGAGTATCATAGGCAGGTGGGTGTTCTGTTTACACGCTCCTAGTGACAGAGGGCTCACTACCTTATTTTCCTGGAAAGCACTCATTATTAGAAAGATCTTCCTTCTGTGGAGCCAAGAGTCTGTCTTTCCAGAATTTCCATCCATGGGCCCTGACTTGTTTTCCGGTTTCTTAGAGATTAAGATAGTCAGCCTTTCAGAGAATACCCTTATATTTGAGATTAGACACCTATCCATACTCCATCCCATCTTTTCTCCCTTAACCTCCTCCTTTCATTTTTTCTTCCATTTGCCTTTTCTTCTGGAGTAAGATTTGACCAGCAGGAGCGGCACCTGCCCACCCTGATGATTCCTAAGCTCAGTGGAGTCCAGCTCCCCACCTGGACCACGCACCCAGTACTGTCTGCAGCTTAGAGTGGCTCCCTGCCGGGGACTCACACAACCTGGATCGGTTTCCTCCCAGCCCAACCTGGGAGCTCTCCTCCCCGCAGCCTTTTCCCTCTGCCTGGAACCCCTGTGCTAGGCAGCCAGTGGAGGGGAAATGGATGCCACATGTTTCTCATTTGTGCTGGCTGACCGTCCCCCACACCCTGTTTGGATTACCCAGATGTGTTTGATGTCCCTGGAGTCTGCAGCCTCCCATCTTGTGCACAGGAAGGGCCTGGGGCCAGGCCTAGCTCACTGGCCCTGTGTGGGCAGGTTCCTCTGTCCATCTGATAGGAGCCCTTAGAACGCTGGATCAGCTATCTGGGCAGACATTGCCTCTCACACCTTCCTCCACACTGCCCTTTCTGGGGACTGAGCCGCCTGTAGGGAAACCAGAGCCTCCTGGGTTCAGTTCTGCCTCGTTCAACGAACACAGGTCCCTTCCTTCTGACCAGCAGAGAACAGGGTGCAGACCAGGAAGATGCCCCAGGCACTGTTTACGTCTCCCAGCTGGAGGCTGAGAGGGGAATAGGGTTGTGGCACGTGTGTGGCCAGCGTGGTCACTGTTGTGGACCACGTGTAGGTGCAACAGTGTGTGCTTGGGGTGAGGGGGTAGAGCAGGTGGCTTTTCATCTTTTTTTTTTTTAATTTTTAAATTTTTATTGGGATTGTTCAGATACCATACAACTATCCAAAGATCCAAAGTGTACAATCAGTTGCCCCTGGTACCCTCTAACAGCTGTGCATCCATCACCACACTTAATTTTTGTTCAATTTTTAGAAACTTTTCATTACTCCATGCCAGAAATAAAGTGAAAGATGGGGGGAAAAAAAAGGAAAAGAAAAGGAAACTCGAATCCTCCCATATCCCTAACCAACCCCACTCAATTACTGACTCCTAGTATTGATATAGTACATTTGTTACTGTTTATGAAAGAATGTTGAAATACTACTAACTGTAGTATATGGTTTGCAATAGGTATATATTTCTTCCCTATATGCCCCTCTATTGTTAACTTCTAGTTGTATTGTCATACATTTGTTCTGGTTCATGGAAGAGATTTCTAATATTTGTACAGTTAATCATGGACATTGCCCACCATAGGATTCAGTTTTATACATTCCCATCTTTTAACCTCCAACTTTCCTTCTGGTAACATACATAACTCTGAGCTTCCCCTTTCCACCTCATTCACGCACCATTCGGAGCTGTTAGTTATTCTCACATCTTGCTACCAACACCCCTGTTCATTTCCAAACATTTAAGTTCATCCTAGTTGAACATTCCGCTCATGCTAAGCAACCACTCCCCATTCTTAAGCCTCGTCCTATATCTTGGTACCTTATATTTCATGTCTATGAGTTTACATATTATAATTAGTTCTTATCAGTGAGACCCTGCAATATTTGTCCATATGTGTCTGTCTTATTTCACTCAGTATATTGCCCTTGAGGTTTTGACATCAACCCATTTTTTTTAAGATGGTTTTGTTCACACCCCGTACATTCCATCCTAAGTAAACAGTTGATGGTTCTCTGTGTTTTCATCTTTTATAAGCATGTTTTTCTTCCAGGTGTCATGCCTCTGGCAAATTGCAGGGGTGGGAATCTAAGTAGGGGTGAATGAGGACCTAATGGGAGCCCCCAGACTCCTCAGGCCTGTTCTGGTCCTGGGGTGGGGATGGGAGTGTGTAGAGCACAGCCCACCTGCAGGTCACAGTTTCACTCCCAGGAGCTTTAGCTCCAGCAGGTTTCAGGCTCTCACTATTGTATGTTGCATGTTTGACACAGTTCTTCTCTACCTCAGCTCCAGCCAAACCTCAGCAAGGCTGCCAGGGCTCTGCAGGGGCCGGGCCTGGGCTGGAGCCATCCTGGAATCTATTTTAGACATCTCAGTTATACATTTCAGGAGCACTGGAGTGGGCGGCTTCTCCACAGAGTCTTCTAATTTCTGAGCAGCAGCTCTTGCCCTGGGCATCTCATGGTTCCAGCTCCTGTGAGTTGGGAATGCAGAAACCAAGACCAAGAGCAGATCCAGGGCCCAGTGTGCTGGAATTGCTCCTGGTGTGGGTCCCCTTGGAATTTCAACATTATCTTGAAGGTTATCCAGCTGGGGTGTTGCTGTTGGCAGGGTCTGGTCTGGGAGGCTGACTAATGCCATAAACTCCAGGTGTTTCCTTGAAGAGCCAGGATTGTAAACCGGGACCTTGGGCTGGATAGGAAGATAGGGAAATGTTGGGAGAGCAGGACTTAAGCAAGTGTGTCTGGATGTATTGGGTTAATAGGTTGAGCGGCACACGGACATAAACCCCAGCCAAGCACTTGGGTGAGGTTGGGTGCAGTGGATGGTATGTGTTCACATGGATGGGTCATATAAATGTTTGCACACCCATTGGCCTCCAGCACCTGCACATAATAAAGGTATACTTGTGTGTGTGTGTGTGTGTGTGTGTGTGTGTGTGTGTGCATGCAAGAGCTGGACAGGTTTGAGAGAGTCTGAAATACGACCAAGGCAGAACAACTTCCCCCAAACAGACCCCCAGGCAGTGACTGCAGGGGTTCAGACTCCCTGGCTTCTTTCCCAGAAAAACACTGTAAGTGCTGGCTACTCCCCAGTCTCTGATGACACAGGCTTCCTTTGCCCTTGGTGACCCACTAAACAGGCCCTTCCCTTTTGAGGATCTGGCAACTACCCAGGAGGCCCTGGCTTCTCTCTGCAGGGTCCCTAGGCTGCCACAGGGCTTAGAACTCTGACGTCCCCAGTCTGAGGAGCTGCCTTCTAGGAGCTCCACAAACAAAAACATAGGCGCAGTGAATGCGGTAATCTAATAATGATGACTAACATTTACCAATGAGCCTATGAGAGGCTCTACTCTTGTTCTTTGTGTATAAAAAAGTCACTGAATGCTCACTATAACCCTGTGATCCAGGTACTGTTTTACAAATGAGGAAACTGAGGCACTGGAATATAGGTAATCTGCCCAAAGTCTGTACAGCAAGTGAACAGGAAAGCCAGGATTTGAACTTAGCCCCTATGATGTACTTGCTTCCAGGAGCCTCACAGCTCTCTGAACCCTTGAATTTGGTTCCATTTAATTCAGTTGCAATTTGTGAAGCACTTACTGTGGGCAAAGCACAGGGCCCCAGAGATTGACGCTTTGGACCTTGCTTCCTGGTTTCTGACAGTCTAGTAGAGAAGATAAGAAGTGACCTTGCTCATTCCACAAGGCAGAGCATAGCACATGCTGTGAAAAGTTAGAAAGGGGTGAGGTCACCTGGAGCTAGAATTGGCATGTATGGTGTGTGTGCATGTGCGGTGGGTGGGCAGGGGGTGGGAGGGCAGGGGGAGCTTTAGAGAAGTGATGTGAGTTTTGAAAGAAGAGTGAGATCTGGCAGTAGAGACAGGAGAAGTTGGAAAAGGAAGGGAGGAGTTGAATGTGGGGCTCGATTGTGGGGTGGAGAGGAGTACTCTTTGGCTGGAATTGTGGTGAGAAAGGAGATGAAATAGGAGAAAAGACCAGAAAGACAAGTTGGGGCGGGACCATGGCAGACCCTGAATATGATGCACTGGAACTCGATTGTAGGCTGTAGGCAGGCATTTGAGTGGAGGAGAGCAGTCAGTTTTGCCCTGAAGGATCCCCAGAAGAGTTCTGCACCCACTGGTCAAGGAGAGGCTGCTGATTGAAGAGCCCACCAGCCCAGGGCCTGTCAAGTTGTGCATCTGGTTGCTTGTGTGAGGACTGCCCTCGTGGCCTCTGTAGGGAGCCAGGGAGAGGATGTCTCTTTGCTCAGAGGTTGTCCCTTTGCTTAGAAGCAGCTCTGATTAGGCCCTTCTGCCTGAGGTGCGGTGCTCTGCTGTATCCAGGGATTGGTTCTCCCCTGCCCCAGCCCTGAGGATGCCCTGCCAAAGGCAGATGCTCAACCCAACAGGAAAGCAAGAACCAGGCTGCACATAGCAGAACCAAGCTAGTAAACCAGTTTAGGAAAAGACAGCTGAGTATTTCACTCAAATGCAATCCAGAGGCAGGCATAAATAAGGTGGGGACCAAAATTTAGCTCCTAGCTTAGTCGTTCAATCCAGGAAGCCTTTCTGGAGGAGCTGATAGCTGGGAGCTCTTTAAAGGAATCGGAAACACTTGGCATATAGGGAGAAGACACTGCAGTCATCCAACTGGGCTTGGATGAAGGTAGGAGGAATAGACAGGGACTAGTCAGCTTGGAGCACTCAGAGCACATGGTCCTTCAGGGAGTGCAGGTGCCCTGGTGACCTGACTCTAAACCCAAGTCTTCATCATCCTCTGTTCCTTTGGGATACCACCAGCCTGTTCCAGTTGCTATGCCCTGGGTGTTGCCATGGATTCTGTTGTTATGGGAGCTAGGGTATTTTGCCATAGAGGACTTGGTTTTGTCACAGAGTCTAGAAGTCCCCAGAAGGTTGTCCTAGAGTTCAGGGGTTGCCATAGTGTGTAGGTCCTAGTGTCTTAATGTTTCCGTGGAGTCTCAGTGCTTCCACAGGCCCAGATGGTTACGTGGTGTCCAGTGGTTGTGGGAATGTTGGCCATGGCCCCCTGTCATCCTGCCTCTGGCTGCAGCACTGGGAGAAGGGATTCCATCAGCAGGGAAGGTAACAAGTTCCAGCTGGGGCAGGGAGACACACAGGCCAGTGCTGCTGCTGCTGCTCCCACTGCCAAGGTAGCCAGCAGTGACCATGAGGGATGGCCTTCCTCATGGCGGGGACAGGGCCAGTTCCCGTGTTGCCTGACATGCCTGTCCGCCCACTGGGGTTTGCTCACTGCTCAGCAGGCCGTGTGGAGAGGCTGCCGCTGCTCCTGCTACCACCAACAGAGGTATCTCCTGGACTCCCAGGAACACTGGGGGCCAGGCCTCCCTGAGCCCTTTCTGAGATCCCTCAGCCCACCCTATAGCTTCGGCTGCAAGGTTAGGGCTCCTTGGAAGCAAGCTCCCAGCCCTCTTGGTGCTAATTGAAGCCATGTCCTCAACAGGTAGGTCAGGTGTTTTCATCCTGAGGACCTGTGGGTGGACTGTTGACACAGACAGGAGTCACTGGAGATTAGGAACAATAGTGACTAACATTTATTGAGCACTCACTGTTTGCCGGCTGTGCTGAGCTCACTGTCCATCCTCATAATGAGCTATTCTTTAAGGATCATATGCAAAGTATTTAACAAGTGTCACAGGCTAGCGAGCTGGAGGAGTCCTGGGTGGGGGTGTCCCCTGCTCTGCCTTGTGTTAACTCCTTGATTGCTGGATTGTGGGAGTCCCTGGAGGCCAGGGTGGAAGAGGAAACACATAAGGGTGCTAGGAAGCAATTGTTTATTTTCTAGTGTGGCATAATTGGTGCCTTCCTGGTGACAGGTAACCCCACTATTACATGAGATTTAGATATGAGGAAATTGAGGCATAGGGGGCCAAGCAGTTTGTCCAAAGTCATGTGAAAAGTCCATTGTAAAGCCAGTCTTCAAACCCAGGCTTGATTCAAGGTCATGCATTTCACCACTGGATTCTACTGCCCCTTCTTCAAGTAGCAGCTTTCTGCTCGCCTGGTCCTCTGGACCTTTTAGAACCCTTAGGCTGAACTAGTCTAACCATGGCCCTGAGAACCCAGGTCTGTAAGAATCGTCCTTTCCTGCTCTTGGCAAACATTCTCCGGGTGCCAACTATTTGCCGGGTATCCTGCCTCCCGAGCTCTCGCTGTCTAGTTTGGCAAACAGATCCACAGACGGGGGGATTACAATTCAGTGTTGTCACCAGTGCTGAGACAGAGCGAAGTCCAGGAGCTGCAGGAAGGTTCTCAGGGAGGAGATTTTCCAGGTGGACACCGAGGAAGGGGACCGAGGTGGCAGGGATGAGGGTGATGTAGAACAGTCAGAGAGAGCCAGGGCCCGAAATACCAGCCTGAGGATAAGCTGTTCCTCTGACTCCTTTAGACTATGACCGTCACATACTAGCTGGATCTTGAATAGGCCACTTAACTTTCTGAACTTGAGCCTTAGCCTGCTTGTTGGTACACTAGGGATTAGACTCCCAGCTCTTCAGCCTGGGAAAGCGCTGGCCCAGCACTTGCACCTGGCTAATGCTGCAGACATCAGCACATTTGCATTTCAGGGCTCGACTTCCCGTTCACTCTCCCCTGGGCCAGTAACCCCTGAATTTTAGATTAGATTCCCCAGAGTGCTGCATCTAGGGGGGAGTTAGCTTCATGGAAGATCTAAGGACTCATAATAATAATAACTATCATTTATTGATTATATGTAGTGTACCAGGCACTGTTCTAATCACTTCACATGCATTAATTCATTTAAGCATCAGAACAACCTAATGAATTGGGTACTATTTTTATCCTTGTTTTATCAAAGAGAAAACTGGGAGGTTAAGAAACTTCCCCAAAGTCACACAGCCAGGAAGTGGAGGAGCCTGGGTGCAGCCCCCAGGCAGTCTGGTTCAAGCACCTGCCTCCTTAACCACTGTACCATAGGGCCTCTCACTAGTGGAAAACAGGAGACCACAGGCATAGTAATCCCTCCTGGCAGTTGCTCAGGATCCTTTACTCTAAACAAAGTGGTCCCGCTGAGGTCTCCTGTAGGAGTTTGGTGGTGCAGGGGGCTGGGAGCCAAGCACATACCCTGGACACACTTTGGAACCTGCTGCCAGGCAGGAAACACTTTGTGGGGTCTGTGGCTGACAATCGACAACGATCTGCATTTGCTTCTCACCCTGCACGCATGTCCCAGTGGTCCAGAAGGGCTAGCGGGTCTGCGACAGGGGACAGACTCTGATGTCTGTCCTTGGCCTGTAGCCCCCATGTGTCTCTGGGTCCCTGGCTGCCTGGGGTAATAGAAAGAGCACTAGCTTTGGAGTCATGTGCTTGAGGGTTGAGGCTTACTAGTTGGCTGTCCTTAGTCCTTTTTGAACCTTTTCCTGGTCTGTGCATGGGGCTAATACCTACCACATGGGGGTCACTGTGAGGATTAAATAGAAGAGCAAGTAGAGTATAGAGCCCCTGGCACACCACAGATGATCAATAAAGGTAGTTCCACAGGCCTGCCGATACACCGTTCTCGCTCACTCACCCCAGGGTTTGGCAGACCCTGTGGCAACTGTAATCCCAATGGGCTTCATCCATAGTTGGTTCCAGTCACTGACCCTGTTTCCATTCAGCTCTGATATTTTGGTTCTGACTCCCTCCGTTGTGCATATAAAACCAGCTTAAGTAAAAGGGGGACTTTATTATCGGACACATTAGTGTCTCATAGGGCTGGAGGGCAGGGGTCAGCCAGGTTTCCAGGGGAAAGGGAACTGACTTAATTAAGCATCATCACCTGCTTGCTTGCTCTCCTCTCCATTCTGCTGTGCACATCTGATTCATCCTCCTCCTGCACCACAGACCAGCTTCTTGTGCCTTCAGTCCATGTGGCAGAGCGGATGCCCACAGTTTCTGCATCAGCCCCTCCTCTGTCCAAGAGATCATCCAGTTTCTCAGGGAGAGGGGCTGGGGGGACGTTGGACTCTGATTGACCCTTCACAAGAAAGGAAAAGTACATTCTCCAGGAGCTTTGTCAAAGGTTTTAAAGGTAATATGTCATCCCACTGTTGTTTAGACTAGGCTGAAAAGAAAATAGCAGAAACTGTGCAAAAAAAAATTCATGGAACCATGCATGCACAGACTATGAGGTATGAAGAAGATTGTCAAATGCTAGCAAGTTGTGTTCATGTTCATTACCTATGTCCAATCCTTAATCAGGGGCCTGACTAGACCAGAGTGAGAACCGGCAGCACCCTCACTTCTGGGGAAAGGAAGGGGGACTCGAGCTTGAGCCATAGCTCTACCCCGGGCTTGCCTGCCCCTCTCCACCCATGTCCTATACTAACTGCGCTGTCCTGTCCCCACCTCCTTTAATACCAACTGGTATTACCAACTGGAGGTTTCCTTGAAGTGTCCTCCCAGGGTGGAGGCATGAAATCTACCGGGTGGCCTCTTATCACACAGCTGGGAGGACATGTGGGGAGGAATGCAGCCAGGACGTCCTTCCCTTCTCTTAGGAGGAAACAGGTGGATGGCGTTGGTGCTGACCCAGAACTCCCCACAAGCACAGAGCTGGCACTTGGGCTTGGGAAAGGATCCTGCTGACATTGCCTTAGGGGATAGTGTGCCCACTGGGAGATGGAAAGGAATTTGCCATAGAGGATCTAGCCCTGCTTCTGAGCCAGAGGCACCCAGTCTGCTCCTGGGCATAGAGTGGGGGGATCCCTGCTGTGTTCCCACACTTTGCACAGAGATTAGGTTTCTTGCTAAAATTGTATCTCTGAATTGGAATCACAAAGTTCCCAGCCTCTCAACCCAAACAGTTTGCAGCAGCTCTGTATATCCTAAGTCATTACCCTTACTCCTTTGGAATCCTGGGAGTGAGGATATGAGAATATGGGGTCAAATTCCCAGGCCATGGGATAAGACAGACCTGAGTTCAAATCCTGGCTCTGCATTAACCAGCCCTGAGCCCCTGGGCCAGTTATTTAACCTCTCTGAGCATCAGTTTCCTCACCTGTTAAGTGGACTGAATAATGCTTGCCTCATGGGCTTGTTGTGAGATTGTGCCCATAATCCATGGAGCACAGTACCTGGTAGATAATAAGTGCTCAACAGATAATAGTTATATTATTATCTTATTGTTGTCATTCACCCCCTCTGTATGGGGTTGTAGAGAAAGGAGACATGGCCCCTGCCTGGGAGCTTCCTGTCCTGATGGTGGAGACACAGCCCTGGGGCTCAAGGATCCACCAGTCATATGGGAGAACATGGATCTTGCCCCAGGAGGCTCCCATTCTGGTGGGGAATACACAGCCCCTGCTCTCTGGAGCCCCCGTCTGCTGCTCCTCAGGTCCCTATATTTTCCTGGACCTTTCCTCCTGAGCCTTTGCATGCCTTCACCCTGCCCCTTTTATTACCAGTCCATCCTTCTCCTCTGCAGCCAGGCCCACCATCTCCAGAATGCCCATTGCCCTTCTTGCAGTGTCCTCAGGCCCTGTGTCCATCGTGCTGTCTCCTCCCTGTCTGAGTGTGCCTGGTGACTTGTTCATCAGGTCCTGCCTGCATATGCCAAGCTTGTTCTCAAGCAGCATCTCCCCCAGGATGCTAGTTCCTTTCCAAACACCGCCCAAATTGAAGACACAAAAATTAGACATGTCAGTTTGCATGCTGTCTGCCTTCAATTTGCATTTGATTAAGAAGCACCAGAATCCTCCTACCCACATTTCTTCCTTCCCGACCTTCCCCTTTCCAAAGTACCCCTCCCCCACCCCATCTCTTAACCCTCATTCTCCCAGCTCTTCCCCTTTGTGGTGCTCAGGAAATCCCTCAGGTTGGGCTCCTCTCTGTCTCAGGCCACTCTTACAGGTCTGGTTGGCATTCTCTATTCCTTGTCTCTTTTCTGGGGCCAGCTCCGCAGACTTCGCCTGGGTACAACCCGTTCTCATTGTGCCTCCAACACTCAGTTCTTGGAGCTCATTGTCAGGGGTCCAGCTGCTGGGCTTAGAAATCAGCTGTCGGTGCTGGGGGCCCATGGAGGTGGGGGTGGAAGGATACCCACCCTCCATCCCCATCTCCGCCCCCGCCCCTGGAGGGATGAGGACAAGACCACAGGCAGTTGAAGGGACCTCTCTCCTGGTGGCAGCTGGGTCACCTTCTCTCCTTCCTTGGTACCCCCCAGGTAGCTGATTGACAAGGAGGAGAGGGTGAAACCAGGGTGGTTGATCAGAGCTCCTGGCTCTTTTCCTGCAGTCACTCCATTTGAGAATCTTCATTAAGAAGCCAGAATTGCCTCTGTCCCCTCCCCACTCCCAGCCTGACAGCCAACCTGCTGAAGTTCGGAGTTTCTACCATCCACAGTGCAAATACACTCATCTCTCAATTATCTGTGAGAGTGCAAAAGTCAAAAAGAGCCATTCCATCTCCTGGAACTGCTCTCTGTGAGATGTGGGGATAGCAGTTTTGCTTTTCTGGTTTCAAATCACTTTCGCTAAGATGGGTATCCAGTTTGATTCCCTGAATTCATGTACGAGGGAAGTGAAGGAGCAGGGAGCTCTGAGTGAGTGGGGAGGTGAAGGCTGCTCACCCAAAGGTAAGTCCCATCTGGATAGAGAAGAATTGATCATACTTGGATCTGAGGCCAGAGGGAATGAGTTGCCAGAGCTGAAGGGCCTGGGCTCTAGAATTCCAACATTTCCCCAGACAGACCACCTTTCTGATCCCTCTGTTCACAGCCGAACTGGGTCCTTGGAACCACTCACGGAGAGGGCTGGGGAGGCCAGCCCCTCTCTCTCTCTTTATCCCTTACCTCCCTCTTGCTTCTTGGCTCCCATATGTTCAGGGAACGCAAACTGACACTAGCAACAGCCTGAGCCGGACATAATTGGAAAAGGGACCTGTCCTTACCTCCACTCCTGTCCTGCTTCCCTCCTTACAAAAAAAAAAATTATAAAATCATATATATTTCAATATAAGTCTGGAAGAAAGAGAAAAGACACATGGGGTGGGGGATGGTTTGTGAGGGTGATAGAGCAACTGTCCTTTATATCCATGGACAGATCAGGAGGAAATGACAGTAACATGAAGGACTGAGGTTAGACTTGAAGAGCTTGCATTTACGATAAATGAGCTTCAGGAATGACGGGTGGTGGGAGCCTGTGGCATCTCCTCCATGGCCATCTCTAGGGTAGCTGACATCCTTGACTCACTGATGCCTGGAGGATGTGGCCTAGCCTGTAACCTGGAGAAGGTGTGCTGGATGCTCTGCCTTTCTGGGGTCGGGGATTGCCCTTCTCTCACTCTTAGCTCCCTGTTCTCCTGAGATCTCCAGGGTTTGAGGATTCAAGGATTCGGGGTTTCTGGGAGGCAGGGTAGTACATGGCTCCATCTGGGCTTCATTTAAGAGCCAGCAGGCAGCCGCCCTCCAGCATGTTGCTTGTCAGGATTTCTCTGAACAGAACTCAAAAGCGAGAGCCAAGAACAGAGGTGCAGACACCCTGGCTCCTATCCATGGAAGCCAGGCTCCTGCCGCTCTCCTGGGCAAGGTCCAGAGACACCTCTTCCTCAGCAAGAGTCGGGATCCACCTGAGACCCTGGGACTGCCGAGGACGCCCCTTTGTCCCCTTACTCCTGACTCCGAGGCAAGCCACAGAGCACTGGGGGTCTTGGAGATAAAGGACAAAACCTTCATGTTGCAGATGAGGAAACCCAGGCCTGGAGAGGACCAGGAATTTGCTCAAAGTCACACACGCTTGAATTCAGAGCTCCTCTGACTTCTAGTCCAGTGATTCCCCCCTAAAGTTGAATCAGCCGTCCAGATGCCCCAATCCCGAATGTCTGTTCCTGCCCGAGCTGGTGCTGTCTTAAAGAGAGGGGAAGCCTGGGGTCGGGCCCCAGACTTGTCCTTGAGTGTCTGAGCTGGGAGGGACCTCAGCAGTCATCGTCCAATTCCTATTTAACAGATAAGGAGCAGAAAAGCAGAATTTACCCAAGGTCACCCAGTCCATGAGTGGCAAATTGAGGCCCCAAATTGAGGCCTCCCGACTTCTATTCCTGTCCTGTGATCCTTCTTATTTTAGGAAGTTGATGGGGTGGGGTTTGGGGGACAAGGAGAACTCACTGCCCATCCCACGGCACCTCAGCAACTGGCTGCTGCTGGCTTGACCCATGAATTTTTAAAACTGTATCTGCTGAGTTTTATGGTTAAGTAACAAACCACCTACCCCTCTCTGTGGTTTTTAAATCTCTTAAACAATGCTTTTAAAAGTCACTCTACAGTCCCTCTCTCACAGAGAGGCTCATACAGTCTCTTTCAGGGAAGCCTGAGGGGCCGTCAGAACCGGCTCTCCACGGCTGCGGTGTTGACTGAGGGAACCTCTGCTGGCAAATGCCTTGAGTGTAGGGAAATGCATCCCCTTGGGGACCCGTGGTGGAGGGTCCAGCCAGGCATGTGATGGGGGCAGTGACACTGGCCTGGGTCCCCTCTCAGACCATGGTCTCAGGCCCCTGGAATGTTCTGGATCTGATGGCCTCAGCATGAGGCACTTAAACCCTTTGGCCTCCTTCCTCCTGCAGAGGGTTCCTGGGGTCTAGAAGACTGCCTCGGTTTCCCTCTTCAGAAAAATGAGGGTGGTGACAGTGGGCGGCAGGGGAATGAGGTCTTGCCTGCAGAATGCCAGACCCTCTCTCAAAGAGCAGGCAGAAGAGGGTTTGGCATTTCAGCCTCAGAGCCAGGAGGCAACATTCCCCCAGCCTCACCCCCCCCCAACCCCGCCCGAGCACCCCCAACACCCCTACCCTGATGGCTTTAGCAGGCTTTCTACTCAGATGAAAATGAGCTGTGCTTCTACTGCCTCTTCACAGGGTGACTTTTTAGGATGAAATGTGATGTTTGCTAATGGGTACTTTAAAAGCCTTGGCATGGAACGTGGTCTGTAGGGGGCAGTGGCCAAGTCAGCTCCCTCTGTTTGTCACTCCTCATACACTGCCCAGCCCTGGCTTTCCACCTGGGATTTCTGCCGGCATCCGAGACCCTCCCCACTGCCCCAGCAGTGCCTACCTGTGTGGGGTGCCACTTTTGAGGCACTTCTGGGAGCTGAGACTCCGGGGGAGATGCAGGTGGTGCTGGGAATGGATTGATGCAGCCCTCAACCCGCTGCTTGGAAGGCTGGAGGGAGGAGAGCTGATGCTCGGTGAGGGTGATGCTGGCAGAGGGTGGGGAGAGTCAGAGCTGCCTTTGTGGTGGATAAAAATGATGCTGGTTCCTGGTCCCCTGGGCTAAACAGCCTGGCCTGCCCCTTCCACACTCCTTCCCCATAGTGGGATAGTGAGGCCCAGGCCAAAGAAAGGAGGCCCACCAGCTCTGAGGGAGCCCCAGGGGTCCCTCCCTCCACCTTCTCAGCTGTGCTTCTCTCAGCATCATCTTCATCATCATAATCTTCATTAGCCACATTGAACTCATCTTCTTCTTTGCTTCCTTTCCCTAACTTCACTGTTGAGCAGGGCCCTGTGGTGTGCTGAATAATAGTGGAGCCCATGACATGGTTTTCTAGAGAAAATGCAAGACCATTGCCTAAGCATGGCTGGCCCATGGTGGGACAAGAAGGTGAGGGGTCCCAGGGATAGAGCCAAGGGAGACCATGTTGCATCACAGTTAAGGATCCCGACATGGCTGTCAACAGACCTGATTTGGGGACTCTGGGAATGCCAACAAAGATACACGTCTTTACCTAATAATTTATTTTAAGAAACATGTGTGGAGCATGTACTATATGCCAAACATTGTTTTAGGCATTGAAGTTGCAGCAGCGAACAAAATAGACTTGGAGTTCCATCTCTTTGTGTACTTAGAGTTATATGGGGGAGGCAGCTTTAAGCAAATAATCACTAAATGGAGTTCTCAATTCAAATTGGATAAATGCCATGTAGGAAAAGTAAAGGGTACAATGATTTAGAATACAGGGGCTGGTCAGGGAGGACTTCTCTAAAGACATGAGCTTTCAGCCAGGGCCCTATGGGCAAGCGGGATTTAGCCAGGCATAGGGTAAGTGTGTGTGTGGCAGTGAAACAGGAGTGAACCCAGGTATCTGAGGAAAGTAAAAGGCCACAGAGATGAGAGTGGTGTAAGATGAGCCTCTGGAAGATGGGCATGTGGGCTGGGCAAAGCAGGGTCATATAGTTAGGGTCAGGGTTGTGAATTTTATCCTTGAGTCCAGTGGAAAGACAGGAAAGGTTTTAAGTGGAGAAGTGACATCAAGTTTGAATTACTCAGAAATTACTCAGGCTGCTGTGGGGAGAAAATAACAAGGAGACAAGAGTGATAGGGTCCCAGCTGGAAGGCTCCAGAAGCTATAGGAGCCATTGTGGTGACATGGCAGTGACCTGGTGTAGACAGCAGGCAGTGTGGAGGGTGGGAGGTGACGGCAGTGAATGGGCTCCTTGGAAACTCCAGCAAGGGAGCTGAAGTGGAGAGGCTGAAGGACTCTGGGTAGAGGCCCTGGGGGAAAGGACAGGGGCTTGTGGGCCTGATGAGCTGTGTCCCCTGAGCCCACAGTGAGGTCTCTAGTGACACCAGGGAGAGGGTTATGGACCCCATGAATAACTCTGCTTCAGTGCCGTGTCTTCTTAACTTCTTTTCATTTTTCACTTTGTTTTTACTAAAGTACTTTATTTTGTCTAAATACAAAACATTCGTATGCATAAAGTAGATAAAATTGGATAACAAAACCACAGAATCCTTTGGTTTTCTAGAAAAAAATGCCTTTTTAAAAAGATAAGCTCATCTCAAGTGAACTTAGAGTACATGAAACTCATATAAACTGAGCTCAGGAAGGGGAGGAGGGGCGATCAGGGTGTCCCAAGCAGGCAGACATGATGGTGACCACAGCAGTGATGGCGGTGGTGGTTGGTGGCAGTGAAGGTGGTGATGTTGGTGATGGTTTTGATGATGGAGTTGTGATGATGGTGATGCTTTTGGTGATGGTGGTGGTGATGATGGTGATCGTTTTGGTTGTGGTGGTGGTGATGGTGACAGTGGTGGCAATGATGGTGATGCTTTTGGTAATGGTGATGATGATGGCAGTGGTGGTGATGGTTTTGGTGATGGTGATTATAATGGTGATGGTTTTAATGATAGTGATGGTGAGGATGGTGATGGCTTTGGTGACGGTAGCAGTGGTGGTGACAATGGTGGCAATGATGGTAATGCTTTTGGTGATGGTGATGGCAATGGTGGTGATGGTTTTGGTGATGATGGTGGTGATGATGATGATGCTTTTGGTGATGGTGGTGGTGGTGATGGTAATGGTTTTGGTGACGGTGTTGGCCACAGCATTGGTGGTGACTAGAGCAGTCATTCCATCAGCAGCCTCAGAGGCAAGGCTAGTATACCAGGGCACTCTTAAGGTGCTTGTGATGCTGATTGTTTCTGCTCCAAAGATGCCCAGTTTTAAGAACTGAAGGTGCCCTTGTGAGGGCCTACCTTCTTCTCCTTAGACAAAAGCATTACCAAGCACTGGATCATGCGGGATGCTGTGGGGTTGGAGCAGAGTGTAGAAATGGTCCCTGCCCTCAGGATTTTATCACCTTTCTCAGAATATACTTAAGTGCTAAATTTCAGCGACCCACCTTATGTGCTGATGTTTTTCCCTCTCCATACCATCCCTTTATGGCCTGAACTGAGAAGCTCTGGATATGTTAAGGTGTACCCTCTTTAAAGCCTATGCTTCCCCCTTACCTTCCTCCTACTCCACCCCATCCATATGTACCTCTGTGTAGGTTTGATATAGGGAAGGGTGGGCAAATGGAAGTTTACCGGACTAACAGGGAGGAATATGGACTCTGGGACCAACTGTGTATTTACTAAATGACCTTGAACAAATCATTTTACCTTCCTGGGCCTCAGAGTTGTTGGGAGGTCCTAAAGAAGTAATGCATGTGAAAACTCCTTGCAGTTCTAAGTGTTGTATGGATGTCACTGGGAGATACAGATCAGGGGCATGCGGGGATGCAGCTGGCAGAGGCCTCTGTTTGTAGGCAGTGTGCATCTCTGCCTGAGTCTCCCAGCTGTCTGGTCAGCAGACCTGGCCCACAAAGGGGCCCTTGTCTGAGAGTTCCCATGGGGAACCACGCCACCGGTCACGGTGCGGATGCTGGCCTTCAGCTCTGGTGAGTAATCGCAGGCGGTCAGAACTCTCAACAAGAGAAGCTTTTCCCGTGCACGAGGAACAGGCCCAGCTCAGGGCAAAAATGTAAGAGATGCCAAGACTGTCTTTGCCATCCTTAACCTCCTACCCTGCCCTCTTTCCCACCCTGCCCTGTCCTCTCTCCTCTTCAGCCTGCCAGAGCATTCCTGTGTCTTCTTGCTTCCCTCCTTACTCTTGGGACAGAACCTGGAACTCTTTCACGCTGAGGTTGTAACTAACTGACAACAGCCTAAACTTTTTTTTTTACCTTGACTCCCAATAAGAAATACATTTTCTTTTCTTTTCTTCTTAAAAATATTTTTTTTATTACAGAGGTTGTAAGTTTACAGATAGATCATGCAGAAAATATAGTTTCCATATACCTGACCTTATTTTTAATATTATTCATTAGTGTGGTACCTTGTTACAACTGATGAGAGAATATTATTATAACTGTACTATTAACTATAGCCCATAATTTATGTTAGGGTTCACTGTTTATGTTGTATAGTCCAATGGATTTTTTTTTTTTTCATTTTAGCAACATATGTACAACCTAAAATTTCCCCTTTTAACCAGATTCAGATATATAATTCAGTGGTGTTACATTCAAAAAGTTCAGTTACCATCACCACTGTACGTTACTAAAACTTTTCCAACAACCCAAACAGACATTCTACATCAATTAAGAATTAATTCCCCATTCCCCACCCCAGCCCTGGCCCCTGGTACCCTGTATTGTAGTTTCCTACTCTATGAATTTAGTTATTCTAATTAAGGAAATGCATTTTCCATCAAACTGAGTGCACACATATTGAGTCAGAAGTTTCATGAAACAATACTATGAGCAAGGTCCTTGATTTACTGTTTTATTGTAGGTGGTCTTTATTTACTTATTTAATTGCTGGTTGCAATCTACTAAATTGATTTCATGACTCACAAATGAGTTGCAACCTGCAATTTGAAAATCCCTGGCCTACAGGGACCTTTTATCCAAGTACAGAAGGTCCCTGGGAACTGGTTGTCAGGACAGTCTACCCAGACTTTGGATAATAGAGCATTTTCTTTGTGCCAGGCACTATTCTAGGTGCTTTGTGTGTAATAGTTCAGTTAATCCCCACAACCACTCTGTGGTACATGTCATTATTGTCATCATTATCATTCACATTTTATGGCCCAAGAATTGAGGCACAGAGAAGGTAAGTTACCTTCATAAGGTCATACCACTGGTAAGTGACAGCACTCAAGACACCATATGCTTAACAGTTAGTCTGGGCTGGCTGCCAGGATGCCACAGAAACAAGGTGGTCCTGCAAGGGGACAGTAGTGATGCTTGATGAAAACCAGCAGCCTGTCCCTGCAGCCAGAGCCTGCCCCAGGTGCTTCCGGAAGGCAGGCCGGGTTTGCATGCTGTAAAGAACCTATAAAACAGACTAGGCTCTGGGAACCCGCAGCCCAACAGACACCCCAGCTCACCTATCCCATGGCTGCACATGGCTTGATGGAGATGCCAGTGGAGATGACGAGAGCCAGAACCCTTCTGGGCTGCGTGTTGAGCCCAAATGCAGAACTCTGCCCACAGGCCAATCAGTAAGTAGGACCCTCCTGGTAGAAAGGAAAGCCTGACTTTGGCTTTAAAAAAAAAAAAAACATTTCTTGCAGCCTTGAAAAAAAAGTGAGCTTAAGCTTTTAAAAACAGCTCACTGTTTTTTTAATGAATTTGTTGTTTTAGGCTCTATGAGAATGCAACAAAATTTTTAAAAATTTGTTTCAGAACACATTAAGAGTGTGTCCCAGGATTTGATCGATTGCTTTTAGGATTTGTGTCTGTTTCCGGCACGTGGGCACGCAGGGCCCCACAGATGGGCCGTGGCATATACGAGCAACGCCAGAGTGCGATTGTCAGGGATGGTCGTGGGAGGCACACATTTATCAGATTTCAATTCTGTTTCCTTCTCTTGGCATAGTGGCTGGTGAGGGGTGGAATGGGAGGGAGGGAGCAAAGGAGATTGAGAGGCAGTGGAGGGGCTGAAGTACAAACTCTAGTTATCTACCCTCAGCTTTCCTCCTTTTTAAAACAGAGTGAGTGAATCCATTACTGTCACCACTCCCATACCTCAATTCCCCAACCCTCCAGTTTCTCAGCCACCCCAAAACAGAAATTCAAGGCAAGGAAACAGGCCTGCCCTCAGAGGGCCCCCAGTCTGATGCAGGGAGAAAGGGCACAGAGTACCTAGAGTTTTCCTTCAAACTAATTTATTATTATTTTTTCCTATGTCTTGGGCATCAGACAGGATGCCAGCAGCCACGGGCACACAGTAAGGTGCAGAGCAGTTGAATATCAACTTTACCTAGAATGTAGGTGTTTTACTTTCCTAAGCTGCTAAAGCAAATGTGGTACAGTGGGTTGGCTTAAACAACAGGAATTTACTGGCTCATGGTTTTAAGCCTAGGAGAAGTCCAAAATCAAGGTATCAGCAAGGCAGTGCTTTCTCCCTAAAGACTGTGGCATTCTGGGGCTGGCTACCAGCGGTCCTTGGTCCTTGGCTTCTCTTATCACATGGCAGTACACATGGAGGCATCTTCTTTCTCTTCCAGGTCCTGTTGACTTCCAGCTTCTTGCATCCCATGGCTTTTTTTTCCTGTGTCCAATTTCCTCTGCTTATAAGGACTTCAGCATACTGGATTAAGGCCCACCCTCATTCAGTTTGGGCCACACCTTAACTAATGACATCTTCAAAGGTCCTATTTGCAAATGGGTTCATGCCCACAGAATCTTTTGTGGAGACATGATTCGTTCCCAATACCAGGCATGGAAATATTTACCAAGAGTTTTATGAACATTGTGTAAACTGAGTCTCTAGATACTGAGATGTTGAGGATTAGAATTATCAAAGTCAGACAGAGTTAGGGGAGGATTCTTAGAAGGGGTTAGGCTGGAGAGAAGTGCAGGGCCTGAAAGAAGCAGCTCTGGAGAAGGTCCATCATTTGAGGGCATGGCCTGGTCCGCGCCTTGGAGGGAAAACTGAGGCGTGGGGGAGCCTGGGCCAACAATTTCTCAGTCCTGTTGGGGACTGAGCGACCACCACTCCAAGGCTGCCCTGCCAGGCCCGGCAGGTGGCCAGCCCAGGCCCCTCCGATGCCCCGCAGCAAGCCCAGGCCTCCGTGCTCCCTTCACTTGATTTCCTGTGAGCCTCGCTTGATGAGCTAAGGTATAAGGGCCCTTAGCTATGGACACAGAGCCAAGTTAAGACACCATGGTAACCCTCAGGCTGATAGGGACTAGGGTTGCCATGGAAACTTGTCTAAAACCAAAAAGTATTTTGGGGGAGGGGTTGGAACAGAGAGGAAGGGTGGTGGGGACCATCTGCAGCAGTGCTGTGCCCTCTGTGATTCTGATCTGTTCCCCTCTCAGGGTCCTCCTTGGAATGGGTGGGGGGGCTTCTGCAAGTCCCAGCCCAGGGCTTCTGGGAGATAGCCACTGTCCATATCGAGAAGGCTCACAGAGGTGCCCATGGCCTCCACAGCAAAACATTTCTTCCGTTTCCCTAGAGAATGTCTAACAATACCTTTCTTTTTTTTTTTTTTAATCTTCATTCTATTGAGATATATTCACATACCACGCAGTCATACAAAACAAATCGTACATTCGATTGTTCACAGTACCATTACATAGTTGTACATTCATCACCTAAATCAATCCCTGACACCTTCATTAGCACACACACAAAAATAACAAGAATAATAATTAGAGTGAAAAAGAGCAATTGAAGTAAAAAAGAACACTGGGTACCTTTGTCTGTTTGTTTCCTTCCCCTATTTTTCTACTCATCCATCCATAAACTAGACAAAGTGGAGTTTGGTCCTTTTGGCTTTCCCAATCCCATTGTCACCCCTCATAAGCTACATTTTTATACAATTGTCTTCGAGATTCATGAGTTCTGGGTTGTAGTTTGATAGTTTCAGGTATCTACCACCAGCTACCCCAATTCTTTAGAACCTAAAAAGGGTTGTCCAAATTGTACGTAAGAGTGCCCACCAGAGTGACCTCTCGGCTCCTTTTGGATTCTCTCTGCCACTGAAGCTTATTTCATTTCCTTTCACATCCCCCTTTTGGTCAAGAAGATGTTCTCCATCCCACGATGCCAGGTCTACATTCCTCCCCGGGAGTCATATTCCCTATCAATACCTTTCAGTGCCAAATCTTCTTGATAAAACCATGAAAGAAGCAACATGGACATCCCGTGCTGCCTGTCCCCTGCCCCTGAGCTGCCTTGCCCTGCTCCCCTCCCACGCGTACGATCTCCTTCTGGCAGAACCCTGCCTGTCACAAGGCCAGGGCCAGCCAGCCTCTCCGAGCTCAGCTTCCTCCTCATGAAGAGGAGAGAGAAAACCCCTCTTCCTAGGGAGGTTGGGAAAGTCCTGGAACTCACTAAGGCTCTCAGCACAGCATTGAGGGACTGCTCCACAAATACTACTCCTCTTTAACGTTAAACCTACAATAAAGAATGAGGGAGGCCCATGGTCAGGTATTTCTATTTTACCCACCCCAGAGGAATCTGCATGTTTAAATATCATCTCTTTCCTTTCATCTCCTTCCCCCAGTTACCTTTCCTCAAGGCAGGACAGAGGAATGGGATTTGAGGTACTTCGAGCAACCCCAGGGGATCCCTACAGCCCTGCCCAAGTGACATGAACTCACTTAGTGCCCTCCACCCCACCCCAAACCTTAGCCTCTTCAGCCTGGGGCTCTGCTTGCAGCAGAGGCTTGCCTCTCTGGAACCATTTTCTGAAGGTAGCTGGGCAGGACAGGGGCCTGGAGGGGAGAAAAGGAATGCATGTTTCATTGGCTCAGTGGGCTTTCCCGTAAGTTATCATTTGTGATCTGGACTTAGTCCCACATCACCATCCTGGGCCTCGATTTCCCCTGCACTGAAGGACGGTGACCCCGGCCCCTCTTCCTGCACTGGAGGTTCGGATGAGTTCTGGAATTCTGGGTTCCTAGTGGACCTCGGGCCAGACCAGGTGAGTGAGAGGAATGTGTGGGAAGGTCCCCAGGGAGGTAGGGAGGGCTGCACTCTGGAGACCCTGGCGTCTCAGCAGCCACTTAAGAGGGAACTTTATCCTGAGAAAGTTTGACTCCTGAAAGCTGCACTTGCGTAAGCCTGCTGGGCTCAGGTTTCAGGGCTGGGGGACTCTGTCTGTCTCTTTCCTTTGCCCCTTTCTCCCTCTCAGCACTTAAGTGCAGCTGCCCAGTAGTGCCAAGGAGGCCACAGATACAGGCTTCCCAGGCACATGCCCAGCTCTGTCTCTCTCCTGTTTGGGGACCTTGTGGGAAAGAAGTAGCCAGGGAGCCTCAGGGAGGCAGAGGCAGGCTGAACTACAAGGACATGGTCTAACCTGCATGATCAGGGCTGGGTACCCCGGTGGCTCTCCCACCGTTCCCCCCACATCCCCTTTACCAGCTCTGCTGAAAGGTAGCACAGTCTCAAGGACTCCAGCCCAAACGCTTTCTGGCTCTCGTGAACTTTCCGTATTCCCCTCCTGCCAAGTATTTTTATACCAAGATAATTAGATAATAAATAATCACATTGTATATTGTGTTTCTGACACTTCATGCTTTTAAAGTTTGGAATCTATGTGTAATAGATATGCATGTCAATCCTCAAACTCAAGCATTCAGGACACATCCCATTTCTGTCTTTAAATCACCTTGATTCTAATTCTAAGCCCCCTCCCACTGGAGTGGCAGAATATTTCAAGTCAGAATTACCCAGGCTTGCACCAGTGGCAGAGAACAAGTGCCTGTAAATTCCACTCTGTTGTGGTCCCTGCAGAATTCCTCTGCGCTGGAACCTGCAGTGGCCCTTGCAGGCCAGTGGCTCTCTGGTTCTGTGCCACTGGGGGACATGGAACTCTGCCAAGGCTGAGAACTTGTGCCAGGTGCCCCACCTCCCTCTGCACCAGTTCATTTGAGGATGTGTCTGACTGTGCTCGTGGGTGTCACTGGCCTCTTCTCATTTCCAGTTCAGGAGGCTTGTCTCCCCTCTCCTTCTCAAAGGTGGTCTCTTTCCTTCCCCGAAAATCACCTCCTTGACAGCCAGAAGCTTTCACCAAATACTCTGACTGGTTCTACTTCTACCCTACCCAATGTCCTCGAAGTTAGGAGTTTTGAAACCAGGTGCTTTGCTCAAAGTGGAACTGGGGGTGGGTTGGAATAGAGAGACACAACAAATTAAATATCTCAGAAATGTACCCTGCCACATATGATCTCACTATTCTCACACCATCCTTATAAAGTAGGTAGGGCAAGTATTAATATCCCCATTAGACAAATGCAGGAGCCGTGTTATAACTTTTTGCAGAAAGTTGGTGGCCACGCCAGGGCACAAATACAGGCTGCCTAACTCACGGCCTAGACCACTGCCACCTCACCAGGCCTTTCCGAAATCTCCACAAAGGCCTCTGCCTAAAGCTAAAACAATGCCTGATGATCTTGGAGTGATTGCTGTGTGCAAGGCACTGTGTTCAGTCTTCAGTACAACTCTTTGTGGTAGGTACTCTGGCCCCATTTTACACATGGGGAAGTTGAGGCAGAGAGAAGGCGAGCCTTCTGCTGGAGGTCCGAGAATTGGTGATTGGTGCAGCCAGGATTGAATCTGCACTTTTAACTCTTCTGCTGTAATGGGTCTAGTGAATTCAGCAACCTTCAGGAGGTTTCTTAACCTAGTAAAGAAGGAGTAACTATCAGCAGTTTTGTCTAGCTTCCCAACCACTCAGCAGTGAGACTGCTTTCCAAAGCCCCAGGCTCCGTCCATCGCTTAGATGCATTGCTGCTTACCACCCACTCACCACCACTCCAATCTCACCACAAACCCAAGCTCAAGGGCACGCCTCACTCCTGTTGCTCTCCCCCTCCCAACCCCAAATCAACACTTTCAGCTCAGACAGAAAAGCTTGAAGGAGGAAGAACCCTGCTAGAGAGGCTTTGAGAGACCAGGGGGTGGTGGGATTGGGGGACTTGGCAGCCCCTCCCCTCCATCTGCTTCCAGATGAGGCCCAGGATGCTGGGGAGGGGGAGGTGCCCATGGAGACAAAGGTCAGGGGAGGCCAGAAGGGAGGAGGTGGTGTGGGTTGCTGGGGCCTGGGGGTGCGGTTAGCGACTGGGGGGAGACAGGAGGGAGCTGGGGTTTTCCAATGCAGCCCCTCGTGCACACTCCCTCCCCTGCCTCTCAGGAGCCAACCTCCCGGAACCAAGCCGCAGTTGTGGCTGAGGGCGGCCAGCTGGGCCCCCTCAGCATCCTTCTCCTCACAAAGCTGGGGTAGTGGCTTTGTTCACAGCTCATTCCCCAAAAGACCCAGAGGCACCTGGAGAGTGGGAAACCCCGCTCCTCTAATTACCGTGGTGCTTCTGGAAAAGCGAGGCAGCCCCGTGCAAATTAGCGACCAAGATCTGCGAGAAAGGCAAAGGAAAACACAGTGTCCTGATTTCTCCACCTGACTTTGACCCCCATCCCTGGGGTCCTCTCTTGCCAGAGATTCCTCCTCTGCTGAGAGCTGTTTGTATATAAACTTCTTCAGGCTCCTTCCATCCTCTCAACACCCACACACTGACTCCCTCCAAACCACAATAGTTACTGATACTTAGTGTGCACTTACTCTGTACTGGACACTATTTACATATATTAACTTGGGAAGAGGCAGACAGAGTTGGAGTTATTTTTGTTCCCCTTCCATAAATGAGGAAACAGGCCCAGAGAGGTTGAGTAACTTGCCTGACATCACACAGCTAGTAAGTGGTAGAAAAAGGGTTTAAACTGTACCTGGTTCCTGACCACTCAACTCTGTGCTCTCTTGGAGAGGCTTTGCTTTACAGTGGTGCAAAGAGGGAGGCGGAGTATCAGGAATGGGTCCTACACCATTATGTAGACCTTGATCTTACCTAAATTATTTGGAATTCTTCGGTATGGAAGATTTGTCTATTCTCCCCCTGTCTATTTATTTATTCAATCATTTATTTACATTGCTATGTACTCATGGATGTTTATTTTACATCTTGGGTTGTAATCCAAGTCTATGGTTTTTATATTGTGGCTCAAAATAAATGTATTTTGTCGTGCCCCTCATCAGTGGAGGTATGGAGGGCACCGCTCTGATCTTAGTCCTTCGGTGTGGAAAAAGGAAGAGAAAGGTGGGGAGAGCTCCGCTGTAGCCAAGTTGGACTCGCCGGTGTCGCCAGCTGGGATGCTCCTGACGCCACCGCTCTCCCACCATTTCCCCCCATCTCTCCCGCTCTTGCATCTGACCCCCAGACTCAGTTCAAACACTCGCGGAGCCTTGCTGCTTCTACCTGAGAAATATTACACCCCCTCCCCACCCCCTCCAGCCATTGTCCTAATCCATGCCATCCATCGTTTCCGTCATGAAAGCTTCCTTTCTCTCCGTCCCAGCTCCATGTACTCTCTGGGGGGTGCCTTCCTGATGCACTGCTGGGATAATTTTCACTCTCCGGCAAGGTGCTCTTCAGTGGGTCCCCACAGAGTAACCCCTGATTTCGTATCCCAGCATTCAAGGCCTCCACAGTTGCACCTCACTCCTTTCTAGCTTCCCCTTTCCCTTTCCTGCCCATACCATCTGCCAGCCTGTCTCCGAAGAGATTCCGTGAAATTTGTTAATTGGCATTATTTAAAAATAAAAGGCGCTGTGATCAGATAAATCTAGGAAACACTGGGTTGAAACTCATTAAACAGGTTTCTTTATTGTAGGACTTCTCAGACCCTTTATATACTAATGGGCTTTGCGATTCCCCAAGGGCTGCTGTATGCAGGATTTTCCCCATGTGTTTGGCTTTGGGATCCTTTTTTGGCAGAATATTTTATAGGGCCAGAAGTCCATGGAACCATGTGGGAAACACTGCCCAGTGTTTGGACAGGCTGGGCTTCCTGCCCCATATTTTCTGGTCTCTGTACTTTGGAATTAAGCTATAATCCCAGCCTGGAAACACCTACTTCCTCCATCTTCACCTACAAAAGTCTTCCTCATCTTTAAAAATATTTTTCTTGATTGCCCCCAACCATGAACCTCTTTAGGCTTCTTCTGAACCTCCATGGTAGTGCTTCTGATGGCACTCCTCCATTGATACTATTTATTTTAGCTCTTCTCTGTACTTGTCTAAACCCTCTCCCAGCAATCTCCCACTGTCTCCCAGCTCAGACTCTAAGCCCCTTGATGGCAGGGGCTATGTCACTCATCATTTTGCTGTCCTCAGTTTCTTCTGCATAGTACCTGAGCCTGGCTGTGCCTCAGAATCATCTATGCAGTTTTGATTATTTTAAAATAAAAAATTAATTTTAGAATAGTTTTAGATTTATAGAGAAGTTGTAAGGGTATTACAGAGAATCCTGTATACCCCACACCCAGTTTCTCCTATTACTAACATCTTACATTACTGTGGCACATTTGTCACAACTAATGAACCAATATTATAATACAGTCCGTACTTTATTCAGATTTCCTTAGTTTTCACCTAATGTCCTTTTTCTGCTCCAGGATCCCATTCAAAATGCCTCCTTTGGCCTCTCTGGACTGTGACCCATGTATATTCCCGACCCAATCCTAGAATCAGCCATTTCTCCATGGAGCCCTGGTTCCTTTTATTGGAGAATGGTGTTAGAAACCAAGATCTGGGTGCTGGGTGTGTTCCTTGCTACTGTGATGCTGTTGTATCTAGGCCCTTTCAGTGGACAGAGCTAAAAATATGTATGTGTACTAGCCTGTGTATGCACATTCTTTGTTCTGGTTTGCTAATGCTGCAGTTATGCAAAACACCAGAAATGGATTGACTTCTATAAAGGGGGGTTATTTGGTTACAAACTTATAGTCTGAAGGCCATGAAAATGTCCACACGAAGGCATCAATACAAGTATACCTTCACTGAAGGAAGGCCAATGGCATCCGGAAAACCTCTGTTAGCTGGGAAAGCAGGTGACTGGCATCTGCTGATCCCAGGTTGTGTTCCAGCTCCGCTCTCAGCTCCTGTGAATTCTTCAAAGTCTCTGTCTTGGCTGCAGCACCTCCTTCTGTCTGTGAACACTTTCATAGGACTCCAGTGATTCAATTTAAACCCACCCTGAATGGATGGGGTAACACTTACATGGAAATTATCCAATCAAAGGTCTCGCCCACAAGTGATTGAGTCACATCTCCATAGAAACACTCAGAGGATTCCAACCTAATCAACACTAATACATCTGCCCCCACAAGATTGCATTGAAGAACATGAGGTTTTGAGGGACATAATACATCCAAACTGGCACATACATCTATAATTATTTGTGTGTATGTGTATATTAAGTATATAGAATAAATATATATTAAGCTACATATGACTTTCTGCCTCCAACTGTACTTGGTTATACTCCACATGATTCATTATAACCTTCCCCCATTTATACAGCTTTTTAAAGCCCCAGTCCTTTTGAGTCATTATCTTCCAGGCTGGGCCAAAGACTGTATTCCAAAGTCTGAGAAGTACTATAGCAAGCACTCAGACTTTTGTTAAATTTAATCGAACTTAGAGAAACCAGCCTGGCCCCATCACAGATGCACAAGATTTCCAGCCCCGTGGGTGTATCTCCTGTCCCTGGGGCTGTGAAGTAAACCAGCTTTCACCTTCCACCAAGTGATATTCCTCAGTAATCCTCGCCAAGGTGTCCATTACACCCTGTTTGGGTGTTTCTGCCCACTTCCTCCTGTATCTGGTTCCCCCAAACACCTGACACTTCCTGGTGTGAGGCCAGGCTGTTTGGCTCCATTACTGCCTGCGGCAGGTCTTCCACATCAGTCCCCACCTGGCTCCCCTGGCCCAGCAGCCAGTCCCTCCTTTCCCTGCGGTGATAATCAAGCCATGTGCGTGTCTCTAAACAGCTTACGATGCTTGAAATGACTTCCAGATCATTTTACAAATGAGGTACAAGTCAGGAAATAAAGCCCGTCAGTGGCAGAGCAAGAAGTAGAACCCAAAGCCCCATGATATTCATGTCTACTCTCTCCCCACTTCATCCTTCTGAATGCGAGATGGGGATGGACTCTGGATGAGATGAGGAAGCCCTCAGCTGCTTGTCTTTAAGGTCACCGTGAACTGTCTTGGCTTGCTTCCTGCAGAATGTCCCTGTGAAGGGTGCCTGAGACTTTTCTGCAGATCAACCCGATAAGAAGTCCCAGACTTCCTGGCTGTATTCCACACTCATCTGAAGCTCCAGAGCCAGAGAAGAGGGTGGGAGAAGTTCAGACCTAATAAGAGTGAAGTGACAGCTGCCCTGTCCTTGAAGAGGGAGTCATGTTTGTCCTAAGCAAAAATATGGGGCTTATCTTTAGCATCTCCACCATCCCCATCCCTGTATCTGCTTCTCTCCTCAGTCTTCCGGATGTTTGCTGCTCTCTGACTGCCCTTACTGTTGAAACCACTACCATCCCCAGCCCCTCCGTGTTTCACCCAGGTCAGCTCTTCCTTAAGTAGACCATGCTCCAAAATGACCTCTCACACATTCCCCACATTCCCATGAAAACTCCCATTTCTTTAGCCAATGTGATGGAAAAGCAATCTGATTAAAATTTAGGGCAAGACAATTTCAAAATGCAGGGATTTTCAGCCCATTTTCAATATTTAGGGTGTTAGCCCATCGCTCTAGGCATTGGATGACCCCTCGTTATTTGGCACTTGATACTTTGTCTTCAGTGTGTCTCAGGCATTTCTTGGCACTCTTCTTTATGCTGAACTGCAAATCTTGTGATTTTGTTGCAAGAACCCATTTACTTACATCCACCTCGTATTGCCCTGCCCCAACACCCCAATCCATTTGCCTGTTCCAATAGCTTCTAGGTAGGCTTTTCTCTCGCTACTCACTTCGCCACCTTTGCCTCCTAAAGAGTCCTGAAACTGGCTTCTGGGCAGCAATCTATCCTTTTCTTTCTGGAAAATAGCCCAATGCTTGCAGCCTTCCTCTCCTGCTGGCCTCCAACTGCACTCACCTTCCCTCCCTATCCCCAGCAGGAAAAACTGATGACAGGGGGAGGTTCAGTTTTTTGCTGCTATTGCAAAAAGCTCCAGCAGCAGCTGCTTTGTCACTCAATTCTGAAGCTCCTTCCTGGTTTGAAAGGTATTTTGTGATTATGCATCGTTACCTATTAACAGAAACCTTTCAGCTCCTTTCAAGCTTCATCGTAAATGCTTTCCCCTTTCTCCTTCCAGAAGTCTGTAGAAGCACACAGTATTTAGGAAGGTCTCCTTTCCCAGGATATGCAGCATTATATAAATCCCACCAAGGAATGACTGAGCATTGGCCCTCCCTCTAAGTATTTTATCACTGAATCCAAGAATATTTCATTGAGTCCAGGCAGCTACTACAGGAGATCATATCACCACTCAGCCTACTACACAGCTATTGTACATCCAGCTGTAGGTGAAGAGAGTGTTATAGCTCCCAGCTCTTGTAGGGATGAGAGCATAAAGCTGAAGCTCTCTGGAAGCCCTTAGGTTCAAATCAAAGAGGAACTAGGTAGATAAACTTCCCCACTTAACAATGATGACCGACGATGATGATGATGATGATGGTAACTACCACCATTTGTTGAGTGCTTACCTTGTGCCTGCTACTGTACCAGCACTCATGTATATTATCTAGTGTATTCTTTCCAACAACCCTCAGAAGTAAATAAAATTACCTCCATTTTACATGTGAAAAAAAAAAAACTGAGACTTTTGAACATTGACATTGACTCTTGCCTAAGTTTACATACCTTACATTTGAGTTGAGATTCAAATTCAGTTCTGCCTGATTCTAAAACTACCACCCCCCCACCCCTGGATATTGGTTCAGAGATTGGAGTTCTAAAACTGATGAGGGTGGTGCCCCACCCTCTCCTGAAACTGTGTGTAATTTGTGGAGCGGGAGCTGATGGGGAAAATAAGAGTGAAAGCCAGTTTCTCCAGAGTCCTCCCTCCGAGAAGGGCAGCTGAGTGGTCAGTTTCTCACCGCCCCCCCCAACCCTCCCCAGCTCTGGGGTCCCAGACATTCCTGATTTGGTGGTATATAATTAAGAGGAATGAGTGCCCAACTTAAAATAGTTATTTTATAAGTAATATTATAAAATTATCCAATTGCCACATAAAACAAAACTGACAATGCAGATTATTACATAAGGCAGATGAACTTGGTTGTGAATTTTATTTTAATGCACAATTCTTTTGCTGGGCACTCAGCCTTTGTAGTTATTCATGTAGCAAAGTTGTCTGCTCTTAATTTAAAGAGGGCGAGACTTTGGAGGTGCCACCTGATCCCCTGGAATCTAAGAGGACATCCTGGAGTGGGGGATGTTTTGAAGAATGTGTTGAATGAGGGAGTGAGGAAGGTCACCTGGGTTATTAGACGTGGTGATAGTTCCCTGAATGATGGATTCCCACATGCTGTATGGACACTATATAACAAGATCAGGGCTGAAATTCAGCCATCCGTGGTACTTGCGTGCTGCCCACCGTTCAAAACCAGAGATCCCTTTCTGGGAGCTTCTCACTCAGGGGAAGAGGCTCAGATATCACACAGTTATCACTGACACCGGCCCCAATACAAAATAATTATTCAGGGGATTCTGAGAGCCAATGTAATTAGTTCAATTAATCTCTAGCGATGAATTATTCTGTCCGATAATCGTGTTCGGAAGCAAAGGATTCATTAGCGTCTCCGGCTGACAGCAGGGAGTCAAATGTCCTTTTATCTCTCTCCCTGTCCCTGACATGATAGAGTGAAATTGGCTCTCACTTTGGTAAATTCTATCTCCACTAGAAAGAAGGCTGGTTAGGGGGGCAGCGGAGGCTGAGACCTGGGCTGCGGGATGAGCTGCCTGTTCACTTCTGACCTGGAGTTAAGGCCTCAGTTTATCAGTGGAAACATGGGGAGAATCCGGTCCACGCTTCGTGACGTCCGCAGATTAACCAGGTACTTCGTGGACTCCCAAACAGCAATTAATCCCAACACACCCACCAGATGAGCTTACCTTTCTTTGTTAAAGCATTCTAAAGGAACTCTAAGGCAAAAGTCTTCCGCCTTTTCATAGGAACTTATGTGACGTAATTTTGTAGTCTTGATCTCACCAAGCAGAGAGCTGACGTGGTGAAACTCCAAAGTGGAATCCAGAGAGGAGCGCTCTGCCCACTGAGCCCACCCATCTAGTCAAAATCCCAACCCAGATTTGGAGAGAGGTATGTGCTGTCACAGGAGTGTGGTGGCTGCAGAGCAACTGTTTAGGGTTCAGCTCCCCGAAGGTCTGTGGATTGTCTCCTCAATGGCCTGTCTGTGGAACAGTGGGCTCCAGGCCAGTGGCTCTTAACTTCTCTGATCTGAGAACCATATTCATATTCTCCCCAAAATATGAACATCACACATGGTCACAAGATTTCACACACAATTTCAGGGGGCTCATGGACCCTCTGTAGGGTCCTGATATTACAACACTTGGATCCTGCCCTCAAGGAACTTAAAATCTACTATAGGGAGAGTAGGGGGAGTCGCTAATGTTATCAGTACTATAAGAAGAAAGAAGTTGGTATAATAATAGAGTCAACCTCAGCACCATTACATTTTGGGCCAGATAATTCTTTGCTGTATGTGGCTGTCCTGTGCATTACAAGATGTTTAGCAGCATCCCTGGTCTCTACCCACCAGATGCCAGTAGCTCCTAGCACCCCTTCCCAAGTCATGATGATCAAAAATGCCTCCAGTTGTTGCCAAATGTCCCCTGGTGAGCAAAATCCCTCCCTGTTGAGAACCACTGTAACAGAGGTGCAAGCCATATGCTCAGACCCAACAGAAAGTGGGATTAATTCTGGAAGAAGTTTGGGGGCCAAATCGAGAGAAGAGACTTTTTTGTTGTGTGCAGCTTTTTATCCCTAGAGTCTAGCACAGTGTTTGGCACATATGGGATGCTCAGAGCAAGCTCCCCGAGTGGATAAACAGATGGATGGATGAATGGTGGGGAAGGGTTGAACAGGAAGAAAACAGAGGGAAAGAAAAGGCATTCCAGGTTAAAGGAACAGCGTGAGCAAAGGCACGGGGGCATGAAGGGGCAGCTGGCTCCAGTGAATTGCGGACAACCCAGTCCCTATTCCAAGGATAAGGAACAGGACTGTGGCTTGTTTAGGAAGCTGTGGCATCTCCTTTTCTGGAGAGCCTTAAGAAAAGAAGTGGGAAGGCAGGCTATAAATATAGTTCTGCCTGTAAGAGAGGAAAAGGAGTAGTTTATAAAATCCTCCTGCTAATTGATCTCAACATGCTTTTCTGTTAAACCTGGCCTCAGAATACTTCTCAGCACAGCTGTCCAAAAAAATTACGACCAGACATTTGGAGTTGGAACACCAGGTATAACTGATTTCCCCTCCCTAGCTATGATTTAGGGGCTTACTGTTGGAAGCGGGCATACTGTTGTCCTTGAAGCCAGCCCAGAAGGGGACATGAGCTCCGTCGGTTGCTCACTCTTTCACTCCTCTCTCTGTCTACCCTGCCTGTCCCTTCTTGGCTGTGGAGAAGCTCTGCGCTGAGTTTTTCTCCCTGCCATCTCATCATTTATTCATTCATTCACAAACATTTAATGAGCCTGTATTATGTGCACTGGAGGTACAGCAGAGGACACAGCAGGCAACTACATTACCCCGCGGTGAGTGCTGGGTTGCAGGAAACAGAGGGCACCATGGGAGCCCAGAGGGGCATCACGTCAGAGCTGGTGGAGGCTCGTTGGGACCCTCATGGGTAGAGGATCAGCTGAGAGCTGGACACTAGGGTGGGGTGACGGCACCAGCTTTACAAGTCCAGGATGGTGAATTTTATTGTAGCTTTTTCACTATGTGTTAAAGAGTTTTATGTCCAGTAAAATATATATGTCTGCCTGCCCAGGGAAAATCACTGCGGCTCTCTAGTAATAGGAGTTTGTAATGGCCTAGAAAATGCAGGAAAATCTTTAGAGTGAGTTCCTCGTCTCCATTTAAAGTGTTTATGGTGTCAGGGGAGCCATTTCCCTCTGATTTGTGTCTGACAAAGGAGAACCAAGGCTGAGATGTCAGGGAGGGAGACAGAGGCCCACGTGTGAGACTGGACAGGTCAGGTGTTCACTGGGAATACGGTGCAGGACGTGGTTATCTCCAAGTCTGCCTGCAGGTAAGACTGGAGGCAGAGCCCTGGATTAGGTACCTGCAGAGACAGAATTAAGAAAAACATGGTCCCTGCCTTTGGAGAGCCAAGTCAGACACTCAGAGAATTTGGAGAAACTGACAGATGGTAGCTGCGGGTGTTTTGAGAGGCAGAAAGCAAGAATTGAGTCAATAGGTTGGGAAATTGGGGTGACAGATATTCCATGAAAGTTTGCTGAAGGAGGTGAAGTGGAAAGAAGGAGTGGCGTGAGGGAGTACAGGAGAGGGGAGGTTATCTGGTGGCAAATGGGAGATGAGGTTGCCTCCCTGCTCATCAGTTAACCTGAGACCGGCAGATAAGCAGGTAGAAAAGCTACCTTCTGACTGAATGCCATAGCCTTTTGAGGTCCTGCTTCATCCCAGGTGCTTTCCCAGGTGCAGGGCATTCAAAATGGATAGAATATGGTCCTTACCCTGGAAGCATACAGGTCTGTGGGGGTGTGGCCGATGAAGGGATACAGAGGCTGATAAAAGCTTTCTACAGGCTCCAGCAGGGACCCTCAGGAGGGAGGGGTGATTTCTACCCAAGGGGAGGGGATCAAACCAAAGGCAAGTCTGCATGTACCAGGGGATGAGGTTGCTCACTCAAACCACCTTTCCTGGGCACCTGCTGTATACTGCCCGGTGGGGGTGGGGTGGGGATTTGTAAGAAGTATGGCGTCGAGTGAGAGAGACAAGACCAGCAGCAACAGAAGTTGTGATTGCAAAGGCAGCATGTGCTTCTTGACAACAGGTGGCTCAGATACCATATGTTCCAGAGCTTGAGGGGGAAGTGATCTCCTCCTCAAGGCTTCTTGGAGGAGATACACCTTGAACTGGCCATTGAAGGATAGGTAGGAGTGATGCCAGTAGGGACACCCTTTAAATGGGAGCAGTAGAGGGAGGGAGAGAGTAGAGGTGCAGTAATGCCATGGTTTGGGTGGTGGTGAGAGACCAGCCTGAGTGAGCAGAAGGAATATGTGAGGAAATAATAGACCAAAAAATTAATTTAGGCTGTGATTGTAGAGGGCCTTGAACACCAGGCCAAGGACTCAGATGTCATCTGAGAGATGCTGAGCCCTCATGTTGCAGAGCCCATGGTTGTGTGGATGGCATGTCCTCACACTCCTTGGGCTGAGGGACAAGGTAAGGGCCGGTCTGAAGCCATCTGAGCCATCCCCCAGCCTCCAGCCAGAGCTGTCTGTCTCCCCAGCCTGTCCCCAGTTTGGCTCCCCAGTTGGGGAGGGGGGCACACACGCACATCGATTCAGGCAAGGCTTTGGCTGTGGTTCCCATGGCAACCCGCCTGTTGATGCAGAGGGAGAGTGCTGGAGCCCCTAGAGCTGGAAGAGACCTACAGCCTGCCTGATCATTGTCGGGGGAAGGGACTCCCCCAACTGGGGGCTAGAGGGATAGGAGAGGTGCTCGTTGTAATGGGAAGTGGGAGCAATGGCCAGGAGACCTTGAAGACCAAGGGCTCCCTTTGTTCTTTGAAGGAGAAAGAAAGAAGTGCTGACTGGATTGGGAGCTGGGCAGCTGATTCCCCATCTTTTCTCCTGTCTCACCTTCCAAGCCTGGGGTGCCCACTCTGCATCCTCAGGCTCATTAAAGATAGATGACTCCAGGGAGGGTGGGGGCAGGGGTCACCAGCTGCTGCAGCCTCTCCTGGTGATGCTGGGGATCATTTGCAGGGAGGATGCAGCCATCCAGCCCTAGCTCTAGAAGCAGGAGGGTGAGCCAGGCCCTGGACAAGGCACAGGAAATGGGCTTCATGGGTGGGCAGCAGCGTGTCCCTAAGAATAGGTACATCCTTTTAACAAAGATTAGACATGAATTAGGGGAACCATAAATAGCTGGAGTTCGTGTTCTCTGAGCTCTTTGTGTTCTGTTAGGTGGCTTACTCATTGAAAATTGGGGATGGGTGAGATGTAGAAACTCCATAATGGGGTGGTGAGATAAATACTAGAATTGGAGTCAGAGAAGCTGGGTTCTAGTCACAGCCCTGCAGCCTGACAGCTCAGATCTAAAGCAAGTTGCTTATCTTTGCTCAGTCTCTTCAACTGCAAAACATGCTCTCCTAGTACCTGCCTCCCAGAATTATTGTGGGGGTTAAATGACATAAGGAATGGGAAAGGACATACAGTAGGCATTTAATAAATGTTATTTTGCATCCCTGCTTCCAAAAGTAGAGACAGGTGAGATAAATTCCACTGAAGGGATTATATATTTCTGAGAGTTGAGGCTGGCCAGGCCCTAAGAGCTTGTGTTTCTTTTCCACTCTCCTCTGGAGAACCTTCCTAGCTTTGGCCCACCTCTAAATTTACCCTTGGGCCATGCTCAGGCCCTCCTGCTCCAGCCAGAATGGATGCAGGGCATTCCTTTGCACCGGGGATGAAGATACTTGTCTTCCCTGTCTGCTACGGAGTACCTCCCTCTGCCTGCACCATGGACACTCTTGTCAACCCTCTCCTCTCCCAGGCCCTCCCACCCAGGCCCTCACTACACCTTTGTCAGGAGTGGCAGCTCCCTGATCATACCTACTTCCTCCCAGCCTCTGCCTCCTCCCCCAGGGGCCTGCCACATGCCCTCCAAAGACTTTCTGCAAAAGGTCTTCCCCTTCTTCCCCTAGTCACCCTCTCTGAACCTTGTATGTGGTTCCTCGTCCAAACTGGATCTCATTCAGCACACAGAGTGGGGTCTTTCCCTCTCCTCCCTCACCCCATCTTTTAAGAGGACTCAGCAGAAGGAGGCCTTACTGGGTTCTCCCAAGAGCTCCAACCACATTTGGGCAGCAGGAGGAAAGTGGGATGTGGGAAGGGATTGGGCTTCGCCAGCAATGTGCTATTGCTGAATTCAGAAGTGGCTTTGTAGCTTGGCAGACCTGGAAAATGCCTTGAGGGGAGGCTTTTTTCCTGGGAATTTGGCTCCGTTGACTGGTGACCATGACGCGGGGTCTGGGCCATGAGCTGTATGTAGGCCCTGGAGGGCATGGGCTAAGGCTGGGAGAAGGCCTGGGTGCCTCCCAGGCTCCCCCCACCCCACTGGCTCTTCCTGACCCTTCCTGGACCTCCCTCACTTTGATAGGAGCCTAAGGCTCTCCAGAGCAGCCGCAGCCCCTGCCCCCCACTGTCCAGTGACCATGGCAGGAGCCCAGACTCCCCTCCTGGAGAAGAACGCTGGGCACACACGTCCCTGCACACTCCCTTTCTCTCTTCTCATATCCCTTCTCCCACTCTCAGAAAAGCGGGAATGGGGTTGATCATTTCTCTCAGAAGGAGAAACTGAGGCCCAGAGAGGCTGAGCAACTTGCTCCTAGATACCAAAATTGGGACTCAATGCTAAAGCTCTGAAGGCGCTTGCGTGCCCCATGTGTGGGGACCCCTTTGACTCCTCCAGTGAGCTGCCAGCTCATGGGGGCAGGGCAGAGTCAGGAGGAGGTAGGCTGGGGAGCCTCCAGCCTGCATGTATGTTACCCATGAAGGAGAGGGGAGCCATGGAGGAGCAGGGTGGGAGGTGGGAGGCTTAGCTCTGCTTTTGGCTGCAGCTGGTTCCCAGGCTTCTGTGTTAGAATTGGACGGAAGAGGAGAATTCTGAAAGATCTGATTAGGCAGCCGAGCTCAGTCATTGGTCTTGGCAAGCAGGCCATACAACCTGCCTGCCAGACACTCTAGGAAGGTTCTTCAGAGGCCAGAAGGCGTGCAGGTTCCAGAGCTGGGACAAAGCCCAGTGGGGAGGAAGTGTTGGACAGGAGAAGGGGCTGCCAGCAAGGCCTGGCCTGGCTGGCGGCCCCTGGTCTCGGAGGTAGAGAAACACTTGGCCTGGCCTGTAGCCTGTTACTCCCCTGTCTCTTGGCAATTCTATATCCATTCATTCCAAGATAGTGGAGGTCAGGCCTCATCCTGTGGTCTGTGGGGAGTGTGATTCCCCGATGTCAGTCAGGAAGGGCCTCCTGGTGTCTGGCTATATTGTATTGGTTGTCATTTATAATTTATTTTGGGAAAAGCATGGACTTCAGAGCCAGGGTTCAATTCAGATTACTATTACACCACTTCCACAAGCTGTGTGATTTTAGGAAGTTACTTGGCCTCTCTGAGCCAAACATCTATAAATGGGGATAATTCTCCTTTAACCTCTCAGTATTGCTGTAAAAGGACAGAATGTGTATCACCATGCTCAGCATATAGAACACACTCGGTAAACATTATCTCCTTTCCTTTCCTTTCCCTTCTGGCCTCAGAGGACATTGCCTGTTTTCAATAACTTTTCAGCAATCCTTATTAAGTTTCACTGCAGGATTTCTCTGCCTTCTTAATTGGAAGTTTTCCTTAAAGCTAACCTAACTCCCTCCTGCTTCAGTTTGTGCCCAAGCCCCGGGGAGAATTCCTTGGCCTTTGTCTAAGTCTGGTCCTTTCGGTGGGCAGTCGGGACCCTCTTGGAGGTGGAGAGACATGCTGGTGGCAGATGGGCTGAGCCTGAGGGTCCCCAGTAGTGGGCAGCAGTGGGTCGAGAAGATCGGTGACACAGAAGGCTTTTCCAGAAATGAGAATCCTCCTGGGAGGCAGCCGGGTAGGGCAGACAACAGCTTTTTGATGTAGGAGCAGATGCTCCGCAGGCAGAGCTGGGGCTGGGGGAAGAGGGAGGTGTGAGCAGAAGGAGGATCCCCTTGTGGGGGCAGCCCTGTGTCATCCTCACCCCCGCCTTCTCCCACGGGATCCTCCTGGAAGCCCAATCTAGATCCTCCTCCTCCTCCATCCCCCGGCCTGGCTCTGAGATCAGCTGGCTGTGTCATCTTGACCAGATCTCTGCCACTTCTTGAGCCTCAGTTCTCCCATCTGTGAAACGACCTCTGAGGCTCCCTTCAGCTCTGACTTTTGTTGAGTGTTAATGTTTTTCCTCTTCTGTGCTTGCCACAGGGTTGCTCTGTACTGGCACATACACACAGGCTATCCCCAGACCTTCTACTTAGAGCCCCAATCACCCTTCCATGTCTACTATGTCTCCCACTACATCCCACTCTCACCCAAAAAGCACCCCTACTCTCCCACTGTGTTGGTTAATAGCAGTGTATCTACTGTATTTGAGGTGTTGAGGAAGGATACAGGATGAATAAGACAGGTCTTTGCTCCCCAGGAGGTCATAGTCTAATTGGGGAGAGTAACGTGGAATCTGAACAACAGGTCCTGGGAGGCTGCACTATTATCCCATTTTACAGGTGAGACAACTGAGACCCAGGGATTAAGTACCTTGCCCAAGGCTGCACAGCCCATTAACAGTAAAGCTGGAATTTAACCAGAGCACCCACGCCTGGTGGCCTCCCCTTGGCTGAGGCTGGAGCCAGTCCTTCCCCTTTCGTGGCTGAGCCTTCGCTTAGGCTGCTCCATTTATGGGCCTGGGACTCGCCCAGTAACCCGTGGCCTCTCATTCCTTTCCTTCCTTTGGTTTAAAATCAGTGGCCATCGCTTCCAGGAGCCCCTCCTTGATTCTGCTTCACCCAGCCTACCCCACCCCCACCTCATCCTTTCCTAATCAGTCCCCAACAGCAGCTCTGGCCCCTCTTGGCCACAGGCTCCCAGAGGGCAGGCTCCATGTTGTGGGCTCAGAAGTCTCCAGGCAGCAACTAAAGTGGATCCAGTGGCTGCGAGGCGAGGGCACCTCCACACAGGTTCTGGAGGGATAGTCTGGGCTTCCAAGGCACTGATGATCTGTCCCTTTGACCTGTCCCCTCGCTGAAGTGCAGCCATTCCCAGGGGAGTTGGCTGGGACACTTATCTACACAGGAGAAGAGTACACAGGACTGGGACGGGGGACCCAGGAGGGGCCTGCAGCCAGGAGAGGTGACGCCTGGCTGGTACAGGCAGGGCAGTGACAAAGGGCAGGGCTGCTCCCATCAGAGGGTGGCATCGTCAGAGGTGGTGCCTCTTGTCACTTGGCCACTGGTGGGTTCTTGGTAATGAAGTGGTGTCGTGGATTTAGGGCAGGCCTGGAGGTGGGGGCTGGGACAAGGGGTGAAGTGGAAGTAGGTGACAAAAGTACCATAGCCAAAGCCTGCCCCACCTTTAGTACTGGTTCTCTTCCGTCACTAACTCAGATCATGCTCTCTGCCAAGTCTCTGTCGGGTCCACTCTGAACCTAAGTTTCAAGGCCCTAGGAACCTCAAGATGGGCCCATCTTCTGTAAAATAGAGATGCCAGACCTGGAAGTACACCAAAGGCAAAGCTTTGTGGAAAAATAATGGGTAGTATCATTACAGACAGACTCCACAGTGTGGCAGATAAGACCATGGGCTCTAGCACGCTGCCCAGCAGGACTTCTATGGTGATGAAATGTTACATTTCTGTGCTGCAGTAGCTACTAGCCATATGTGGCTAGTTGAAATGTGGTTAGCGCAGCTGAGGAACTGAATTTTCAATTTTATTTAATTTTAATTAATTTATAAAAGATGCTCAATCTCACTAGCCAGCTGTCAGAGAAATACAAATCAAAACCAGAATGAGATATCACTTCATAACCACTAGGATGACTATAATAAAAACTATGGACAGTAACAAGGGTTGACGAGGATATAGAGAACTTGGAACCTTCCTACAATGGTAGTGGGAATATAGAAATGGTACAGTTGCTTTAGAAAACAGTCTGGAGTTTCCTTAGAATGTTAAACACAGAGTTACTGACCCAGTGATTCCATTCCATACACAAAGAGAAATGAAAACGTATGTCCACATAAAAACTTGTACATGAATGTTCATAGCAGTATTATTCATAAAAGGCAAAGGTGGATACAACCCAAATGTCCATCAGCTGGTGAATGGATAAACAAAATGTGGTATGTACATACCATGGAATATTATTCAGCCATGAAAAGGAAAGAAGTTCTGGTAGATGTTATAATTTGGATGAATCTGGAACACATTGTGCTGAGTGAAAGAAACCAGACACAAAAAGCCACATATATGATTCATTTATATGAAATGTCCAGAATGGAAAAATCCAATTGAGAGAAAATAGATTGGTATTTGCCATAGGTTGGGAGAATGGGGGAATGGGGAATGACTACAGGGTTTCTTTTAGGATTGATGCAAATGTTCTGGAATTAGATCATGGTGATGGTTGCACAACTTTGTGAGTGTACTAAAAAGCACTGAATTGTGTAGTTTTAAGGCATGAGTTTTATGTTATCTGTATTTTGTCTTACTAATACATATACATACATGCACACACACATCTGTCTAGCTAAATGGCCAATTGTGTTTAGTGGTTTTCGTACTGGACAGTGCAGCTCTAGAGTCAGACTGTTTGAGTTCAAATTGTGGCTTTGCTATTTACTGTTGTGTTGCCTTGGGCATCTTACATAACCTCTCTGCACTTAAGTTTTCTGTGCTGTAAAATGGGGATAATAACTGGGCTGTCTCAAGGTTGTTGGGAGGAGCAAATGGTCTAATATACATAAAGCTCCCAGCATAGTGCCTGGCACTGCGCTGGACAGAAATTATCTCTTTAGTAATGTTACTAGTTTCACAACCAGAAATTCCCCCCAGACCTCTTCCAATTGTCATCCACACCTGGGCCCATCCCCTCCCCTCGCCTCCCACCCCCTTGCCTGCAGATGGTTCTCTCTGCTGTGTATACTGTTGCTATGGCAACCTCTCCCAGCAGCAGTGACTTCATTGGAGCAGTGTCACCTGAAGGGTCTGGGCAGAATTGCTAATAGAAAACATCTCCAGGAAATCTTGAGGTCCACCTGGCAGGGGACATGAGGCCTGACAGGGAGCGAGGGGGCACGGGGTCCTGGGATTAGGCAGGCCAGCCAGATTCTGCAGGAGGCCTGCCCTCCATGCCAAGCCCCAGAGTCCCAGTCTTTAAATGAGAGAAGTCTGAATGTGTTTGAGAATCCTCTCTCTGATCTTATGTCCTAATATTCAGAGGGAAATGGAGTAGGGAAAGCAGGGTTAGCAAACTGGTGCCCCTTCTAGAGCTTGAGGCTGGGCACCCTCCCCTGGTCCCACAGCGGTGACCACCCAGGATTGAGCAAGTCGGTCCGCTAAGATGATGCTGGTACTAGATGTTATGAACTGGCTGTGGAGATGTCACTTGCCCCTGGACTTTTAATGCTTCTCTTCCAAAGATGGGGCTTGCTCTCGGCCACAAGGCTGAGCTGGGGCTGGACCAGGCTGGGCAGGCATGTGGGGCTGCCCTCCTGTGACTCACCTCCTGCCCTGGACTCACTGCAGGGGTGGATGTGGGTGGGCAGTGCCACTCCCCCAAGAAAGAGCCAGACTGGAGTGGGAGAGGGGGGAGAAGGAGGGGGAAAGTGACACTTTTACCTCATCGGGCAGGCTCCCTGTCTCAGAAACTTTTCACAAGGGCTGAGGTGAGGCCTCCAGAGCACAGATTTGAACCCTGATCTCTCCCCAACAGACAGGACTTTATCTGCAAAGCATTCCACAGAAAGGCCAGCCAGAGTCTCCCTGCAACATCAGCCCTGAATCTGAGCCTGCCAAGTGGAACCCACGGGTCCCCAGAGTCCTCCCTCATGCCCAGGACTGGCTGGCTAATCCCCCGGAAGCCAGGCTCTGCTCCTTCTCCCTGGGAACAGGGCAGGCTCCCCAGAGTAGATGCGGCAAACTCTTGGCAATTCTCCAAGGATGAGGATGAAGTAGAGCCTGCTCACTAAGGCCTGGGCTAGGGAGGGACAGTGTCAGTCAAGGAGTGCAGAGCCTGAGAGGAAAGGGGCCGGGCTGAGCAGAAGGTAGAGGGAAGCAAGCCCTTTAGGCTGCTGCTTCCAGGCCTGGGAGCCCGACAGCTGTCAGTCTCGAAGCAGCTGTCAGTCTCGAAGTGCTGTGGCATCAGCAAGGCCACAGCTGCTGAGGACCGGCAGCGCCCCCTGGCGGTCCTTCTCAGCACCAAGCCCCAGAGACCCTGGCAGGGGCTGGCCTGGGGCTGGCATCCTCTGGCTCTCAGGCTAAGGAGCAGGATGTCCGTGGCTCCTCTCATCTGAAGCCAAGAGATGTGGGAGTGGGCTTTCCCAGAGAAGAGACTGTGGACTTCTGCCCCAGGAGTAGACTTGGGACACCCTGCCCAGCGGCCTGGCATCAGGAAGGCATGTCTTAGTTTTGTGATAGACATCCTGTTCTGGTATGTGCAACTAGATGATAGGATTTCTCGAAATGTGGCCTTCTGCATCACATCACCCACTGTGGGGGCTTGCAAAGATGCAGATTCACGGGCCTCATCTCCAATCTGTTGAATCAGAATCCCTGGGAGTGAGACCTGCCATCTGCATTTTTCACACTCTCTGGGAGAAAAGGTGCTTATACAGGCCTCAACCAACTACAAAACTAGAGGACCATACTGTCAAAGCCTTGGGTATCAGTGACCATACATGCCCCTCTCTCTGGCCCCAGGTTTGCCTCCATTTCCGACTTTTCCTTTCCCTGCCTCACATGTGCATGTGCCCAACACAGGATTTCGTTAGTCTTCACTCTTTCTGGGTTATTTGGCCCCAAGTAGCAAACAGAAGGAGGGTCACTGAACACTCAGCCCCAGTTCAACCCAGTTACTAATTGAGAGGCTTCAGGATTCTCCAGGGCAAGTATGGAAAACCCTGGAAGCTCCTCTGGGGAGCAGGGGCACGCAACAGCTAGAAGATACTCTGTGCCATGACAGCCACTTTTAACAATATTGTGACTTCAGTAGAGAGTTGAGTGAAATGACAGGATTAGTTACAGAATAAATAGTCCCCCACATGCACACTCCATGGAAACAGGGGGCCTCTGGTATCATCAGGGGTGTAGGTAGGGGATGTAGTTGCTGCAGTGACAAATTGTGGGCTGGGTAATCTGACAGTTTTCACACCTGCTCGAGCCCAGTGCCAGGTTGCCAGCTGCAAGAGCTCACAGCACCCACCCAGCACACCTCTTGAGTAGTAGGTGGAGACCTGGAATGTATCATAAGACCAAGGAGTGGACTGAGGCAGGCCTGCACATGCCCGCTCCAGCTGGAGTATATGATTTTATGTCCTCGGCTGGAGGAGAGGGATGCACAGGATTCTGATTCCCAAAGAGATTTGACTTGTTATAAATACAGATTGGTCATCAACAAATATTGTTATAATGGGTTAAAACAGACTCCCAAGGATATTTTGTGGTTGTCATACTAAAAATTGTTTAGAGAAAGTGACCCACTGGTTAGGGCTGGAAATCTTTTTGTTAGAGAGATATTTGTGTCAGTAATGACATTTATTATAATGGCATTTGACTGGTGTCTTCTAGGGGCCCAAATTACTACAAATTTCAGAACTTAGAGAAGACGTGGTTCTCATTCTTGGGATCTAACAGGGTCAGGCGAGATCTTTTTTTCTTGGGAGTTGTTGAGAGATTGTGTGTATGTGTGATGTTTAATCCTTCCTTTTTCCCGCTCCTTTAGTCTAGCCTGGATTCTAAATGGATCTCATCCCAAACCAACATGGAGTGAGGAAACACAATACTTTGGTGGAAAGAACACTGGGCCAGGAGTCACACCTGCCCTGCAGGTGTCCGGGGTGACACTGGGCACTCTTTTTCCTTCTCTGGGCTTTAGTGACATGTCCTTGTTACCCCATCTATAAGAGGACGGCCGATGATCCTTTCAAGCTCTGAAATGCCGTGATTTAAAATTGTCCTTCCTCTTGGCTCACTCCCCTTCCCTCTGTGGGTTCCCACCTAACCCAGCCACTCACAGCAAAGCCGGTCCTCTGTGGCCTCTGCCCTGTGCTAAACTACTAACGTGAATTTGGAAATACTGGTGGAAGTTATTGCAGTTTACTTAATTGTCCACTAATAATTAAAATTTTACAGAACTTGGGGAAATTTGACTGCTGGGTGAGGGATCTCCTTGAGTTGCTCCTCCTTCCTGCACTTCCCTAAATCTTGTGGGGCTCTTACCCTTGGGGGGAGTCTCCCCACCTATTACTTTACCACCAGATTTTAGACTGATGGCTGGAGGAGACCCCTGAGGCCCAGCTGCAAGGGAAAGGGGCTGAAGATACAGCATCACTGCAGCAAGGAGGAGAAGGGCGGAGGGAGGCGTGATGACACAGAGATGAGGTTTTGTTACCATGTCATCCTCCCACCCACCCCCACCCCCACCTCCAGGTTTGAGGTCCTCGGCCCAGCCAGAGCCAGGTCCCAGAGGAGAATGTAGAGTCCACTTCAGCTCTGCCCTTCGGGGGCCACATACCACCCATCAGCAAACGCAGAGAGACAGAAAGCCAGCTCCTGCCTGAGTGTGCACCCATTGCTCACCCACCCTCTTGTGCTTTTGACAGATAAGAGTGACCTTTATAGAGCTCCTATGGTGTGCCAGGCACTGGGCTAAGCACTCTGTGAATTAGCAACCCTACCAGCTGGGTACCATTATGATTCCCATTTTATGAAGGGGAAAACAGCAAGTTGAGATGACTTGTTCAAGGTCAAACATGCTGGGAAAGGGGCAGGGCCCAGATCTGAACTCAGGTCTTCCTGACTCTTAAGAACTGTGTTCTCTTCAGTTCTCGCTCCAGTGACTCGATGTCTTGGTCTGAAAGTTTATAGTCTCACCCTCCAGGGAAATCCTGTGTGCCCTGTTCTGACTTTGGAGCAGGACCTTGGTCTTCGTCATCCTCCCCTGGCACCCTGGGCCATCCCTTCTCCAGGTTAAATTACCCTATTCCTCTAGTTTCTCTTTATTCTTCTTTCTTCCTCAGCTAAGTCTCTCCATGCAAATGTCCACAGAACTGCAGGACCTTGCATACATGACTGTGGTGTGAGGGTTTCCATATACTCCTGGCTTGACTATAAGTAGGAATATATATATGGAGCCATTGTATATGTATTTCGAAGGACTGTATCATAGTGGAAAGAACAGGAGCTTTGGAGTCAGACAAACCTGGGATGAATCTCCTAGCTCAAGTTAAATCACATGGGAAGTGCTAATGCTGTGACTGGTACATGGGAACCATACAGAACATGATGCACTTGTGTGTGAGGACGCATGTAGGTGTCAGGTATATTTGACTGCCAGCCCTTCCCCCAAAGACTCTTGACATGGATAGGATGCTCTCTGCATCTTGTGTGAGAGCCAAAAGTATGTAGAAACACCACCCTACACTGCAGATACCCCGGTGCATGCTGGGAGAATGCTGCTGTTTGTGGCGACTGGGAGTTACCATGGTGATGGCTGGGTTGCGTATCATCTGAGATGCACACATCCTCCAGGGCTGCTCCATCTGCAGGGAGAGGCTTGGAGTGGCAGCCCAGGGGGCCATCGCGGGCTTTGTCCCCAGACTACAGTATCAACAGCCTGGCCTTTTTCCGACCCTGCTTCACACACACACTCTCCACCCTTGAAGCTGAACCCTGCTCCGTAGGAGCTGAGAGAAGGCCACACCCAGGCCCTCAGAGTAAGGTTGTCAGGTCGTGTCCTGCACCAGGGTGTCAAACCAGGGAGAAAGGTGTGCTCTCTCAGCCCAGACATGGGTCCTGGCAAGTGCTGAGTCTGCCTGGAGTCTACCTGTTTCTAATTTGCACACAGGTTTTGCACAGGCTGGGAGAGCCCTAAGCATATCTCACACCAGGGACACCGAGGCAGTGGATGATGTACCAGCCTCCTCCTCCATCTCTGCCTGGTCAGCCTCTATTTGTCCCCTAGGCCTGCCCTACACCCAGACAGACATTTGGCAAAGACCCATGGAGGCAGCCTCACAGGTATCTTGACTTGGTCAGTGAAATAGATCATTGTGCTTTTAGGTTATTAGCATCACAGAGTAGTGTTTGCTTCAGACACTTCCACTCCATCCTGAGCCTCACCCACTGTGGCTTAGGAGTTAGGGGTCAGGGGAAGGGTAGGGAAAAGGTCAGGAGTGAATAAGGATGAGAAGTGGGGTGGTGATCTTTTGCAAATGCAATTTATTTGTATTTTTCAGCCAAAAATTTACAGATTTGCTTTTGAAGTCATGAAATGAGAATGAATGTCAAATTGTCCTCCCAACAAAGGCAAAACGTCTGCAGCTGCTTGAGCTCCAGAGGCCTTCCCTTTATGTGTATGTACATCCTCTCGTCCTGGGGCTGTGTGCTGCACCCCATCCTCAAATGTCACCCAGGAATATGGAGCACAGCCATACTTCTCAGGAGCCTCCATCCCCCAAACCCACCCCTAGCCTTCCCGTAGCGGGTGGCATACTTGGGATGTCCACCAGGGGACACTGCTGGGGCACGGTGGGAGCTTTAAAGCGCAGCCTCTGCAGGACCCATCCAGGCCTAGGAACAGACAGCAGATCCCAGGGAGCCGGACACCCCTGCAAACGGAGCTCTGTCCCACCTCCTTCCCTGCAGACCCTCAGTCTGCACCCATGGTGAGGCTGCCTGGAGCAGATGGTCTTCCACTGACACCTCTCTGTGAATCTTCAGCTAGTTGCCTCTCCCTGGACCTTAGCCAAATTGGACAAATTATATAGAGTTATTAACTGGTCTGAAATAGGGGGCTAGAGCTGGGGTCTTTGGGGAAAGAGGGCATCATGATTAGCATGATGAGAAGTTGGCAAGTGTCTCTTCCTTGGTCACAGCTGAGGCATCAAAATCTAGGTTCCCCCACTCCTTCTCTATACCCCGGGGTCTCAAGCTTTTTGGGATGGCAGAGTGAGTCTCCTGAGGCTGCCACCGTGTGGATTAGGCATTTTCCCCTTTCATAAAAATGATATCACCCTAATGGAACATGCATCCATCTCCATTCCTGAAATGTTCCTCGACTGCCTACTGTGTGCCGTCATTGTGTTTGATGCTAGTAGTGCAGAGATGGCCTGTGATATATCGGGAGAGGCGGGTTTCTACCTGGACTCAAATCTGCCCTGTGCTATGTGCTAGGCATGTGATCTTGGGCAATTTATTTGGCCTCTCTGAGTCCCAGTATTCTCATCTGTAAAATGGGGACAATAGCACAGCTCTCCCAGAAATGCTACAAGGATTAAACTAGGTAACATATGTAAAGGGCCTGGCACACACCCTGCACCACCTTTCTCTTTGGGACTGCACACCCCTGGATATGCGTGTGCCCTCATCTCTGTCAGACCCATAGAAAACATTTCCCTGGCATTGTGATAGTGTCCAGAATCCCACATCTTGGCACCATGTTCTCTATCCCTCCATAGACATTAGAACCAAGCCTTAAATATATATGCACTTTCTGACCCTGTCTGTGTTCCACGCCAAGCCATCAGTTAAAGCCATGGAGCAGCTCAGCAAGGTGACACTTGCCAGGATAAATAGGCATTGGCAGCCATGGAAGTGACGCCAGGGCTGGGGACAGAGCTCAGGCCGCTGGCACAGAGGCCTGCCATTTGTCCCTTCTGGCCACCAGCATGGAGTTTGGGATACCTAGTGCTGACCGTGAGAAACCTCACCCCCAACCCCCCAGCCTCCTATGGGCTCCCCCAGGGAAGGGAAAGGATTGGTGGCTGGGTCTGGGTGTGGAGTTGGTACTCAGCAAAGGCAACCTGAAAGGCTCTGGGGTGGGTGGTGCCGCCTGGCTCCCTGCCCACCCCACCCAGCCTTCCCTCGGCCTACAGGACAGTCAGAACAGCCGCCTGCCAGCACGCTTAGTCTTGGGGAAAAAATACCCTCTTGAAGGGATTCAGAAATGTTCTCTTTGGCAGTGAAAAGAACCTAACACTCCTGCAGAGTCTGTTGGGGGTAATGAGGGTTGAGTGGGTAGTTTGGCTTGCAGGAGGGGATTGCAGAGAGTTTGGGGATGGAGCTGGTGGTAGGTGGGGAAGAAGTCACCCGGAGAGTTGGAATTCTTGGGTTTTCTTGGTTGCTTTGCCATCATCTTTCTGTCAGTCTCTGATTTCGTTCCTGCGGTCTGTCATTAGGGAGGCACTGGGGATTTGATTCCATTCAGTGATTTCGAGTCCCAAAGTGGAAGAGGTAGACTGTGGGACAGGAGAGGGTCCTCTTCATTATAGTGTCCTCGGGGCCAAAGTTTCATGGCACCCAGCACAGAGTATGTGCTTAATAAAGGCCTCTCAGATAGATTAATGGAAGGAAGGAGAAGGCTCTTTGGATATTATTTTCACCCTGGAAAAAAAAAGCAGGATAAATATATGTTTGCTGTTAGTTATTCTCATCTGTCCAGGCTTGGGAACTAAGATTGGATAAATGACTTTTGGTCATTGGGATTCTGAGGATGGGTGATTGCACCTCAGAATCCTAGAGAGGGCACACTCATGCAGTCTCCTCACCCAGGATTGGAAGCCTTGTCTGGGGTTTGAAGAGCCCAGAGCTCAGCCTGTGTTCCAGAAAATGACTGCTCACCTTCCTCCCCCACTCCTCACCAGCCACCTCACCTTTAGGAGGCTCTGATGAACTATCTCCCCTGGACCCCTTAGGCCATCCCCAGATATTCCCAGTCAGGGGCTGGAGCCCAGGGTGTGCTGAAGCCAGCTAGTACAGGCTCACCAGAGTGAACTGTGAGCATCTACCCAGTTCTGTGGTCAGCAGTGTCATGCTGGTAACTTAAAAGTGACCAGATTAGCAGTATTTACACCTCGGGAATTGGCAAACATTACCAATTAGGGTGCCCCTCCCCCTCTTGTTAAAAAGTTTACCAGCACACCACTGTAGAGAGGGTTTCAGGCAGAGGTTGCAGCTGACCTCAACCACAGGAAACTTTACCTGGGATCTTGGCTCTAAGAAGCAGGGCCTCTCTAAAACAAAGCCAGGGGTAGAGGGATTATGAGGAGAGTACATGGTCACAGAAGGCCCCATATCTGTGGGCTCCTCCCTTGGTCGGGGGTACCAGAGGGCTCAAGGGCATGTGTCCAGGGCCTTTGGAAGGGCCTGCTCTGTTGGACAGCTTGTGGGAGGGGAGAAGACAGGTGACTGGCATGCCCCAGAACTGGGCCCCTAAGGATATAGTCAATCTCCCACAGCCCAGATTTCCTAAACTCCTTCACAGGGAGTCCTCTTTGTTCATCCAGCCTCTTCCTTCTCTTCCTCCCAGACCCAGAATCCCAGAGAAAGAGGACAGTTCAGAATGTTCTGGATCTTCGACAGAACCTGGAGGAGACCATGTCCAGCCTGCGAGGGTCCCAGGTGACTCACAGGTAAGCTTGAGTTGCGGAAGGGGACATGCCCCTGCCATCCTCTTTCTCTCCCCCATTTTGGAGGGCAGGGCTCCAGGTGTCTGCAAACCTCCACCTGGGCGTGCAGTCAGACAGGTAGCCCACTGCAGTGCAGAGGTTTTCGGAGCCCTGCCAGCCATTGTTGCTGGACGATGAGAATCTAGCTATCTCAACCAAAGAAGCTCGGCTTTATCTTTCATCTCCTTGTACTTGAGCATTAGATTTCATTGAAACAAATGATTTTGCCAATCACCAGAGTAAGGGATGGGAAGCAGGAGCCATCTCAATGCTTGGCCATTGACACTCACTTTCCCTCCCTAGGCCTCTGTCTCCTCATCTGAAAAATGGGGGTTATTGAATGCTCTCATCCTGTTCTAATGTTTCCAGCATTCTAGGATTCTAGGGTCATGCCCTTCCCAATACTCAGGATCTCATCACTCTTCTGTCAGTTAGGTGCTCCCTGGCCTCTGCAGCCAGTCACCGAGGGAAGCCTGCAGCAGACAGCAGGCCTCACCTAGCATCATCCATGCCCTGAGGGTGTGCACCCTACCCTACCTCACCCCTTCAGAGACTGCAGCCTCCAGTTGTGTGGGGCACTCACCCCTCCTACAGCACTCTGCCTGGTGCAGTGTGCTGGCCACAGCCTCTGCCGTGACTCAGAATTTCCCCTGCTGGCTCCTCTGACTGCCCAGATGAGCTCATGTTGTCAGCCCCACGGCGGGGCAGAGGGCCGGGATGAGCTCCTGGGATAGGAGGGGGAGCAGACAGCCAGGATTGGGAAATCATGGGGGGTGTGGAGCAGGAAGGCTGAGTGAAGGGTAAGTAACCTCCCCAGTTGGACTGGAAATAGGTTCCTCCCCATCTCCTGAGGTTGGAAAAATTGAGAACCAAGTTCAGACTTAGAGGCAACGGGAAAAGGGCTTTATTGGCCCAAGTGTGCAGCCAAGTGGTGTCCAGACTAAACTTACATACCTCCTATGACAGAGAACTCACTCCATCTCAAGTCATCCCAGCCCATTGTGGGATTGTTGTGACTATGAAGTGGAAATGAAACCAGTCTTTGATAGCTTTCACCCATCGGCTTAGTTCTTCTTTTACTTAAGACCGTTCTTCTCCCTGCTTCCACCCCCATCCGTGCCTCGTCCCCCATCTAGGATACATCAGCCCTTTGCTCCTGGACTTTTAACATATTTTAAATGATACGATCAGTCAAAGGCCCTACTCTCTGGGGTTGCCTCTGCTCAGGCCAGCAGGACATTGACTACAGAAAGGGAGGTGATCAAGGCCCTCTGAGGAGAGAAGTGGACGGTGGGGCTCCAGGAGGCCCTGGGACTCAGGCCCCCTTACTTCCGACTCCCATCTCCATCCCAGCCCTCGCAGCCCTAAGCAGGAACCCAAGTGAGCCAGGGGCTCTGTCCCAGCTTGGCTTATCAGTTCAGGGACGCCCATGGATGAAATCTTGAAGTCCTCTTTCCTCCATACGGGAAAGGTCTTGGAACATCCTCAGCACCAAGTCACCCGCTAGCCCCATGCCAAAGAAGCAGAAAAGTGCTTAGTTGCTCAGAAGGTCACACCCCAAATGACTCACCCAAAAAGGAAGATCAGAAGCAGCAGCTCCAGCCTCCTGGACCCACAGCCTCTGAGCAGCCAGCTCCCAGCCACCCAAGCTAAGCAGGACAGCTGGACCCCAGGGAGGGGCTGTTTGCTTTCTGCTTGTTGGGGTGGGGGTGGGTGCAAAAAGCCTTCCGCATAAAGCCGACCGCTTTTGGGTGGAGAGCCTCAGGCCTCTGGCTTCTATCTTCTTTTATGGGAAAGGAGCCAGGAGCTCTGAAGCTGGCTTTTCCGTTTACTGTGGACCCAGAGCCACTTCCTCTTTTAGCCTTTGGTTTATATTATTTCTGTTCCACACTTTATTAGCTAAAACAATGATTCCCTGAATTTTTATGACTCTTCTTTTTTCAGTTACTTCCCATCAATCAGTCCTTTACTCTCAGCCCTGGGGGTAGGCGGGAGATACACATATTCCCTGGGTTAGAGGAGAAACCACCGCGAAAGGGTCACATGGACCACAGGACTGTTTCCGGTGGCTTCTGCGTTCATCAAGCATAGAACCCTTGCTAGCTGTGTCAGGCACGGCCCTGGGCCCCTCAGAACCAACACAGGCTTATGCTTTAGGAGCTTCCAGTCCCATGAATGGTTTCAGCAAGGTTACCTGCACCCTGGAACTTAAAGGCTAGCTCTAGATTCAATTCCTTTTCAGAAATCCTTATTCCTCTGCTGCTTCCTCTATTTCTACTGGCTCATTTCCCCCCGTGAGGAGAGAGTCTGGGTCAGGGGGCAGGGGCTGCTAAGGAAATGAAACTCTGTCCTCATTCTGCTCCAGGTCCTCTGCTATCATCACCCCAAAAGTGTCCTCCCCAGACGAAGGTAAGACTGAAGGGTTGGGGTGCAGGGCTTGAAGTAAAAAGCTGAGTTTCTAAGCTAGACTCCTCCCTCCACCAGCTTAATTCTAGAGACGAGGTGTCTTAGTGGCCCTCTCCAGAAAATCTTTCATCTCTCTTATGTTGGAGGGACAAAGAAAAAAGAGCAATGAAATAGGGGAAGAGGCACTTTGAGCACAAGGAGCTAAACAAGAGACGGGCCGGCCAAAAATAGAACTGAGGAACCTGCTCAGCACAACCCAGACCTCTACACTAATTTTATTACCGTGGCAAAGGCTAAGTACAAAACCCAGAGACCCCCATCATCCTGCCAACACAGCCTCCATCGTCCTCTGCCTCCTCCTCCTCATCTCATTGTCATGGTCCGCTTGTTTTTATTAAGCACTGACTGCGTGAGGCCTGGTACTGTCTTAGGAAGAGGGCTTCCCTGCACATTCATAGTGGGTTTACTGCTCACTGCTTCATTCTTGAGCACTGATTACATGCCAGGCATTGCGCAAAGTGCTGAAATTCCGGGATGAGCAAGGCAGACAGAGTCACACCAGGGCTGCATTCTCTGTCTTCAGGGAACCTCTTTTCTCTCCCAGTTGCTGAGAGGTCTAGGTCCACAGTAGTTAGAAACTGAAACAAGACAGTTATGGAGAAGTGCATGCAGAACTGAAAAGATAGCCTGAAGGGCTGCAGGGGCCCAAAGAGGAGAGGCCAGGTTTGAGCTGGGGGACCTGGCCTTCAGGATGGGGGTGAGAGATCAGAAGCTGTGATCACTAACTGCCCCTCCCAGCAAGGGCTCCCCCAGCTCTTGCACAGGACTTCAGCAGCAACCACCATCAGGCTCAGGTTCAAGAGCCATTTGGCTCCCTCCAGTTCCGTGGATCTACCAACAAAAATAAAGAGCTTTGGAGGATTTTCTTTTTACTAGGAACTTTCCAAAAAACAAGGAAGGGGAAAAAAAAATCAATGTCCCACTCCCATCCCAACCCCCAAAGTGGCTAAGAAATGGATGTTTTCAAAGAGCAAAGTTTCCTTTGCTTTGTGTAACTCAGGTCCAGCCACGGATCAACTCAGCTGACCCAGCTTTCTTGGCCCACAGACCCCATTTCATTTCCTCAACCCTGTCTGGATTTAGTTAGACAAAGCTACTCAGACCCTACCTAAGGTTGATTTGGGCTGGCACTGCCACTAAGCTGAATGGAATTATCGGTCCTTGCCTGAACCCAAATCCAGGCTGCCCTTCCAAACACCTCCCAGCCGTACTTCCTCTCTGCAGCCTGCTGCCATCTGGCACTAGCCTGGGCATCAGTTCCTTGACCTGTCCTCACAAGACCTGAGGTTTGGGACCCTGGACATCCTGCTTTTGGCTCCCTGTCCACTTCCTGTCCAATTAAAGCTCTGCTACTTCCCCGTTGCCCCAGGCCTGAGGCTGGGACCAATCTTACTGAGGCATCTAGGTTACCAAAGTCTGCCTCCACCTTCCACACCCCACTCCAGGCTTTCCTATATCTGGTGTTTGGGCATCAACTAGCTCTCAGCTCATTACAGAAAAGAGGAGACGGGTACACCCTGAACAAAATAAATGATCAATGCCGTGGAAGCTCAGGTAACCTGCCTGTCCCACTTCCCCAGGAGGTCTCGTTGGTCCCTTCTCATTGATTGAGTTCCTTCTGTATGTGAGGCACTGCATTAGGTCATTACATAAGTGATCCTCACAGCTCTATGAAGTAGCTCTTCTGCTGTTATCCCCATTTTACAGATGAGGAAACAGAGGCTCATCAAGGCTAATTACTTTCCTCTGGCTCACTTAGCTAATAAGTGGCAAAAACGGGTTCAAATCCAGGTCATAGTAGAAAATCTGTGCTCTTAGCAATATACCAATTGCCCCCCTAACCACTTAAAATCATTTTCCTTTGACATTCATCCTTTTAACAGGGATGACACACAATCAGGAGCCTCCTGGAGATGGATCTTGGGCAGGTTGAGAGGAGGTGGGCAGGCCTGCAGGGCAGAGGGAAGGCATTGCTGGGCGGCCGGGCTAGGAGAGGGAGCAGCGGTGCTGAGGCTAAAACAATGCCCTCTGCTCTTTGCCCAGCTCCCTGGAGATGACCTGCTACGACAGCGACGATGCCAACCCTCGCAGCATGTCCAGTCTCTCCAACCGCTCATCCCCTCTCTCCTGGCGCTACGGCCAGTCCAGTCCCCGGCTGCAGGCCGGCGACGCGCCCTCCGTGGGTGGCAGCTGCCGCTCAGAGGGGCCGCCCGCCTGGTCGCTGCACGGGGAGCGGGCCCACTACTCCCACACCATGCCCATGCGCAGCCCCAGCAAGCTCAGCCACATCTCACGCCTGGAGCTGGTCGAGTCCCTGGACTCGGATGAGGTGGACCTCAAGTCTGGGTACATGAGCGACAGTGACCTCATGGGCAAAACCATGACGGAAGACGACGACATCACTACCGGGTGAGGACGGGCTCCCTTCAACAGCTGGGGCAGGGGACTGGGAAGGGGGGGGAAGCCACCGGGATGCGGTTCCTGAAAAGCGGAGCGAACCTCAAATAGGGATGTTGGTGTGCTGTGTTCGGCCTTGGTGTGTTGGTTGTGACAGCCCCTGGAAGTTGATGGGGTTTGTTCTCGACGCGGATGTGGTGGGCGGGGCCTACATCTGAGGCGCTGATTGGTCAATGACGGCGCCTCCTCTCATTGGCCTGCTGTCGTGGTGTGGCCCCTCCTCCTCCCTGGTCCTTTGTCCCCAAAACTCTGGCAGTAAGAGCCCTGGAAATCTCTTCTGATAACTCTCTGTGGACCTTGGGCAACCTAATCTGCCTGCCTCACAGAGCTGCTAAGAAGAGAAAATGAAAGCATATAGGAGAGTGCACTTGTCAAACAGAGAGTGGTGGTATTATCTCTACTTCCTGTGCTAGGGGTTCCGTGCCTTACCCCCAGTGACCTTCAGCATCTACTCCTTGGTTTTCTTCCTTTACAAAACTTCTGCCAATAATTCGCCTTCCTAGTTTCTTCCCTTTGTTAAACCCATCCTTCCCGCCCTTTGCCCCACAGCAGCGCTCATCTTCTTATCTTTTTTTTTAAATTGTTAGTTTTGGTCCTGTAGAGGTGGCTGGGACAGAGGCAGAGTCTGGGGTGTGATGGGGAGACAACAGGAAGAATAAGGAGCTGGAGGGCTGGGGGGATCCTGACCTAGACCAGAGAGCTTCAGAGGTTCTGGAAGCTTCTCTGGGCCATCTCTCAGCTGAGTGCCACCTCCACTCTTCCTTCTCCTTGGTTTGCCAAGACCACCAAGGGACCACCCAGGCAGCAGCACTCCTCCCCCACCCCTCTCAGGGGATTAATACCTTTTCTTAAAATTTTTATGGTGGTAACCATATAACATAAAATTTCCCATTTTAACCACTATCATGTATACAATTCACTAATATTAATTATGTTCACATATTGTATTAACAACACCACCACTCACTACCAAAAGTTTTTCATCATCCCAAACAGAAACTCTACCCATCAAGCAATCACGGACTCAATATTTTACTACCAGGGATTATCTCCTCAGTAAAAATCCCAGACTTCAAGGGAATGGAAAGTAGTCCCTTCTCGGAAAGGACTGAGAGCCGGGCTCCAGGCCATCCACTCTCCCACCCCATCCACCTCCCTCCTTCCTCACCCCTGGGGATAAACTTGGAGGGATTTGTTCAAGGCCTGTCCAGCTTATGAGGTTGCTCTAGAACAAAACAGCTGACGCATGAAGGGGTTGTTTACTGCCTGTGAAATCCCAGGGGCTGGCCTGACCTCACACTCAGAACTGCTGGCCTGGAGCTGGGACTGGACAGGAGTCATCCAGGGCCCAGGCCCTGAGCACCTTCCATGGTCAGACGCTCTCAGGCTGGGAGAAGGGACAGGGCCTTTGCCCTCCGAGAGCCACCAGCTGGATGGGGCAGAGGGAGGCCCAAGCCCTGTGGGGCAAAGGAAGCAGAAAGGTCCCCATGTATCGAAGGCCCAGGACCCCAGCCCTGGGGAACTCCTAGACTGATGAAGGTGTGCCCCCCTCCCGATGGGGGAGCAAATTCTCCAAGTGTTGGAAGGCACAGGACCCTGCCTTTGGAGAGGTCCCAGTCTGAGGGATGTGGCAGGACCTCTGGCATTTACTAGCAATGTGGACTTGGGCAATTTCTGACTGGTATTTTTATCATCATCATTTATTGAATATTTACAATTAGTGAGGCATTGTTCTAAACACTTTACACCCTCCAGCACCCTTTCTTTATCCTCTGTGCTCTGGACAGTGCATTTGTGCTCCCAAATCAGTACAAAAAGCAGAGTTCCTTGAGGCTGGTATTAATAAGAACTTGCGCTCCCTGCAAACAACACAGGCTGTAAACCCAGGCCAGCCTGGGACTGGCCTGGGGCATGCCGGTTACATTGTTGGCATGACAATAACCACAAAGTGGACCTTACTGTTAACTGTGATTCTAGCTTTCCAGGGGATTTGCAAGATAATTTCACATGTTTTTTATTTTTTTATTTTTTTATTTTTTTGCTTTTTAAATTTGTAGTCAGCCTTCAAATAGCAGTAACTCTTACCACTTTGGTTTTTTTTTTTAAATTATTATTGTTATTTATTTACTTTAAAAATATTGTAAACATTTATAGTTAAAAAATTGTTTAAATTAGAATAGAGAAGAAAATGAACCTGATATACCTATAATCTGGACTTAATTATTAATATTTACCATAGTTATGACAGTTATTCATAGTATTTACACTATGACATTAAACCCTTCGAAATTTAAATATGCATTGCTAAAAAAATAATACTTTCTTATATAGTCTCAATGCTTTTATCATGCCCCCCACATTAACAATAATTCCTTAAAATCTTCTAATACCCAGCGCATATTTAAATGTTCTCAACTGTCCCCCAAATGTCTTTTTTTTTGCCAATAATAGTTTTTTAATAAAGTTAACCATTATTATAATAATAAATTTAGCAAAAGTACTAACAGCTGTAATAATTATTATTATTTCTATATGTTTTATAATTTTTCAAGAAAATTTACAAGCAACTTATTTTAATTCTAGCAGCATCTCATATGAGACAAGTGCCCCATTTTACAGATAATAAAGCTGAGGTTTGATGAGATCAAGTGACCTGTCCAACATCTCGTAGCTTGTAACAGGTTGAGCATCCATCCAAGTCCAGGCGTTTGAATCCAAATCCCATTTTCTCTTCTTCACCTGATTGTTGTGCTACTCTCTCCCAAAATTGTGTTCCAAACCACGCACTCCTGTCTTCTCCTATCACTCTGTAGTGCTCCCTTTAGTATTTCCTGTAGGGTGGGTGTCTTGTTCACAAAGTCTCTCATTGTCTGTTTGTCAGAAAATATTTTGAGCTCTCCCTCATATTTGAAGGACAGCTTTGCTGGATACAGGATTCTTGGTTGGCGGTTTTTCTCTTTCAGTATCTTAAATATATCACACCACTTCCTTCTTGCCTCCGTGGTTTCTGCTGAGAGATCCGCACATAGTCTTATTAAGCTTCCTTTGTATGTAATGGATTGCTTTTCTCTTGCTGCTTTCAGGATTCTCTCTTTGTCTTTGACATTTGATAATCTGATTATTAAGTGTCTTGGCGTAGGCCTATTCATATCTCTTCTGTTTGGAGTACGCTGCGCTTCTTGGATCTGTAATTTTATGTCTTTCATAAGAGATGGGAAATTTTCATTAATTATTTCCTCTATTATTGCTTCTGCCCCCTTTCCCTTCTCTTCTCCTTCTGGGACACCAATGATACGTACATTATTGTACTTTGTTTCATCCTTGAGTTCCCGGAGACATTGCTCATATTTTTTCATTCTTTTCTCCATCTGCTCCTTTGCATGTAGGCTTTCAGGTGTTTTGTTCTCCAGTTCCTGGGTGTTTTCTTCTGCGTCTTGAGATCTGCTGTTGTATGTTTCCATTGTGTCTTTCGTCTCTTGTGTTGTGCCTTTCATTTCCATAGATTCTACTAGTAGGTTTTTTGAACTTTTGATTTCTGCTGTATACATGTCCAGTGCTTCCTTTACAGCCTCTATCTCTTTTGCAATATCTTCTCTAAACTTTTTGAATTGATTTAGCATTAGTTGTTTAAATTCCTGTATCTCAGTTGAAGTGTACGTTTGTTCCTTTGACTGGGCCATAACTTTGTTTTTCTTAGTGTAGGTTGTAATTTTCTGTTGTCTAGGCATGGTTTCCTTGGTTATCCAAATCAGGTTTTCCCAGACCAGAACAGGCTCAGGTCCCAGAGGGAAGAAATATTCAGTATCTGGTTTCCCTGCGGGTGTGTCTTAGAAAACTTCTCCACCCTTTGATGCCTCAGATCACTGTGCTTTTCTGCCCAGCAGGTGATGCCTGTTAGCCTATAATTCTTGACTGGTGTGAGGAGGTGTGGCCGTGTTCCCCCAGGCTCTGGGGTCTGGTTCTGAATGGAAAGGGCCCCACCCCTTTCCTCCTAGAGAAGACAGACCCCTCAGGTGGAGGTCATTAGCATTTCAATGGTCTCTCTCTCTCTGCTTGTGCTGTCTCCACCCTTCCCAGAGTCACAGCCCTGGAAACTGAAAATGACTGGGGCTTTCTCCACTGAGTCAAAAAAGAAACAGATAGTCCCCTTCAGACCCAGTCCAAGGCAACCCTCCGGCTCTCCCAGGTCAGTCGTGACCCAAAGCCTCTGTCTGTTTTTTGGGGCTGCGTACCTGTAGTGAGCAGTTCACACTTGTTACTTAAAACCCCAGTTGGAGCTCAGCTGAGCTGTATTCGCTTGCTGGGAGAGAGCTTCTCTCTGGCACCCTGAGGCTCCGCAGCTTGGGCTATGGGGGAGGGGGTCTCCCAACCTGGTTCCGCAGGTTTTACTTACAGATTTTATGCTGTGTTCTCGGCATTCCTCCCAATTCAGGTTGGTGTATGATGAATGGATGGTCTCGTTTGTCCCCCCGCAGTTATTCTGGATTATTTACTAGTTGTTTCTGGTTTTTTGTAGTTGTTCCAGGGGGACTACTTAGCTTCCACTCCTCTCTATGCCGCCATCTTGCCCGAGTCTGCCACCACTTTGGTTTTAAGGTTTCTCTGTTGTTAATTTCCTGGCCAGGACTGTAAACACACCCATCCTTAAATGTACTGAGGAAGTCAGGATTGAGGGGGATCAATTTATAATCCCCAGTAATTTTAATGTAAACAGTCATCTTCAATGATATGTTTTTATGGCTATGTGTATTTTGATTAGAAACCGGGCATCCCTAGATTCCAGCAAATCTTCATGTGAACATGCAAACCTGCGCTGCCCTTGCTCAGCCTCCCCTTGGTTCTCCCATCCCTCTGTGGTTTTCTTCTAAACTTTATAATTTAGAAAATGTCCCATTCCTGAGAAAATTGGTTTTCCTATTCATGAAACAGGTAGGTCTGTTCCCCATAGGGGTGGCCTGCAGCCCTCCCCTCCTCACCCACACAGCGACACTCCCCACCCACCCCTGAGAGCCACTGCCCACTGCCGTTCACTTTGGACCTCCCAGGAGCTCCCAGCATTGGGCCAGCACGGGAAGCGAAGCCTACTGCTGGCTTTTTTTGCTTTCCCCACTGGGTGAGGTATACACTACAAGCTATCTGGGTGAGCCATAAAAGATGACAGTGATTCTGGGACTTTCTGGGTGCTCTCAGTTGTCTGCTGGGGGATCATCCACTTGGAGGTTCTTCTCAAGCTAGTGATCAGTCCCGGGTTAGCTCTCCCCGCTCCATCCGAACACCAGGCCCCAAGTGGCGTGAGCTTGGGGAAAACAAATTCTTCAAACTGAAGCTCCGTAAACTAGGAGGAGGAAGATGAAGCTGCTGTGCTGCTGCTGCTATCAAATAATCATATACTTTTTTAAATTAAAAAAAGAATCAGACCAGAGCAATTTAGTTTTGGAGGTAACCTCAGGGAGTGTCTAGGTGGGCCCTTCACAATCCTAGTTAATTATCAGAGTGGCCTGAGGAGATTTTTAAAAATACAGATTGCAAGCTTCCACCCAGGCCTACCAAGGCAGATCCTCTGCTATCCCTGGAAGCCATATTTTTCTGTAGCTTCTCAGTGGCTTTGGACTTGTCCATCTTCCCCTCTAGTATAAGCCTCTTCTTTTTCAGTATCCCCGAAAGCTAGTCTTTCAGCCATGACTTGCACAGCCATAGTGATAGGGAGCTTATTCCATTTCAGATACATCTAATTATAAGAAAGTTTCTAAAAATTCCATTGAAATCTGCTTTTCTATAGCTCTTGTCTGTTGATTCAAATTCTGTCATCTGGGCAAAATAGATTAAGTGTAAAAAATTCTTCCAAATATTTGAACATGTTCTCAGTGACTGATCAGATACTGTCTTCTCCAGGCCCCTCACCCCCCAAAAAATCCCAGCTTATTTCAGTACTTTTTCATATAACCCAGTTTCCAGATCCCTCATTATCCTGGTCACCCCCTTCTGGAAGCTCTCAAGTTGTCAACGAGCCTCTTAAAATTTGGCACCCAGACTGATCACGCGCCTGGTGCTAGAGGTAGTTCCTGCTAGGGTAATATCCAAATCATGACACTGCAGACAATTTTGAGTTGGCTGTTGACTGTCCTAGACAAGGCTTGGGACATTTTTACCTCTTGGAAAGAGAAAAGGAATTTGCTTTTCTAAAAATAGGAAGGTCTGGAATTTAATCTAAGTAAGAAGATAAATTTCACAGCTCTCTGTCCTTTTCTTCCCTGGCATCCAAGGGTGAGGTGGGAGGGGAGCAGAGGCTGGGGCACCTGTGTAGAGGGAACTGCAGGCACTGGGTGTGGCAGCCTCGAGCACAGAGAGGAAGGAGATGGGACGGCCCTCCATTCTCTCCCTACTTTGACTTGGGTTTGCCTCTCAGTGTCTCCGTTTCTCTCTGCCTAAATAGTAGGCTGGGTGGGCTGTCTGAGCTTTGTAGCAGTAGTGAACAGGGACTTCCAGGCCAAGCCAGTAGCTGCCATGCCCCACAGCTCCAGGGAGCACCATTCACATTGTATGGAGTTGTGCCCTCAGCTGCCCTGGCAGAACTGTGGTCCAGAGGACCTAGGCTGATGGCCATAGGGCCTATGACCCCTATGGGCCTAAGACCCCATAGGGCCTAAGACCCCACTCAGTGCCTGAAAAAGCTCTGTAAGTGTGCTTTAGGGGGACAGGGAGATTTCTTGGTGACAGTCTGGCATGTCTTGGGTCTCTCCTCAGTTTTGGTTCCCTGCTCTCTGTGTGTGGCTGGATATTCCAGTCGTCTTGTTTCCTTCCTCCTCTCCTCTCCCCTCCTCAGCTTGTCCTCTTGAACTATGGGGCTCAAGAACAGATGGGATTCGTTTCTTCCTTGGCTCTGAAGCGTCCTGACATTGAGAAAAATGTCAAATAAAATAAACTATTGACCCTTGCCTTCTCCCAGGTTGGCTCTTTGCTCCCAGAGTCAGTGAGCCCAAGCTTAAAGAGACACTCTCAGCCCTGCTGATGGGTCTCCACCTCTGCAGCCATCCTCCAAGAAGGAGCCTCATTCGCTGCTCTCCAGCTTAGCTGATGTCTGACCGTCAGACCCCAGTGGACCCAATCCAACCACTTTCAAGCGACAAGAATTCTCTTGCAATGGGCGTTGGGTTTGTACCAAGAGAAGAGAACCCTTTTGACCTTGGAAGGGACAGGGAAGAAAGTCAACCCACTAGTTATTTCTTCTTCTGCCTTCATGTCCTCTATTTCTTGGCAGTTCTTTGGGTGTCCCAGCTCATGGGCGGCTGGACCAAGCCTGGCTCCTGCCCATGGAGCACAAAGACTGGAGAGAGGGCAGCTGAGGGGTATCCAGGGGAGGACCTAGCATTCAAGCTGAGGGAAGAGACTCAGTTTCTGCCCTTGAAAGGCTTCAAATCTAAAAGGGAGGTAGGATGCCTACTGGGTCTGTGGTAAAAGAGGCTCTGTGTAGCTGAAGCAAAAAATGGCTGCTGCCTCATTGGGGATAACATCTAACAACTACAGTGTTAACCTGCAGATTAATACACATGGCCTTGGCTGATACTTCTCTGTGTGAAGGGAAAAAGGAGCACTGAGCTAATCAAGGGATCTTGAGTTCAATCCTTAGCGCAACTCTATCTTGCTGTATGGCACTGAGCAAGTCACCTGACCTCTCTGACTCTTGTTTTGTTCACTTGTGACAAATTAATCACTTTTGCTTTCTGAGAGTCAAGAGGAAAAGAATATGTAAGAGTGCTTTGGAAAGTATAAAGGCCTATTGGTTGCAAATATATTATTCTGATCTCAACTTAATGTTCTGTTCCTTTAACTGATGGCCTTTGTCTTAATTAGGGGCCATTAGAGTATCAAAATAAGGTTCTTAAACTTGATGAGTTTAAGATGAGTAAATTGAGTTTGTGCTTTGACATCTGTTGCTATAGATGATCATGTTTTGCTTTTTAACATCATCTTGACAGTTTTTCAGTCCTGTGGTACACAGTTAAATAAACAGGCTTTCAAGAACAGCCTTGTCAACACAGGCACAGCACTGCATGGCAGTGGAGTGGGTTAGGGTAAAGGCTTGCAGCTAAGAATGCCTGGGCTTGAGTCTAGCTAGGTGAGTTTAGGTGACTTCTTTACCAACCTCTGCTTCAGTTTCCTCAGCTGACAAATGCAAATAGTAATGACGCCTGCTCTATAAGATTGATGTGAGGATTAAAGTAGTTAATACGTGTACTTTACATATACTAAGTGCTGAATAAATGCTAGCAATCATTGGTTTGCCATTTGAGACAGACATTAGCAATTTGATGGATCCAAGCTATCACATGCACATTCTAAATGTGTGTATTTCAAAAATGTGTGTTCACCTTCATGCTTAAAATAATGTTTCCAATCCTCATTGAGAGGATGACAAAGTAAGTTGTTTGCCACTCGAGATGGATTCATCCTGACCCATTTATATCTGTTCGTGCAATGCTGTCATGTGCCAGCATCCATGATTTGGGGGACTGGGCTAGGGGTATAGCATGTGGTTGTACACTATAGTTAAGCTCATTTCACCTGGGGTCACCCCTTTCCCATCGTGACCTGGCTAACTAGTCTGTCTGTCCCTTGCTCAAACACATGTTTATTATATATGAAGAGTGTCTTGGGCTGGGTTCCCTGTTTTGGCCTAGGTTTCTCCAGAAGCAGACCTACCATCAAAGATTTGAGGATACGTGGTTTGTCTGGAAGGTGACCCTAGGTAGCAGTGCTGGTGAGCGGGTACTGAGTCAGGAAAGGGAAGGAAGCCGATACGGGATGTGTGTATGTGCAGGTTACTGTTGCAGGAAACTGGGGCCCAGTCTTTCTGGGAGACTGTGTGGGACACACCTCAGAGTTGCCAAACCCGAGGGGTGAGGAAGCGTAGATATTTATCCTCCGACTCCCACACATCAGTGGGTGAGGGCACTGCTCTGCTGGCGTTCCTGGCCTGCCCCACACAGGCTGGGAGAAATCCCTCAGGCAGGGACTTAGAGGTGCCTGCAGTAGTATTCTGTTGATATCTTCAGGAACGGTGATTGCAGAGGGCATATGTGGCAGCAGGTGGGACACGAATTGTATCAAGAAGGATGACAGAAGGAAGGAAGGGAGGTAGTGTGTAGAGTCAGATTCCTGGGTCTGATGGGAAAGAGCAGGGCTTTAGAGCCCCTATCTCTCAAAACACCCCTAATTATCAGGATAAAACAGTGGGATAATGCTCGTCAGTCTAGGCGGGTTAATCAGGAAATCGTAGTGTCTGTTCAAACCCAATGGGGTTAGAAGGTGATTGGAGTAAGCCAGGTATTCCAGAGGGGCAGCTGGTTGTATGCTAGTTGCCATGGCAATGGATGCAGACTGCGGAGAGGCCCCTCCTCTGTAGTGTCCTAGTAACCTACAATTGAGCTGCTGGAATTCTCACTGAGTATTGATGATGACATACAATTTGGTTGACGGTGAGGATGGGTAAGAGGATAAGGCATCTGTTGAGATGAGTGACTTTCCACCACCAACCCACTGCCCACCTGTCTCCTTATCCCCGTGTCTCTCTTCTTTGTGAACCTCTTCCTTTCCCCGCAGACCACCTGGACTTGGGCAGCACCTGGAAATTCCATGTAATCTGATATTACAGAAGGAACACAAGTTTTGGAATCCAGTAGGCCTGGGTTCAGATCCAAGCTCTGAGGCTTTGGAAAAGCTGTTTATCCACTTGAAGCGAGGATGGGTAATAGCCGTCTTACAGGATTATTGTCAGGAGGTAATGGAATATAGTGTGTGTAATGCACTTGGTATACAGCAGGTGCTTAGTAAACGTCACCTCACTCCCTCTTCTTTGTTAGCTCCTAGAAAACCATGGCTGTAAAGATCCTAAAGACCATCTATATAATGGAAATTTCCTGCCTGAGTGGTGAAGCCCAGTTGCCCACTCATCTTTGCCAAATCCCCTCCCTACAGGGGGCCTCTCAAAGTCACCCCATCACAATATGATTGCTGTCAGACTCTGGGCCATCTGGGACTTGTGAGCCTAATTTGTACTGCAGTAACCTGTCTTTGATGATTCTCTAACAATTGCATGGCATATGTGGTTTATAAAGCACCAACAGGGTTTTATCTTATTAATCTTACATTAAATGGGGATTAAGAATTCTTTCCCTAATTTATAAGAGAGGAAATTGGAATTTGGCTTAAGTCACTTGGTGGGATCACATAAACTTGAAAGTGATGGCACCAGAGCAGAACCCAGGCCTTCTGACTCCTATATCCTGTGTTCTCCAGGTATACTTGCTGCCTGGCTGTGCATACCACGGAGCCTTTTCCCTCTTTGTGTACCCTGTGTCTCCCCTTGAATCTAGAAGCAGCATTTCAGGAGCAGCTCACATGCCCTCCACTGGAGGAGGTGCTCCAAAGGGGCACTCACCCTGTCCCCTAACCACTCAGTGGCATAGATTCCCAAGCCGTACTGTAGATTGGCCAATGAATCGTTGTCAGAGACCCCCTCCTGAAATGCCCCTAAGTGACCTCTTCATCTTCCAGGATGGGGTCCTGCTTTGAGGAGCCACAGAGTGGCCACAGTCAGACGCTCTGGGCCACTGGCAGAAGGAGCAACCCAAGCCTCTGTGAATACAAGTCCTTATTTGATTCTGGCTCAAAGGCTGAGCTGTCCCAGGATGTTCATAAGGGGCCAGCTTTGGCCTCTGGGCTATCAGATGTCTCTGGCCAGACAGCAAAAGACCATTCAGTGCAGCTGAAGACAGGCCAGCCGGCCAAGCAGGGGGACTTACCCACTGAGCTGTGCATTGGGGATGCCCCAAAGAGGCAACAGGACCGAATTGTTCTTGCCTATATGTTGGGGCGATGATGGGACAAGCACAGGCAGATGCTATGAAAGTCTAGATTTGAAAAACAGGTAGGAAAAAAGAGTCTCAGAGAGACCCAAAGCACATAGCCATATGAGAGACAGATCAACATCCACTGAATATGCAAGACAGGGACATGGAGAGACAAGCTAGGAAAGTTTGATGTATGCCAGAGATAAACAAAGCCAGTGTGTTCGTGATGTGCACGGCAAGGAGTGGGAGGGAGACACTGTGCAAGCCCCGTCTGAACATGGGCATGAAGGTGACTGGATACAAAGAGGTTGTGTGTGCACAAGATGGATGAGTGGAAGGTCAAGCCCTGCGCAGGTAGTGTGCAGCCCTAGTGGTCTGAGAGGCAAAGGGACTTTTGAGAGGCCCTTCCAAAGAAGGGGTGAGTGACCTTGCAGTCAGCCTGGGGGCCCTGGGCCTCACCAGTCTGCCCTCCCTTCTCCCCTTGGCCAGTCATACTAAAAGGGGGCTATCGTGTGCCCTGACCCGTCTTTCTTATGGGCATCTCCAACCATGGAAATGGGGACAAATCTCTGAGGTCCTGCCCTCTTTTTCTGACTGCTCACCCTCTTCCAACCCCTTTTCCTGGCCCCTCTTCTCATCAGTCACCTTTCTCAACCTCGCAGCCTTCTTCTACTTCGATGTCTGGCTTCTGTCTTGGTCCCTGTGGGTGTGATGACAAGGTGCAGTTCAGGATGACACTATCTACACACACATGTCCACATGGGCTGACTTGGGTAGTGGGACTTCCAGCAGCAGGGATTCCCAGGACTGCTGACATCCTGCTGAGTGTTATTAAAAGATGAGGGGCAGGGCTTATCGCCTGGCTGTCACTGTCCCTCTCAAAGCCACAACAAGCCTTCGCAGAGGGACCCCAGGGCTCAGCCAGCTGCCCTTTGCCCATGCTGGAGTGAATGCCCCCAGACGATCCCTATTTTCTGGGTTGAGCCAGATATCCAAGACAAAAAGCTCCCCAAGTGAGTTTCCAGCTAAGAAATCCCACCCTTGCTAGCTCTGAGCAGTTGCCCCTGAAAACTGGGAGATGGCAGCTGTATAATTTCTTATTCCCCAACCAAGTCCCTGTGATTAGTTTCCTGTTCTTGGAAGGCAGAGTGGCAAAGTAGATGGAACATTCTGGAGTCCAAATAGCCTGGAATTAATTCTTGGTTTGCCACTCACTACCTGTCTCACCTCGGGCAAGTTACTTAGCCTCGTTGTGCTTCAATCTCATTCTCTGAAAGGAAAGATGATAATAATGCCTGCTTCATGATATTTATTCATACATACAGTACATATTTTAGAGCACCTACTGTATGCCAGACACAAGGGATACAAAAGGAGAAAATAACAGGCATACATGAGAAAAGAGACGGCAAACAAACAAACACATATGTAATTGGTCAGAAGGTACTGTGTGCAATAAGGAGAAATTAAAGCTGGGCACAGGGCAGAGAGTGATGTGGTGGGGGCTGTTTGAGAGAAGGGGGTCAGGGAAAGCCTCGCTGATAAGTTATCCAGATAACTGGGGATAGAGCAGTCCAGGCAAATAGAAGAGCATGTGCAAAGGCCCTGAGGCAAAATTGGGCATGTGTTCAAGCAACTGCAAGGAGGTCATTGTGGCTGAAGCAGAGCAAACAAAAGGAGAGTGGTCAGAAATGAGGTCAGAAAGTACCAAGGGCCAGGTGCACCATGGTGAGGATTTTGGCTTTGCTTCTAAGTGAGGGGGAAGCCATTGGAGAATTTCAGGGTGAGGAGTGATGCGATCTGACATGTTTTTCAGAGGGTCTCTCTGGCTACTATGAGGAGGATAGACCCTAAGGAAACAAAGAAGAACCTGAAAGCATGGAAATCAGAAAGGAGATTTTGCAACAATCTTGGTGAGAGAGGATGGTGGCTGGGACCAGGGTGCTAGAGGCGGAGGTGGTGAAAAGAATTTTGAGGTTTAAAGCAGACAGTCTGTTTGAAGGACCTTCTCAATAGATTTTATGAGGTTTTATTTGTTTCTCTCTCAGGGATTAGGGGTCCAACTCAGTAATGGAGAAACTAGGGCAGGGGGTGCTTAGGCTGTTCTAAAATAATTGTTCCTGGCCTCAGGGATCTGGACACACACACACACACACACACACACCTCTGCCCAGTTTTGCAAGCTGAGGGTCAGTTGGGCCCTTACTGGAGAGACAGCCCCTCTCCTGTCTCCCTTCCTATGGTGCCTTGCCCCATGTTCTCAGAACCATACAAGACTGAGGCTTGGGAATGGTGGAAGGAGATTATTAAGTTAGAACTACTAGGATGGTAGCTCACTGTATAAGATCTGGCAGGGGCTCTTCTCTGCTGCCTCTCCCAACCGTGGGATGGTGAGAAAGGCAAGTCTCCTCAGAGGTTGTATAAATATTTGCTGAGCAGTCACACAGCTGGGAGCAGGACCCCTTCCTCCAGCTGTCTCATTTGTTACACCAGAGAAATCTCAGCTGGGGTTAGGGCCGGGCTTTGGAACACTCCCCTGTGCATCTCCTGACTCCCAGTGCCCCTTATCCAGCCTCTCCCACCTACCCTCAACACCTGCAACAAGTCTGAGCCCCAAAGAAGAAGATAGTAAGAAGTGGCAGTGGCACTGACTAGTAGAAAGAACACTGCCCTGGGAGTCGGGAAACCTGGTTTTCTGGAGGGCCCTTGAGTAAGTCACTTGCTCTTTCTAAGCCCTAATTTCCTTCTCTGTGAAAATGAGGGTGTTGGACAGATGATCTCTAAAGTTCTTTTCGGCTCTGACATTCTAGATTCTCTGACTACATTGAACTGGTCCTGTTCAGACCACCTGGTATTTCCTCCAAGAAGGACCAGGAGGTTGGTGAGAAAAAGCAACAGTCTCACTGGGTCAGGAGAGGAGAGATGCTCATCAGGGCCGTGCACAAGGAGCTCTTGAAAACAGACTTTTGGGAGACCTCTTGAGAGGTCAAGAAATCCATTGGTTATTGGAAATCTAATAGCAAATTATCCCTGACCTGGACCCAATGTCATCATACCGTCTAAGGCTGTGGCCAAACTACCTGGTGACCTCAGGACACTCACTTAACCTCTCTGGACTTTAATGTTCCAAAGCAAGCATAATAATTCCTGCCTCACCTGAGATCACTGGGCTGTTTATAAATAAAATAAAATCATGGATGTAAAAGTGATTTTAAAACTTCTGCTGTGCAGAGGCTAGGAATGAGTTTTATGATGCTTCTAACCAAGGTCACAACAGATGATTCCCTGAGGATTCACTGGGGTGACAGAGCAATCGGGGGTAGATTTTTGCAAGCTAGGATGAGGGATGTGGCCAGGTAATTCCCCATCCAGAGCATAACGATCACGCTACAATGTTGGAAGACTTAATTCATCAGGGATCTTCTCCCAAGTCTTTTCTCTCCCCTTTCCCTGCCCCACCATTCTGGTTTAAAGCTTTCTCTTTCTCTGTACATACAGTAAAATACTCTTTGTCCTGGCTCTGCCAAGATGCTACCAGCTCAGCTTGGCCAAGGTGTGGTGGGGTCTCCAGGCCCCACTTTCCCCTACAGGCCCAGAGGGATGTTCTATGACTGGCCAATACTTGTGGTGGTGATGGTGGGTGGGGAGGGGGGTCAGTTGCTTCTCCAAGAGGAATTAAATAGCCTCTTAATTATGGGGAAGAGGAGAAGAAATGAGGATGGGTTAAGGGAAAGAGTGGTGGATGGCTACCCTTGGACTCTGATCTTTCCATGGGTCTCATTTTCAGGGCTCACCAGGAAATCAGGTGTGTGGTCAGGCCCCAGACAGGTGACAATGGAGGCCAGAAACCCCCAGGCTGGCGACAGTGGAACTCAGTCCACATGGAACTACCTAACACGTCTCTTTTTTCCCTTGCTTTACTCTCACCCATCAACCTCTAAGATAATTGTCAGGGAGATAACCAGAGCCTCCCACAAACTGTCTTTAGATGCCTCTGTTGGCTCAGAGACCCCACTAAGTCAGGGAGGAGGTGGGGGTGGGAGGGACAGGGAATCACCCCCCACAGGAATCTGGCTGAGGGAGTTCATGCATGTTCATCTGGGCTCCGCCCTCTGCTCTGGACATTTTGTGGCCTTTCCAAACCTCAGTTTCCCCCTTGTAAAGAGCAGCCCTAAAGGCTTTGGCACTGGAGACAAATGAGTTCATGGCAATAGGGCTCTTTGAAGAGAAGCACAGAGGAGCACAGAGGAAGCCTATCTGAGATAGATGGGCCTTTTTCATCTCTCCCTCTTTGGCTGGTTTTCTTTCTGGAAAAGCGCCCGACTCCCAGCCCTCTTTCAGCAGGTGCCTTCCCCTTCCATCATGCGTGCCTCAGCTGCCCCCCCCACTCCCTCTGCCCCAGGCTACAACCGTGCAGCCTGGGACCCAGAAAGAAGAGTAGAGTAGCCCATGCAGCCCCCATAGTCAAGAGAACCGAGCCAACACGGACCCCTCCCCTCCCTGCACCCTGATGCACCCCCGTGATAGGCAAGGTCAGGGCCTCATCAAGCCAGGAACTGGGTCCGCTGATGGGGGAGGCTGTGTTTCCCTGTCTTCACCAAAGCCCCTAGACAGCCCTTCTTCAGTTCTGCCTTCCAATTACCCAAAGTGCCTTGACCCATTGGCTGAAAATAGCAGGTGCTAATTTGCATGCTATTCATTTAAGTAGCAAAGTCTTTGGGACCCTGCTCCTTTCCCTGTAAAAGCCCTCTCTGGCCTCCACCAAGCCGGAAGGTAGACAGTGCCATGCAACCCACCTTCCTCATCATGAAGAGGAACTTGGAGAGGGAAACCTCAGATTCTGTCTGGTTCTGGCAGCTTAGGAATCAATCCCAAGGGAGGAGGGGGTTTAGAGATTCTCTAGCCCAGAATTCGATTAGTGGGGATTCAGGAAGCTGGGAGCGCCTCCCCTGGGCTGAGCTGCTGGCTGAACCTTGCTCTTTATGGCCTGTTCCCCCAATCCCTGTGGGGGATGAGATGGGGGGGGCTATGAGAGGGAGGGTTGAGGGGAGGGTTGAGGGGGGGCAGGCTGCCAGGTGTGAGGGAGAGTGCGAAGGCCACAAGGGCTCTGGGGTGGGGGGGGGCTGTAAAAGAATGTTCAGACAGCTCAGTCCCCTGCACAGAAGACACCAGTCCCTCAAGTAAACCTCCAAGCCCTACCCCTTTCAGGCCTCAGCTCTTCCCCCTCCAGTCTCTGCCCAGAAAGCCACACAGGAGGAAGCCGTATGGAAAACCTGCAGCCAGATCTGGAGAAAAACATCCCCTGCTGGTGACATTCCTCTGGCTAAGACAAAGTCATTTAACTCAATTCCATGCTGGCTGGGCTAAAGAAAATTCCTTATGGTGCATCACTATAAGCATAAGCTGTTCCCCAGATGACCAGGCCAGCTCCGACACAGCTGCACAGGAGGTGTCACCCTAGAGAACTGATTACACTCACCCTCCGTTCAGAGCGGCAGAGAGGACGGGAGGCCTGGGGCCATTACCAGGACAGAAGAATCAGGATAAGGGCTTGGAGACAACACCCTGGGCTGAGAGGGGAGAATATGCTAGACAGAACCTCCAGCCTTGCTCTGACCCCCTTAAAATAGGCTGCTTGGGACCTGGTGGACTTTTCCTAAGTCTTACCACCCACACTACTCAGAAAAGAGTAAATCCAGGGAATAAATATCTATTTGCCACCATGCTAGGGGATTAGAGCTAGAACTCTTTATTTATTCCTCTTTGATCTCAAAGCCTATTTGGAAAATTCAGCCACAGTATGCACCACCAGAAGCAAAGACTCCTCCCCCAACCCAAACTGTTCAGGGATCCAGAGACTGAGTTCCCTGATATTTTCCACCCTCTATCAACTGTGGCTCATTCCTGTAGAGCTGCAGGCTCCAGGTCGGTGGCACTGGGAAGGCAGAGGACTAGAGAGCAGGTGGGCTTTAAGGGGGAGAAGGCACCCTCCTGCACCACCCAGACTTCCCTAAGTTGGGCTTGGAAGGTGGGGAAGTTCCAAAAGGAGTGTGAATCTCCTCTCCCTTAACGTTATGGCAACTAAGGCTCGGAAAGCTAAAGAACAGGCCTAGGAAAACACACGTGACCTGGATCTCTATTTGTGGCCCAATTACACCAAGCTACCCAAACACAAAAGACAAAAGCCAGTTTGGGTTTCCCTGCCCTGTGGTTCATCTTCATCTTAGTTTAGTACTTTGGGGTGGGGGTGGGGGTGGCTGGGTGGGTTTTTAAAAATCATTACTGTTTTTGTTGCTTAAAGAAACTGCAAACATCATCTGTCCATTTCTAAAATGTAGTTTGCCCAGCTCACATTGGGTTTGGGACAAGGAGTGAGGGCGGGAAGAAGCAGAGTGAGGGCAGCAGTCTAGCATCCCAGCAGCTCTCCTTCCTCTTTGGAACGGGAAGAGTTAAGTTACCTGGAAGACCCTGAGGGGAGAGGAGCCCAGTGGGAGGGCCCTGCAACTGGATCCCATTTTTTTCCCTTTTTCTTTCTCTCTTACCCTACACTGAAACTTTCCAGTCTTGGGATTGTTTTTTTCTTAATCATTCAACTGAAAATGCCTCCTGGAGGAAGCCACAGACCCTTGCATGGTGTGAATTCTTTTCTGCCTACTCCCACCCCCACCCTGAGTCTGCCCCTAATGTGCACACCTCTCCCCTAATCTGTGGTCTCCTGATTCTGGGAACTGCTAGGCCCCACCCCCTAAGGTTGTCAGGATCTCAGGAAGTCATTCCATTCTTGTCCCCTCTAAGTAGTTTCTGAGCAGACCTCCGGTGAGACACACCTCCTGGTCTGACCTGCATCCTCTGCCACACCCCTCCACAGACCTTGTTTTAGGCAATGTGCTGATCCTGTGCTCTGATTTTGACTAATTTCTAACAGCCTGTAAAAGGGCCAGGAGGGGGCTCGGAGGAAGCCCTCTATGGGGAGGGGTCAGCCCAGGCCTCCCCAACTCAGCACCCACCCGTGCACCTTGGTTCTCAGCCCGAGAGACCTGGAAATGTCTGGCTGCTCTCATCCCCTTCTGCCTTTGTAGCGTGAGTCAGGGCACCCAAGGGACTGCAGTTGGCATCCCAGGGGTTAACTCCGGAGCAGTCCAGGTGGAGGTTGAGGCCCGCAGCCCTCATCTGCATATCCAGGCCTTGGAGGCTACCGGAACCGTGGAGACTGCGGTGGCTCTTTGTCTACCTGCTCTGGGCGTTAAAGAGCCCGCTCAGAGCCTGCATCACCGGGGCTCGGGACAGAAGTCAGCGCCGGGGAAATGGGGCTCTGTCGCTTTAAGTGCAGCTGGAGCTGTAAGTACGAGCCTGGGTTGTAGAGAGAAAAGGGAGCGGAGGGCCGGTGAGGGCTTGGTTTCTGGCCCTCCGCGTGGCCCGCAGTGCATACCTCTTCGGGTGTCCGCCAGATGCCGGGGAGGACCGTCCCTGGAGGCGCTGGGTGCCCACCGATGAATGGCCGCATGAGCCGGGGGAAGATGCTTCATCTGCCCCTGCCCAGGTCGGGAAGAATAGTGAATTTCCCCAGCAGGTAAGCACCCCCAGCCCTACTGCCGGACCGCAGTGCTGGAGTCAGATTTGTCGCCTCCCCTTCTCCCCCAGCCCTGTCCCCTCAGTTCAGCAGCTGCAGCCTCTGGGGCAATGGGTGTGGGGTCTGCAAGAAGGAGGGACTTGGCTGCCCTCGCTTTTCTGACCGAGGGAAGTGTACCAGCACCCAGAGCCTTCTGGCTCCTGAACTGTTAGCCTCTTGGCATTTGGGGTTGGGGTGGGCGTGTGGAGGGGTCAAGTGGGGGGAGAGGCTCTTGGACTCTTGGACTCCCCAGGGACCAGAAGGAAGCTGAGACAATAGCACAACTTAATTGAACTTAGATGGCTGATGCTGGCTGCCTGGGAGGGCTTGAGACCTGGGGGGGCCTGTGGGGAGGTACATGGGTCTGGGGGGTTGCAGGGAGGAGTTGCTGCAGTCCCAGACAGGCTCAGCATGGATTCTCCCTACAGGGAAGCTCCCCAATGGGTGGGGGTGGGGGGTCGCCATGAGGTGAAAGGAGGTAGTGGGAAGCATGAGACCTGGGGGGTGGGGTTGAATTTGTGACCCCACGGCTAGTCCAATCACTCAGAGGGGGAGTGAAGCCTGGGATTGTGCCCTGGGAAGGGAGAAAAAGCAGGGAGCCCTGGTGATTTGGGGGAGACACACTGTGGGGACAGCAGACCCAGCCTGTAAGGTGAGGGCAGTTCATGGAGGTTCCTTCCTAAAGGGGAAGTCACTCTGACCACAGCCACCCCTGGGACCCTCCGAGCTGACTTGGAAACTGCATTTTTGAGAGAGGTTTAGGAAGTTCCAGTGGCCTAAGAGAGCCAACACGTTCTGCTTTTTCTGGGAGCTTCCCACCCTACTGCTACACCCCAGTTTACTCACCGTCTCCACTCAGCTTCCTATCTGACCTGGGGGAAGTCAGTTTGGGGAGCTGAATGACAAGACAGGATACATGGTGCTGTGGCCACTCCCCACCCCTAAGTCTACTCACAGCCCTCAGCCCCAGGAGTCCGGACTTGTACCCTGTAACATGCTTCTGCTTCCCCATGTTTCCTTGGAGGGAAGCCCCAAGTGGTTCCAGGGGCTCAGCTGCAACTCTGCTCATAATGGCTAGGATAAGAGCAAAATCACTGGGCCAGGCCTGGGGAGGAACAGGCCTCGCCTGGGTTCCTTCTTCTGCAGGGCAGTAGGCACCAGGAGCCCCTTGGAACACAGACTCCTGCTGGTCTCAAATTTTAAGAGTTCTGTCTCCTTGCCACAGTAGGGCAGACCCCTGGGCACCTCTGGAATGAGACCCGGGCCCTTGGGGTCACTTGCTAAGATGACTGGTGGGGGCATCTTAGGAGGAACCTGCTCATGAACAGAGAATAGATCCCATTTAGCGACCTCTGGGGTCCTGCTCAGTTCATTGGGCCCTGGAGAAACTAGAAGGAGCCATTCATAACCTCTTCCCCCATCTCCATCACCATCATCCCAATCTACAGACTACTCCAGAGCCACATGGGGTGTACCCAAGGAAAATTATAATTGCTACCTAACCAAGATTTGCGTTGGTTCTACGATTTTTTTTTGTCTCCCCCATTCCCTAGAAGGTCCAAAAATCCTCTAAATGACGCCAGTTCCCTTTCCCTGAGCCCATCACTCCTTCCTCCTACACAGCAGCCTTTTCTAGGTTACCCCATCATTTCTTTTGAATTGGTATTCTCTCTACTCCCTTCCTCTTCCCCCCAACCCCCACTCCTACTCCAGGAGAACCTGGGCTTCATAAGGTGAGTTTAGTGGCCCATCCTGGGACCACAACCGATGAGTACTCATTTAGCTTCTTACCAGAAACCGACATGTGGGCAGGTGTGCTAGGGCGGGGACCTGCTGCCATAGCCCAGGGAGAGGAGCAGGTCATGTTACACCTTCCCAGATTGCTGCCTTCTGGGTGGGGCTGGGTTGGGCCTGTGGTTTGCTTCCATCTGAGCCCAATACTTTTAGGCTGATTGTTGTCAGTAGGCAGGGAGAGAGGGGATGTTGTAAAGTGGAGGTCAGTCCTTGAATTGCCAGAATTCAAATAAAAACTTTAACTATCCTGGCTCCAATCCATAGAGGGGGAGCCTAGCTTAAGCCTGTGCTCTGGGGACAGCTCAAAACCTTCCCTGCAAATTGTGTTTAGCTGGGGCCAGCAGGGATCAAAGAGACACTTTCTTTGCAGGCTCAGGATCCCCAAGGGAGGCAGCACTGGGAGGATGTGAGAGTATCAGGGTGAATGACTTTATTGGCCCTCAAATATCTCCATGACTAGACCAGCTTTTGGTGAGTTGAGTTGTCATCAGCCGGCTCTCCATTTGCTTCCAAATTGATGCCTTTCCTCCCCAGATGCCTGCAGTTCTCACATATATCACGGAAGGCTGTCTCTATAAGCACCATTTTTGCACATTGCAAGCATTATGGTTTCTCCTGGAGTCTTTGCTCTCCTCCTGCCCCAGCAAACATCCTCCTTCAGTGTCTTCCAAGCTAGAAGCCTGGTGTCCTGGCCTCTATCCCATTCAGCACTCCTAGACTCTCCTGGAAAAGACCTTAAGCTAGAGCCTGTGGGGTACTGGGGAACAAGACCCACTCACAGTAGCTGTCTCACTCAACCCACAGAGACTCCCTGGGGCAGAGGGCTCTTGGCTTGGCACAGACTCAGCCTCCTGTGAGAGGACAAAATGCCATGGGACAGCCGAGCCAACAAGCTGCTCCTCCTCATTAGGGAGTTTTATGGGGCTACGCATGCACACCGCAGACAAACCACACTTGCCGGCTTAACCTCTTCGCGCAGAGCCCCTGCCCTCTGCTTGGGAGGCATGTGGGAGGGAGGTACTGAGCAGGAAGCATTTTAATAAGGAGGACTTAGTGCAGCAGCAGCCCATGTCCAGCATTTGGGGTCAGTCCCCTTTTCTCACCATAACATGATGCTCTAAAACACTACCTGTGCTAAGTGCTTTATAAACATTCTCCCACTTAATTCCCACAACCTTAAGAGGTATATTCCATTATTATCATCCCATTTCACAGATGAGGAAATGGAGGCACAGGGAAGTTAAGTAAACTTACCTAAGATCACAGTAGTGGGATTTGTCTTCACACCTAGATCTGACTCTGACGCCAACTCTTAACCACTGTGCTATAAAGAGACTGTTCTCGCTGATCCCAGTCCTGACCCAGAGACTACCAAATGCTGAAGATACAGAAGTTGAGGGCAATTTGAGGCCTGAGTAAATGTCCAGAGCTGGCCCAGAAACCCTCACGGGGGTGTAATGAGAAGACCACTGGACTTGGAGTCAGCTGACCTGTTTTGGAACTCGGGCTCCACTGCTAATTGGTTTTGTGACTTTACGAAAGTTGCTTAGCCTTTGGCCTCAGCTTTCTTCTCTGTAAAATGGGGATAACTCCTGACCTACCTACCTCACTGGGTTGTAGTAATAACAATAATATACAGAGCAGAGCACTTTAAACGTGAGCTTTTACATGTGAGCTTTTACAAGTGATAATACGACTAATTGAAGTCCCTCCCAAGCAACAGGATGCTCTCCTGAGTTCTTTCGATTGCTTTTTTTCCTGAGCGTCCTTTCCTTCCATCTTTCTAGGATCCTAATGAGAATGCCTATCAATATCAAAGAACTAAACAGATCCCAGGCTTAGAGTGTATCTTCAATTTTTGCTTAAATTCTTATGTGTTCACTCCTAGATTTCAGTTCAGTCCAGGTTCAATACTAATAAGGATGGCAGGCTTATACATTCTATTTTTATACCAATTTACATAAAAATAGCCCACTTTTAAAAATTTATTCCTCCTTTCCTATGTGCCAATTTTGTGCTAGGCTCTGTGCTGGGTGCCAGAGAAACAGAGCTGATCCCTAAGGAGCTTATATTTAAATAAATATTTACTCATTTACTCAGCACACTCCAGTGAGTCCCTCCCAGATGCCAGGCACAATGCTGGGTTCTGGGGAAATAATGATGAGCAAGAAGCCCAATATAGTCTCTGCCCTCAGGAAGCTTCTTGTCTTGCAGGGGAAACAGATAAATGAAAGTCAATAAGGATATAAATATGTTATTTCAAATTATGAGAAATATGAAAGAGAGCAATGCAGGAGGACGCAGTCAGGTAGGAGCAGACAGAGAAGAAGCAAATAATTGCAGTAGGTCGTAAGTGCAGTAAATGGAAGCAAACAAGAAGGAGCTGTACTTTGAGCGGTTCGGGAGGGCTTCACAGAGGTGGTGGCATTTTAGTTGGGCCTTAAAGAGAAAGTAAGAGTTTTCCAGGGGAACAAGAGCTCATTTAGGGAGATAGGGAGGAATTTTGTGTGTTATATTCTAGCTTCTCTGGACTGTTATCTTCCAGACTTCTCCATGTTTAAGACAGCATCCTCTGGGACTGACAATTGAAAATCCTATCTGGAGAGCGTTGGTAGTGCAACTGACCTGTTTCCTCTGGATCTGAGTTTCAGTGTCAAAGTCATCTCAAATTAAGTTAATGGCCAAAATAATAGACTATCCTTGCCCTTGCCATTAAAGCAGAGTCAAGCAATTCTACCCATGTGGAGAGTGTGTAGGATAGCAATTTGAAAATTCAAGCTGAGCTTAACTTTCTTGAGATGTTTCTGGACTTTCCTTGAAATGCTACATTCTTGGGCAATGTTATGACATTTTAAATCTTAGGAAGAAACTCTGACGCATCGTTGGGGAAGAAATGTGAGAAAGAGAATATCAAAGCCCCTTTCATGCATGCACACACATAACACCCTGGCTACCTTAAATGTTTGGCACAATCGAGAAATATGTGATATAACCCATGGCTTACAGAGGATATAGCAAGTATGAGTTTCATCATAATCTAGTTTTCCTACTTAGTATATTGTTGCAGATGCCATTTGATTAGTGGGTGGGTTATTCAGAAGAGCAGAGGAAGGGGAAGTTGTGCACATACTATTTGCCAGGCAGTGAGATAAGTGCTTTGTATGTTACCTTGTTTACTCATCCCAGCCACCCTATAAGACTGATGGTGATATGACCATTTTGTGATGTGGGCATGTATTCAGGGAGGGAAAGTGTCTGTTCCAGATCACAGATAGTAAGTGACTCCACAGCCCATCCCTTTCTAGGCTATATGCAAATCTAAGGAGCTTGGTGCATTCTGCAAGAAAGAATACTTAGGCTCACATTTGGGATGGTAATTTTCTATAAAGAAGAACTGCTAAGGAGGTTTCCCAACCTCCAGGGAAGCTGCTTTCCAACTTGACTATTTATATATGTTTTTTCCCCATATCCATTTATTATACAATTGGAATGCATTTATCTTGGTGGTAGTTTTGTCCAATCCTAAGTCCCTAGAGGCCAGGGACTCTTATTCAAGTAATATATATGTGGAATTTAATAATGGACGATGACAAGAAAAAGCTAATAGAATCCTATTATAAGAGCTTAATAGTAGTACAGACCTGGACGTATCACACTCATCCTATACCATGTCACTCTTAGAGCACTTCAGATTGAGTCAAATCATACAATAGCTACAAAGATGGAAGCAAATCAGTCATCCACCAGTAAGTATGTATTCATTGCCTACTATGTGCCAAGCATTGTGCTAATCACTAGAGGGTAAAGACAACAACCTATTCTAATCCACAATATGGTACGGTTTACTTGTAATAGAGTTGGATGTTGACTTCTAACATAAGGAATAACAGTAGCTGGAAGTAGGCAGCAAGCAAGTCAGAAATATAAGGAAGATTCATGCCCAGGTCAAGGAGCAATGCTTAGCAGGACACTGAGTGTGGCAGGATCATGGAAAGTTTGCACGTATACTGTTTGGGAACTTGGAGAGTGTACTCAGGAAGGAGGAAGGCTTTCAAGTATAAAGGAGAGAGGATTCTCGGCCTTAGATGCATCTTGAGAGAATTTGTGGGGCTGTGGGATCAATGAGTAACATGTCTTGAAACTAGAACATCTTTGCCCTTCTGCTAGGCTCCATGGTTGTCCTGGTATTGTGTGCATGTGCTCCTGTGAGTGTTTGTGTCTTATTTTTCAGGCTTGGAACATTTTCCCATGGATTATTTTAAATTCTTCTATAAGGTTATGCTAGATTATCAGGTTTTGATCCTAGTGATCTGGCAACTATGTGATTTTTAAAATAGGTTTTTAACAGCTTTAAAACACAAGTAGTATTTCTGCCAGTTGAATATAGAATTATAGCACAAAGGCCTTCAAGGAAAACAAATACTTGGGATTTATTCCTGGATGTAATGGGTTTCTGGAATTGGACCCCTTCGAGGCAGAGGCTAAGATAACAGCAGTGTTCCAGGTCACACATCTTAGACCCTGGTCCTTAATTCTCTCCGATACGTGGTTGAAAAGTTACACTTGACTGGTTAATCAAATCCCTGGAAATGGCTGTCTCACTCTTGTCTGCAAAAAGTTCCCAAGTGAAACCCCTTGTTTACATTATGATGTTTTTCCATGTTCTGGAAATCTGTGCCATTTCTTCCTACTTCATTACATTTCCTATGTTATATGTATCTGGCTTTCTGTAATTTGTGCTATTTACCCCCATTTAAGCTTCTCTCTCAAACTTCTAGGTAAACATCCTTGTATTTTCCAGGCCCTGAGTTACCTTTTCCCATACCTGCTGCCACTGATTGCTTATCCTTGGAGCCTTCCTCCAGGGTGCAGAGCCCCCTCAGCAACTCCACAGGAGCGAGTCCCCTAATATATGGGTTTTATGCTGAACATCTTTACAGATGCCTTCTAGGCTAGTGTTGAGCTGATCATGGAGAAGATTCTAGAATCACCTTTTCCTGGAAAAGGTAGTTTTCTAAATGAGAAAAGTTCATTAAGACAACTGTTCTCAACGCTTATAATGCATTTTAGAGTTATTGCCTTTGAATTATAATGTGCAGTGTGTTAATTTATTAATTTTTCTCTATTTACTTTGTCCCGTTAATTGGGTCATCCTCTCCTAGTCTTATATAAATTAAATGTAAAGGAGGAGGTGTATGTAATAACACTGATTTTATCATGTGGTTTCCAGGAATTGCTTTTATGCTTTATAGATGTACCTCATTATCTTTCAAGTGGTTTTCTTTTCTGGAGTCCCCATATGGAAATCCCTGGCAAAGCTGTGATCCCAGAGGATCAGCAGGAGTGGAGTGTTTAGAAAGGGAGATGGAATCTAGGCTGCTACACTTCATTTACCTCAGCAGGGAACCTAAAAGCCTCCACCAAGCTCCACCCCAGCCTCAGTGAAAGAGACCAGTCACTACTCTGTGAGCCTCTTGCAGGCGGGAAGAAATCCTTGCTTACTCATGCACAACCTGGTTTAGGAGCTTTCCTGCTATCTGAGAAATTAATTCTGGGAATATACACAGAGCTATTCATTGTGCATGCAGCTTTGATCCCCAGGGAGTCCAAGAGCCCTGGGGGGAAATTTTGCTGTGCCAGGGAGACAGTGCAGCCCATAGGAGCCCCCCAAAGCATCCCAGACTCCTGGATTTGGTGTCTGTTTTTCACATACCAGTCTCCTCTGACAAGCCTCTTAGCCATTCCATGTCTCTTTTATAAAGTTGAACTAAGACTCTAACCCACAACAATTCTACCAATAAAATAATGCTGGTCAAGTGATGTGAGCCTGGGAATTTGGAAATAACCAGAATTTTCTTTTCTATCAGCCTCACTTCCTCACCCTTACCCCTAGTCTTTTACATTTAGCAAAAAATTCCAGAGGTGAATTGAGGAGGAATATATTGAAAAGCAGGAAAGGTCAGAAGTGGAGCTGTGATAACGTCTTAGGCCTTGTGAATTTTCAGCCTTGTAAATTGCATTCTTGCCTTGCTACAATGGTCTGAGCATCTTCAATGACTTGATCTTCCTTCTGTTTGCCTTCTGCACACTGAACGCTAGATGCCAGTGGGCTGCTCTCTAGTGTGCCTGCACCCTTCCGCGTCCACCCGTCAAGCTGAATGCTTTCTAAGAGTCGGGTTTGTTCCCAAACCAGTTTATGCCAGTTTAAATTATTTAATTATTACATAAATTAATGAACTGTGAGTGTAAAAAACAGTTTCTATAAAAATGACATTGAAGTCTTTGGAACACTTGAAAAAGGGAAGTTGCTCAGAAAACTATTGTTGAGCTAGGTGTGGGAGAGACAACTTAAGGAGGTTGGAGATACTGTAAAACTCTAGAAGGATTTTGCACCCAGATTGCCGTATCGTTAGAATCTTGTTCCACTTTGAAGAAACTGACACTGGATATAATAATGAATTGAGGGTATGGGTGTGAAAGTGGAGTTGGAAAAGCAGAAGTGTGTCTTAAAAACCCTGTTGGTTCTAAGTACTTTGAATGGCACTGAAGTTTCCTGGTGCCTTTCTGCCAATTTTCTGTAACAAGGACTTGATGCTACGAGGAGTATCTGAAGATGTACTGTAATGAGTGTCTGAAGAAGGTGCGGAAGGTCCTTCTCTGGAAGCCTTTAAAAGAAAAATATCCATCAGCCTGGATGACATGGTACATTGGTGATGGAGGCAAGAAATGGCTGAGATCAAACTGTTCACAGCTTGAGAGGATGGGCACGTGGGTGGGCAAGCGGACCCTGAGCCTCCGTCTCCCTTTCAACCAGAGCAGCCCTGTTTTTACTTTGTTTTATACCTTGGTGAATTCTGGTCAAAATGTTAGTAAAAAGCATTCCTCTTCTTAAAAAAGAGTTTGCAAACTACCAAGTTAGGTCTTCTTTGGGTCTCTTTTTCTCTAAATCTTTGTTGAGACAGAGTTGAGCTCTACCCAAGTGAGAACAGAGGACATATTTTTAGTGCCCATGTCATATTTTTACCCATTCATTTTCAACTCCCTTGGAGTGCTAATTGCTGAATTTTCATATTTACTCAAACCTAACACTTGGTTGATGCCCAGGAGGCTGTCACCTCTGAGGGGTGCCCCATTAGGGCTTTGCTTTTCCAAATCTCAGGAAGGCAGGCAGGCGGTTTTTGGCACAGACCACTTTTGGACAGTGAGGGAGGCTTGGAGGGTGGGGTGGAGCTAATAGGACTCCTTTTCTGGGTTGAGAAGTGGCTGTGGATCTACCCTGCATCGGAACAGAAGGCCAGAAAGAGCAGGATGTTTTTTGTTCCTGTCTATTGCCTGAAGGCATCTTCCCCCAAATCAAAACCAGTTTGATTTTGATTAACTTCTCTCTTCTTTTTAATTTCAGTCTTCCTTCTTTTGATTTCTTTAAGGATTATTCCCAAAGCCCTAGATTGATCATAAAACCTCAGAGCAGAGATTTCTGCTCATAGTTGTCCAAGGAAGCATGTTAATACCCGAAGTAATTTCCCAGCCAGTCATTTCCTGTGTTCTCAAAATTGTTTTGTTTTTCCCCTAAGATATATATCTTTAGTCAGCAAAAAACTGTTCTCCTTCTCGACCTAGGGGAGGTGATGTGGCCAGAGAGATTTTAAAGAGAGTATAAATAAAAGGCCACTTCAGAAAAGCTGGTAAAGTGTTGATATTGTGCTAAGTATACACTTCATATCCCTCCAGTATTGGAGTACATTTTTGGTGCTCCAAAATGACGCGTGCAGAAATCTAATATTGACTTTGCTACTGACTTGTTCCGCCACCCAGGACAAGGCTTCCAGCCCCAGTTTCCTCCTTTTTGAAGGAGAATGAAAGCCACAGAAGTTGAGTGGCACATAATGGGCATGAGATGTTTGAAGGGAATGGAATGTTGTCCGAATGGAAAGTGCATCAGTATGGATTTGCTGCAGAAATAACGGCAATCCAATTTCCTGGAGGTGTTGAAAGCACTAACTGGTTACAAAAAATAGTCATATATTTAAATTTGCAAAACACTCCAGACTGTGTAGGACATCTGCCTTTCAAAAATGCTTGGTGAATCTGGCATTTGCAGGTGAGGGTTTGAGAATAAATCTTTTCAGCTCCCTGTTATTTTTCTTCCATTCATTCTTCATCCTTAAGTGGGCAGAATGTGATGCCTGGGGCGTGTAATGGGTGGCTTTTTTACATTGCCCGAACACCTGAATAGGGTTTGTTTCCCTAGAATAGGATCTTTACTTCATCCACTTACTGGTTAAGAATTAAGATTCCTTTTTCTTTTCATTCTCTTTGTTCAAGACTTTGTAATAGGTGAGAGATGTGCTTACTTTCACATGCATGGAAAACTCTCCCATAAAAACGAAGGTCTTTCAGAATGCATTAGCTGGGTTTTTGCTCCCAAGCTGACCTCTGACCCTCTGGCACAATGTACTATTCAGCTGTCCTGTTCTCTGAAGTGAAAAACTTCAGCACCCTCAACAAAGATATTTCAACCAAGAGTAAGCAGAGAATTGGTCCATGAATTAAATGACTTAAGATAACAAGGCAGTAAATGTTGAGATAAAGCTGAAGGCGAGAGGTCTATAAAAAATTACAGTATCCTCCAAGGCCAGATCACTGCCTCCCCCTGAGATGGGAGTGACAATTTAACCTTTCTTAAGTCTTGGATTAAAGAGACAAGTGCACTTTCTATTCCATGGAATTTCTGAATGGTACAATTCCTTTGGACAAATCTGCCAAGTATATTCCTTGATAGTAGTGATAAAAGGGGAGTCGAGTATCTTAGTGGGGGAGGAAGCTATTCACAATCCATAAGTCTAGAGGGCCTCTTGGGAGCACTTCTTTTGAAATCCTTAATAAGCACTCTTACTCTAAGGGTCTTAAGGATGTACACATTCATGAGCTGGTTAACAGAAAGAAAGCTTCACAAAATAACAAATGGTTCCAGTCATCACCTTAGACAAAATGCTCAGAAGGTAACATCAAAGATCACAGCTACACACACACACATCCCACCCCCGGCCTTTTCTTTCTTTTTTTGCTATTGCTCTCTAGAAATGGAAGGAAAGACTTAGACTGAGGAACAAGCATTGGGTGTTTAATTGTAAGGTTGGTTGAGGGGAAGGAGACAGAGAGGCGAGGTAGGGAAAAGTCATGGTTTGGTTTACACACAAAAAATCCTTTCCAAGGACTGTGTTCAGAATACTTGTCTGCCAGTTGTGCGAGAGACCATCCAGATTTCCGTGGTGTGAGGAAACTGCTCTTTTATTGCATCTACCTCACAGTGGTAACTTGCAAATTTTTCCCCCATGAAGCTTTATTTTTGGAGACCACTGTAATTTACATGTTGGGACCTATTATTAACTACTAGTTTTTTTTGCTGTTATTGGAAATCTTTACATTAGGAAAGAATGTATGGGTTGTTGATTTGGGGGGGGGGGGTGATTCAAATTTAAGGTTACCTTGTATAATATCTTAGATCTGTCTGGGATCCCAGAATGAATTTGAAATCCACATCCCTCAAGCAAAGAAAGTTCTCTTGGTCCCCCATGACTATCTTCCCAAATGGAGAGCATTCACATATCTGAGGAGAAGTGGCTATTTCAGGGGAAAAGATGACAGGGTAAATACTTTTTAAATGGTTTATTTGGGAGTCACTGTGGCATCAGTACTGTAGTCCATCCTATAAAACAAATTGTTGAGCCCCTATGGGGACAACATAGCATATTTCATAAATGAAAAAGCAGAAAAATTGCACTGTATTAAATTTCAGCCCATAATTGGGTAATTGGAGAAGCCCCCTATTTAATTAAATTCCACAATCTGCTATATGACAGGAAAACTTGGTGACTTTATGTTTGACTACTGTCTGGGACTGGAGAATGGTTGGAACTGATGTAAGAATAAGAGCATTTTTCAAATGTTCTTATTAGAGAAAGAGATCAGGATAACATTTTGCCTCAATAGTACTTCTCCAATGATTCCTTCAAATGACAGTGCTCAACTCAAACACTGCATTTTGCATTGCCCAAGATAAGTGTTTTCTATTGGATAAGTGATAAGGCTCTCAAGGAGATCTCATCATAAGAAGTCACACAATTTCACACATAAACAACTTCACAGCTAATTCTACTTCCATCTCGCCATTTTAATCTGTTCTGGGCAAACTCTGCATAGGATGTTTTTCCAAATACACATTAGGGGCTACATAAAATATTGCTTGTATTTGGTGGGTAAATATATGGGATTACAGTTGTTAAACTAAAAGATAGAGCCAATAAAATCCTGGTGTGACTTTCCCAACTGCAGGAACCAAAGCTCGAGCTATTAAAGTGTTCGCCAGAAACAGGTATATTGGCCAGTTTGATGGCAGATGAATACCCAAGGAAGGGGAAGGTGAAAGGAAAGTTAGAACCTGGGAATAACCAGTGGGATAAAATTTTAAAGAGAACACTTAACAATTGTTCTTCGATACGGCCTTCTTTCCTGTTGCAGACCCTGGTAGGATTCTCTAATCATATCTGTTCTCGGGAAAATATTTTAATATAACCCCTTGATTTATTAATTCACCAAGTACTTATTGAGAATCTACTCTGGACCAGACTCCTCCATCCAACCTGCTCTCTGACCCTATGGAAGAAGACACTCTGTCATCCTATATGCCAATGGGATGGAACTCCCAGGGGAGCGGGTAGAATGAGAACACCAGTATGTCAAGGGCCACCTGCAATGAAAGATCAAAGTTTAAGGGGTGAGCAAAGGAAGAGGAAGGAGCCTAGATAAGGGGGAAGAGGAAGAAAATGCTGTCACTGTGGTCAGCAGTGTTCAGTGCATCTGAGAGTTCTGAAAGATAAGACTAAAAAGTCCTAACTGAATTTAGCAATATGCAGATCTTTGGTGATCAACACCAGAGAGATTTCTGTAAAGTGGTGAGTATGAAGGACAAGTTCCAAGGAGTGGAGGAGTGAATGTGAGATAATGTGGAGATGGTGCACATAGATACTTGTGATGCAGATGTAAAGAGTAACCTACAAACACAGGTGTAAAGTGCTATTCCTGTGGCTCACGAGTGACAGGGCAGCAGGGTCTAACTCCGCCCATGGGGGCATGCTATGCGCACTTGTGCAGCACACCTGCAGATAACCCACTGTCTGCTGTATCTGCTTTTACCTTTTTAATTCTGTGATCGAAGCTGGAAAGTTATATTTTAAGTTACTTATATTTTGTGTTATTTGTACCACAGGATATAATTTTATTTTGTCCTGTTAGATTAACTCTTTTTATTATGATTTTATATTCTAATCCTATATATTATATATTAACCACTTTTTAAACGGGGAAATAATCCATTCCATCTAACATGCGTAATGGACTCTCAAAATAAAATTTAGCAATAAAACCCAAATGGATAATTTGTTTCATACAATGCAATTATACCAAAATGTTAAAGAAAATATAATGGTATAATGTCCAAAAAAATGCCAATCAAGAAAAGAGGAATAACTTTAGATACTTTGAGATACAACCTCAGAGAAACTAGTGCCTTTAGACTTCAGTAATAAAAATCCAAAGTAAAGACAAAGTGTTACCTAATACCATGCCTTAAATGTTGCCCAGTTGACATTTTGTACATACTGCACTTCACTGTTTTCATCAATACTACAAAGAATCAGGAAAAAAACCTCTTATCCCAGTATAATAAAAATTAGATCTTTTGTATGAAAACATTTTTTAAAAACTTAAGATGGAGGACCAATGTAGTTACTTTTAGCTTACCTTAGTTTTTAGTGTCAGTTGAAGTGCCAGTAATGATTGGCTATCAATGTTGGTACGGAGTAGGAACTAGACTAGTTTATGTAACCAGATATAGCCTGAGGAATAACTTGCATTCTTAGTTTGAATTTATTTAGAGGTCATAAAACAAGAATCACGGTGATGTGACTTGTGAGATTTGGCAACTAACATACCAGACACATCGGCTCCTACATGAGGGAGACAGCCAGAAGGTGACAATCATTAAAGGAAACTCACCCCTTATGCCTGGAATAGGGAAGAGGCTTCTAGAAGGAAAAGAAAAAATAGCAGAGGGTGGGCAGAATAACTCCAGCATGAAAATGTCTAAGAGTTAAAATACTGGTAAAGAGCAATGTTCCAAGAAACAAACTGAAAATAAAGAGGAAAATGCACAAATATGGGCATAATGCAGAGCCAATAAGAAAGTATTTAAATCTTTAGTTCTCATGTGTTTTTCTAGAGTTTATCTAAATTGTAAAACTATAATCATATTTTCAAGCATTTAAAAAGCCTGGTCCCCTTTAACACTTTGTACTTTGTTAATCCTGGAACAAAACCATTTTACCAATTCTTCATATCATTTCATATCTTTCTTCAAAATGTCCACATGGGACCCAAGAAGTGTCTCAAGGGCCTTTATATTTGACAATTAAACATTTGACCTCTCTGGCCAGATAGGCTGCTGATGTCCTGGGTTGCTGCCAAGCAGGACAGACTGTCCAAAATAATGTCCTGTATAAAGCCTCACAATCCCCCCTTCCTTGCTGCTTAGCTTTTCAGTCAGTATTTTGCCTTCACTTGACAATATGTAGAAATTCTCTGCATTTTCACCCTGTAGAAAAATTCCTTCTCCAAACTAATAGGTTCTCTCCTCTATACCAGCCAGTTATTTTTATACTACTTCTCCAGGAGACTGAAAAAAGGCACCAAACAAATGAGCAGTTTTATTCTTTTTTTCTTTCCTACTTTGGTTATCTTTGTGATTGATCAGAAAATGATTTTCTCTTGGCCCCAGAGGTTTCCTTCTATGGTTACAGTAACAGTAGCGGGTCTGATATAAGAGCATGTTCACTACTGTCATACTAACCAGTGCAACACTGTTGGTTGTTTCTTATGATGTTCCATTATCAATGACAAAGAAACAAGTCCTATTATCTCCCTGTTCTACAACCTGTCCCTGGGGGCATGACTTCTGTATCATCCACACCCCTGAACATGTGAAAAAGCAGCCTCTCCTCAACAAGTGTGGCTTGCACAATACACTGCATCTTCAGTGCAGTCATCAAATGACATTCCCCAAATACAGCTGACCAGGGACATCTGCCATTAACCTGGGAAACTATTCTTCTTTATAGTCATCAAGGGAGGCACGAGAGGGGAACATTTCCTCTTGGATCCTCAACAGCATAGCATGCACAGCCTCTTCTGCACGAGAAGAGGGGCTCTAGAGTTCTCTCACACCCGTGGCTAGCCCAGGGCCCTCCTCCATCTCTGTTCACTTTTGTGGGGAGGCCCCATCTCCCCAAATCTGACCGATTGCTGAGCCCTCGAACTTTACACCACCATCCAAGATCAACACCGGAAGGAAAACGGCCTTCCGGTGGCGCACAGACTTCTGCACAGAAACCCAAGAAAACCAATCGTCATGTGCTTTGGCTGTTGATGGACAAGGGGAGAGGAAGTCGGTGGGCGGGACCTCCTCTAATAGGGCAGAGACACGCAATGGATGTTACATTGAAGCTGTTGAGCTCAAAGCCTAAGCTGTGGAGAGCCAGGGTGTTGATGACTTCAACTTTGAATAGGAGGGCAAGACTGTTGGAAGAGGAAGCACCACTGTCGCTACTTGACTGGCTTAGTCGTGCTGTGTAAGGGTACAATGAGGCCTGGCCGGATGCTGGGGCTTTGGTGGAAGGCTCTGGGCTGCACCCACGCGTAGGCAACTCTCGTCGCTCTTCGCCGAGGGCCACAGTATGCTGGGCTGTGGCGGCCGTGGAGGGCACTCTGCCCTGAACCAAATATCCTCATCTATGGGGACTCATCCAGAATTTATTCCTCCTTCCCCACTATGAGGGATTCTCGTCCATGAGTTGCAAAGATTTTGTTTGCAAAGAAAGGCGCAGAAGATTGGGCTTAATATTCAAGGGCCAGGTGGGGCCATGGATGAGTTTTCCTACAGAGAAAAGATGCTCAAATGGAGCAGTCAAAAAAAAAAACTACCTACCCACTGAATGCTAATTTATCATCAGCTGTTAGGCAGCCTCTTCCACTGACACCTCAGTATCCATTGGTTTTCCCTCCATTCTACTGAAGATGTGTAGCATTGAGATTTTGTTTGGTGGTGATCATTTTTAAGGAAGTGCTCTGATTTGTCTTTGGAAACTGCAGGAATCCGTTTGAACAAATATGAAAGGTTTCTGTCAAGTAATATAACCTACCCTACATTCTTCCTTTTGCTGAAACCCTTCCTAGTAGGTAGGTAGGAGCTGGTCACTCCTTCAAGCAAATTGTATTTTGGTTTGCAGGCTTTTTGAGGACTAGGAACAAATCCCATTTCTTATTCATGATTCTCGGTCCTAAACCCCAGTAACTACTGAGATGCAATATGGAAGTGATAGAGCAAATGCAAATTAAATTTGACCTGGAGACCACCTTTTCCTTCAAAGAGCCCCAAGAGTTGTATAAGTGATCCTAGCCCTCCAGTGGAACACCATTTGGAAAGCTGCCAAATAATGCACTACAGAAGTAATGCCAAATGGTTCCCTTGTGATCTGAGTAAATGTGTAATTTAGTTTCACTATTCTGTGACCACCCCTAGTTTCAGTTGTGTCTCATATGATGGGAGCATTTATAGGAGTATGTAGTGGTTTAAAACTGTCTATTTACAGTCAGACATCTCACTGTTAAACTGTCTCTGGTTCTTACTATCTGTGGGTCCTTGGATATGTGACTACCTGTCTTAAATTTCAGCTTCCATGTAGGTAAATGGACATAATACCTAATTCAAGGTTAATATGAAGTTTAAATGAGGTTTTATTTAACCACACATCAGTAAAAGTGCCTAGCAAAGTCCCTGGCATATTTAAGTACTCGATAAATGGTAAATGTTGTTTTAATGATATCTAGTGATGTTCACAAAGAAAAAGAAGATTAGAATATCTGGTTAGATCACAAATCTGGCATCTCCACTAGAAATACAATGTAAAATGCATGCCGTTTTGACAAAATCAAGTGCTAGGGGTCAGTACATAAGGCAGCATATTAAAGATGCCTTTTTAATAGTGAGTATTTAAGAAACACTTTGGGTCTCCACAGTGTATTAGTAGTAAAGTAGATACATTACTTTTATTTGATGCAAACATATAGACAAAATATGAACAGAAATGAATGAGCTAGATAACTGCCTTGACTTCACAGACTGTCACTCAGGCGTCAACATTTCTGAGTTTGAGGCATGATGCAAAGACCTTGAGGGCATTAGTATCACTTAGTTGTCTTCTCGGTTTCCTAAATTATTCAGGTTGTTTTTCAGGAAGCTATGACTCATTTTAGTAAAACTGCAGGCTTTCCTCTGGTTAAGTGCAGGGCATTGCTGCATGTTTGCCCAGCAATGTAAAGGTTATATTGGTTATGCTTGACTGGGTTGGTATAAGTAATAGCTAATGTTGAGTGATACTCCAGCCCACTTGATGATTAAGTGAACACCAACTTGACACAAGAAAGTCTCAGACTTTTATATGGATTGCTTTTTTACAGTGGAAATCTTTATAGTTGAATCCATGCAAATTAAGAAAGCCTTAGTAATGAAGTGTGTCTTTAAATTCTCTTACATTCTCAGAACTATTTCTTTTGAAATAATGATGTCAGGGTGCCAATTGAGTAACAAATTGAGTAAGCCTCCTTGGCAACACACTGAAGCTCTTTTGGGAACTTGGGTTCTAATTCTTTGTGGATTGGTAAAAAGAGAAAGCTGTTAACACCCTGCACCCCTATCCCTGTGTCCATTGCCACCATATAAGATTGGCATCTTTAGTTTGTAAGTAATATGGGGCATGGAAAGGAGTTGCAAAAGTTCCTGTGAGAACGAAGAAATCTAGCCAAAGTCACTGAGGTCAAAACTTCAAAGATAATCCAAGTGGGATTTACAGAGGTTGTGTTAAAAATGTACATAACCCAGAAAACAGCCTCATCATTTATCTTATTTATGACTCTCCAACCAGCCTGGGGTATTTGTTTTCCTGTACATTTACTGAAGGGACAGCACTATTTTTGTGTGGCCCTGCTTTTGACTTCTATTAGAGTAACATTCTTTATCCAAGGTTGTTCACTGAATTTCTCCTTAGGGATCTCAAGAGGGTATGAATTCCTGAGTGAAGTGGTTGCATTCTGTAGTGGGTTGTTTTCTCTCAGTACTATTTTTGAAATAAAAAACAAAACAAGTAGTTTAGCTTGCCACAAATGCTTCAATACTAAGTGGTTGTGGGGAATCTGTGAATTCACACGACATTCCCTTTATGTGCATTACCAAGTGTCATACAGTCATATATCTTGGGCATATCCTGAGTAGCTCTTCATAGGTGCTCAAGTCTCTGGGTCTAAGAACGTACTTAGGTCTCTCTAACCAATGTTACCATGTCGTTCAGTATGATCGTGTGCAAGCAGACTTGAGGAAATAGAATCCAATGTCTTTTTCTTTAGGTTTTAGGATTTGGGATTTGTGTGCATGTATATAGCTACTGTTTTTGTTTTCTCAGCTTTCCTTTTTTGGTGTTCCTTGTTTTGTTTTTTCTTTGGTAGACTGAAGTTGGACAGCATTCGGGTAATTACTGGTAGAGAGAAGCTTGGGTGCCGCATTGGCCCTCTTATTTTGAGTCATAATTTAAAGATATTTGACTGAAGAAGGAGGCTCAGGGAATAGAAATTAAAAAATAAAAAAACAGATGATCTCCCCTGCTTATTTGGAAGCACTAAAGAAGAGGCTGGAAAGTGGACTTTTTGTTTAATAGAGTAAAAGAGAGAAAAGATGGCAGTGGAAAGCTAGGGTTTCTGGAGTGAAAAGAGTGAATGTGATACAAAGAAGTTAAAAAGGGGGAGTGATGTGTTCAAAGGGAATGCCTGGCAGTTCATTGGTTTGTGGTGGGAAGCCTCATTACACGGAGAGAGAGTAGTTACAGGCCAGAGGTGTTTATTGCCAGCTCAGCATTTCACACCAGCAGTCTGGCCTGAAATTTTGGAGCTGCCAGAAACTGCTCAGTTGCACAGATTCTAGTAGTATGAATATGGGACACGAGTTCCTATCCCTTTTCACACCTCTTTTGATAGTTACTTTCAGCAACCAGGGCAATTTGAGATCCAAAGAAGAATGGCAGCTTGTTAATATTAAGGATTTTTATTTGTTGCCATACAAGTAACAGAAACATGTATAGGACACGTGGACTCTACATGATGTATTTCAACCTGTCTTTGTAGCAGCATTTGTGTTTCTGACTAGCAAAGGCTTTTGCTCCTGTCAGCCCTGCATAAATCATTCTAAAAGCTACAAAAATGTCTGAATTCCATCCTACTTTAAGGCATTGCCTGATTTCAGAGATGAAGTGCCAGCGATACTAATGCTTTCTTTTTTCTTCTTTTCTTTGCCTCCCTCCATCAATTCCCCATCGCCTTTATATCCCTCAGTCAAAACTGAGCCAGTAGTGCTGCTGGTAGAAAAATGTTGTTTTGACTTGTCAACTGAGCAGGTCAGATTAGAAAGACACTAAAAGGACATAAAAGTGGAAACCCAGGAGGTCATCTTTAATCCACAGTTGCTTTTTCAGCCAGGACTATCAATTGGGGAACTGTTCTTTCTTTCTCTTTTCGTTTTTAAGGCCCTTTTTATTATTTTGGTCTAGCCCAAGGGTGGGCAGACTTCAACCTGCAGGCCAAATCCAGCCTACCCTCTATTTTTTAATGGCCTACAAGGTAAGAATGTTTTTTACATTTTTATATAAAATTGATTGAAAAAATCAAAAGTAACTAACAGCACAGAATTATCTATTTGAATCTGGTTAAGGGGGAATTTTAGGTTGTATATATATTATTAGAAAAAATTAAAAAAAAAACTCCATAAACTGCAAAACACAAACAGTGAATCTAAGTTAAGCCGTGGACTATAGTTAATAGCACAATTATAAAAATGTGCTTTCATCAGTTGTAACAAATATACCACACCAATGCAAGGTGTTAATAATAGGATGATATAAGGGAACCCTGCATTTTATGCATGATTGTTCTATAAACCCACTTCTCTAATTAAAAAAGAGTATTTTGTGACACATGAAAATTATACAAAACTCAGATTTCAATGTCCATAAATAAGGTTACATTGGAACAGTGCTACATTCATTCAAGTATTGTCTATGGCTGTTTTCACACTATAATGGCAGAGTTGAGTAATTGCTAGAGTCCTTTACAGCCCACAAAGCTATTTTATTTACTGTCTGGCCCTTTACAGAAAAAGTTTGCTGACTCCTGGTCTAGGCCCTTTACCTGAACCTTTCCTACTTTTCAGAGTATTGTCAGTTGTCTCTTATTTCCTTATTGGTTTAAAGAAAATGCGGAAGGCAGTTCTTCTTAATTAGCCAGAGGTTTTAGAATTTAGAATTGTGCCGCAGACTCCTAAGGAAGTGTCTCGGGAAGGTTATGGATGAGACAGTGGGAAGGAAACAGGAAGTATCTCATGAAATTTTAAATTAAAATGATCATTTTCCTCCTTTCCAAAAATCTGCAAAATAGGGCCATCTGCATGGGTTTTAGAACCATAAGGGAATGTTGGTTCAAAACAGTACCCTACTGATTGTTCTCAGAGCCTTCTTCATAAAAATGTAGAAACTCAAGTTAAAACACTTTTTCATAGTAGGGTCAGATCATTTTTATCAATTGACATCTTAATTTAGTGATTTTTAGTTTTTTTGAAGATGTTTTCTTGCCAAAGTTAAGAATCAAAATTATTTTCCTTGATGTTTAGCTTTCCAAACCTTTTGGTTAGTAGGTGTTGAATTTACCTGTTCACCCATGGGGAAAGGGAGGCTAAGACAGGTAAACTGATTCAACTCTATTAATAAAGAGTAATGAAGATAGAAATACATATCCAATATTCCAGAACCTGCTCCAGAGGGCTGCCTTTTATCCTTTGAAGGTGAATTTGATGGCATGCCTGGGAATTTTTCCTTTTTTCTTGAGATGCCCAGTTATGTTTTACTCTTTGAAGGATTTAAATTTCCTGACTTGGAAACGTCTGAAAAAGAGAGAAAGATGCCTTGTTTTTTTCCATTCCTATCCCTGTAAAAGAAGTAGAGGAGGGGAAAGGCTTGGGCGGGCAAAAAGGGAAATCTCTGAAACTAGAGAAACTCAAACAAATTGTGGCCAGCCGAGTCAGCAGTCCTCACCCACAGTTGGTCCTAATTAAGGAGACTCCCGTTAAACAGCTCAACTTTCTGCTCTTTATTCTTTGCTCCTGCCAGCCCTGCCAGCTGACATGGCAAAGCTTTAACCCACACCTCAGAAACAGTCTCTCATGTCTTGCCCTTATATTCTCACTTCTCTGTCTCTTCCCACTACTCTGCAATTACCCTTTCTGACGTTAAGAGCCCCCCAAAATATATTGATACTTCTAGTCCAGTTGCATCCATTTTGCTCCACAAAGTGCTATACAAGCTATTTGCAGGGCTGCATAATTGTGTATTGTGTCAATAGAGAAGCACACATAGAACCTGATTTCATCATAGAAAGATGGGATTTCTCCAGGGTTAATTTTGCTGCCAAGTTAAAGCAGCAGTAATTCCTTCCACTTTGATTGACTCCATCCTTCATAGCATCTACTGTACCTAGCTAATGGATTTGGGTATTTTATTTTGGCTGTATTGACGTTTGGTGTCAGCTCAGAAACCTGTTGTTAGAAATCCTGAACTGAAAATTATGGAGGTGGACAGTTGTCCAGTGTACCTCAATGAATGTCTTGATGTGTAAATAAAGAATAAGTGAATTTTCACTAGTTAATAGACTAAGAAACTCTGTTAACCTTAAAGTAAAGATTAAAATCCAGATTCAAGGCTTTAAGAAAGGAATGCTTGAATCAGGATGGTAAGAGGTAAAATGATGTTTTTTTTCCTGGGTTATAGACACATTTGAGAATCTGAAATTATGGGCAGATATCAGAAAAATGCACATATGCACAGAATTTTGTATACTATTACTAGGGCATCCAGTTCTCCAGACCAATTAAGTACCCCATGCTAGTAAGCTAATTCTCTCTAAAACCTTTCTTTTGCCACTTGTAAGATAGCAGCTGCACAGATTTAGGCACAAGGTATGAAACCGGAACTTAAGGCTTTAGTTTTATCTGGGTTCTGCCTAGGACTGGGTACATGGTCCTACTGACAGCACTAAAAAAGATTTAGACCTTGTAGGAGAAGTGGACATGCTGGTTACAACTTTGACAAGGGAGGGTTGAGGTGAATTAAAAGTTGAGACCAATCAGAAAGATGTTTTCTCACAATTCTAAGCATCGTCAGAAATAAAAGCAAATAGCTTCTCTCTACTGGTACATCAGGGTGGCTTTTCGTATTCTTAGTGAGGCAGTAGCCCTGTATTTATTTATTCTAACTCCTTTCTAGATGCCACAAGGAACTTTGGCAGTCACTTTAGGAATTACGAGCTGACTGATTTTTTTTTTAAATGGCAACAGTGGCAATCTGTGATTTCAGAATTCAGCAGAAAGACCAAAGTATTGGGGTTTCGTTTCCTTAGCTTTCACTTCAACTGGTTTTGATCTTCAGAAAATATTTTCACCTTTTGTGGTACTAATCTTTATCATATTCCCAGATGAGTCTGAGTAAGAATTCATCACCTAGATGTTGCAGCAGATACTCTGAAATGATAGGCTCCAAAATTGTGGTAACAATCTTCTCTGATTTTCATTAGAGCCAATAGTACCAGGCAACCAATCTGTAGGAAGTAAATCTGAATTGTGGGGTCCCCAACCCATATTCCATTCATCAAATTAGCCTCAGTATTTTAGACTTGAACAAATTAATCAGATAGTTCTGTGCTTCAAACCGGAGTTCTAGGAAGCATCTTTAACAAGTTGCTAAAACCATTGGTTTTCTTGAAGGACTGGGATGAAGTATGAGCTCACTGCCCATTGTATCAAGGGAGCGAAATCATTTTTCCTATTTGTACATATCCTCCAACTTCATATAAGACTCTGGTTACCTTGTTTTTTAGAGGCCCTTCTTCTTGGTGATCTTTACCCTTGAGTAACACTTGGCAGGCAAACTTAGCTTGAAAAAAAATTTACATTGGCTTCTTCTCTGCTCCACCCACTCTTCCTCTAAATCTCTCACTCCGTGCAATTCGTCTCTCCTGTTATTGCCTGGCTTTGCTGGCCAGATCAGGCTCGCTTGCTGTGATCTCAGCCAAACCACAGACATGTAATGAAGCAGACACTGTACTCCCCCCTTGCTCCTGCAGTGCTCTGCGGCCACATGGGGGTGGGGAGCAGGAGAGCTTATTGACTTTAAGAACTTTGGTGGTACTTGAACAGAATGTGGGTTTCTTTACATGGTCTTGATACAGCTTCACAAAATTGCCCAGTTTCATTCTGACTCTTCCATAATCTTTATCACGTATCCTCTTTAATCCCTTGAATGCTCTTTCAGATGGTAGGTAGTATGTACCCAACATAGGTATGTACCCAACAATTCTTCCACATTTGGTGCCATCAAGTAAAGAATCAGCTGAAGTTTAAATGCAAACTACAGCTTTTTCAGGTCATGGATTAGATGTGACTACTGTAACATATGAACTCCATCTCTTCAAAATTGACATTTCATGGACCAAATGTTTCCTGTCTAGGACAGCACTTTCCAATAGAAATGTAATGTGAGCCACATAAGTAATTTTAAATTTTCTAGTAGGCACATTTTTTAAAAAAGCAAAACACATTCAATTAATTTTAATATGTTTTATTTAAGCCAAAATATCCAAAATATTATAATTTCAATATGTACTTGAAGATATTATTAATAAGATATTTTACATTCCTTTTTTCATACTAAGTCTTTGAAATCTTATACTAAGTCTTTGAAATTTTGCTGCACATCCAATTTGGACTAGCCAAGTTTCAAGTACTTAATAGGCACTTATGACTAGTTGCTACCACATTAGCACACACTTAAGAGATCACTACCTTGTTAGCAAAGGAGAGGAAGGTTCCACTTGATACAGGGATCAGAGATGGAACATCACTAACTAATTCTCTTATTAGAAACCCACATCTCCATTGCTTGTCTGAGGGACTTTTTGGAAGCAGGGACTGGCTACCAACCAAGTGGTTCACTTCAAGAATGGACCCAAAGAAGGTTTAAAAGGCACATGAAGAATGGGTTATCTTTAGAACTCTGGTTTGAGGAGAATCCTCCAAAACATGTTTCTTTGTTCAGATGTACGAAAGTAGGCTTAGCCTGGGACAGGTCATTTCTGTCATTTGACTCAGATTTCAAACCTCAGTCCCTTCCTACTAAGAGTTAAGAATCCATTACTACACTTTTGTAGCAAACAAGTGCTGAAACATAGACAAAAAATGAAAATTTTTTTATGTTGAATAATATGGAATTGCTCATGTTTAACCGTTTTTTAATCTTCAAAATTGGCATTTTCATAGATTTGCCCTATTACATTTCATCATAGACAGTAAGAATATTAGCAAGGTAACAAGCAAGGAAAGCTGTATCTCTGCCCCAAACGGGTGTGGTTCCAAGGAAGTTGTAAAATGTTCAAGACTAGAGCAAATATCAGGAATATATTCTGGTCCATTGAAGTGTACCCTTTGAAGTCAGTGTTGGTCCATTTCCAACCAATAAGATTTGCTTCCTCAAGAGGACAGATTAATTTTTAGTGTCTTTATGTATTTAATTCTAACTCAGGCTGATCCAGACCTAGTTTTATGTACTATTTTGCTCTGTCCCATTGAAGTACCAATAATTTGAGTTTTGATGACAGACATCATAAGATAGCCCCTGGCTGCAGAATTGTCCAGTAGAAGCATTATCTAAAGCGATTGCATTATCAAAACATTCCTTTTATCTTGATCCACAGACATTCTGGTCCTTGGGGAACCTAGAATCAGGTTCATCACATTTGCTAGCTATCACCATATTTGCCTTCAGATTGCCCTCATTTCTCAGACTTATATTCACACTTTGTCTCACCACCTGTCACTGTTGCCTATTTAACTGCCTAACCTAGGCCACCGTCCATCAACCCTAGCAAGTGAGACGATATCAAGAGTTGTGGCTATTGGTGATCTTTTCTCCCTCCACACCATTTGATGTTTGTACGTTGCACAACACAGTCACCCTTGTTAGTACAGTTATGGGCCTGAAAGCCTCCCAAGTCTGACTCTGGCTTCTTTTCATGACTGGTTTGGGGATTTAATTCCCAGAAGTTTGGTACACTGTGTGGTCAAATCAAACACCTTCCTGCTGCCTTGACGCCTATTTACAATTTAAATGGTATAGATAGTGCTTCTTTTTTATAGATGGGAGAGCGGGGAGTTCTAGGTACCTCCTGGAGCTATAATATTAGGCTTCCAATTCCATATATGCTAGCTGGAAGGAAAAATAATTTCAAGAGAAAAAAATCCCGGCTCTTATATCCAGCCCATCATATTGCAGATATTTCTCCCCTCTCAGAGGAAAAAGTAATGTTCCATATAGAGTTCCTATCTATTAGGTAGTAAATAATCAGAGAAACTTGGTTAATGATTCACCAGGCATATATATTCTGGAAAGGAGTACAAATTCAGTGTTCAAGTTTAACTTTTGGGAACCATGCTGTACTAGAGAAGCAATAAGGATTTTCTCAGTCTACCCTTTGAGTTAGCTAGCCCACACCCTTGGTCCTCTGGCTGCCTGCAGGCTCCCTGGATCATTCAAATTCTGTGGAATGGCTGGGACTGAAATGTGGGGAGCAGACTATGTGAAAGAAGCCTGGGAGGGGTAGCCAAACCCAGCCAAGAGCTACGTTAGTGTTGGTGCTTTTCCCAGAGGGGAGGAGCATTCCCTGCCCCATGTTTTGACACATGTCTGCACAGACACAAACAGGACAGTGTTCAGCTGAGCTGGCCTTCTCACAGTCCCTCTTTTCATCCTACAGAGGAGATGGGCACACCAGAGTATTCCTTAGAATTTGGTATCACTGCTAGGAAGTGGGCAAGAGAATAAGAGGGAGAATCAGTTGCCATTCTTACAGCCTTAAAAACAGAGGGCTTTATCCATTCTAAGGGCATTCAAGGAGCTAATTTATTGAAAGGAATGAAATATTGTCATGATAGCCTATCACTCCCACCCTAGCAACAAGAATAAGCTGGATGAGCATCAAACATCATAACTTAAAAAAAAAAAAAAAAGTATCTAAGGATGCAAAGTATTCTAAATGAACTAGATTCCAGAAAGGAATGAACCCTTCATTGGAGAGAAGGAATGTATCACTGCCTTCATCCTAGGGGCATGGCAGGAGGAGGAGCAAACCCAACCTAAAAGAGAATAAGAAAATAGCTGAACTTCATACAAAGTTTTGAAGGGATGTGGGATGGCTACAAGGAGCCCCAACCACAGAGCAAATCCCCCATTTCTTCACCCACCCCCATTTCTTTCCCACGAGGCATTTACTGTCACTGGGTACAGCAAGCTGAAGACCAAGGGCAGGGCAGAAGAGCTCAGCAAGACCCACCTCCCTCTCCCTCCCAATGTGCACAGGCCTTGATCAAGTACACAGCAGTAGCATGATATAGTGAAACTGAGGGCAAGGCAGAAGGGTAGAGAAATACCCCTCCAAAGCACAAGGACCCTTCACTGAGTACATACAAGTGGCCTACCAAGGGCTGGGAGCAGGGCAGCAAGATGGAGAGATCTCCTGAGGCACAGAAAGCCTGGGGCAGGGCTGAAAAACAAAAGAGAACTCCACAGCAGTTCAAAAAAGCTGGTAGCTGGGCTGTAAAGCATAGAGATCTCTGGAATCCTGCTGTGCTGAGATCCAAGTCCTGCTGAAAGGACAGTCCTGATCCTGTCTTCAAAACATTTGAAATCATTGGTGAACTGCCTTTAAAGCTGCAAAAAGACCCAGACATAGCTCTGTTACTCAGCTCTCAGTCCTACCAGCCTGACTGAGGAAGGGACATGCCATTTTCTGGGTGCACATATTACTATTATTTTATACTCAATATCTGGCATATAATAAAAAGTTATAAGACTAATCAAGAGAAAAAAGTCTTATCGAAGCAAACCCTAAGATGACCCAGGTGTTGGAATATGCAGAAAAGGATGTTAAAATACTTTTTATAACTATATTTGAGGATCTGGTAGAAAAGGTAAATTACATTCTTGAACAGATGGGGAATTTCAGCAGAGAACTGGAAGTTCTAAAGATAATGTTTATAAATTCCCCCTGAAACAAGGATTATTTGGAAACAGACTACTAGTCATTTTTTAGAGAATAGATAAGAAGCACTTCCTGAGTTTATACATTCCATCACTCTTCTTTCACATAAGCCAGGAATTCAAGTCCACAAGTGAATCCCACTATGCACAAGATATTGTATGAGTGGTACAAAGATATATGAGACTCAACTTGAACCCTAAGGGAAATGGAGCCTAGTGAAGAGAGAGGAGCTGTATGGAGAGGGGCAAATGAAAAAGGCCTTTCACAGTAGTGCAAGTGGGGGGACATTAGGCTCTGAACTAGAGCAGTGGCAGGGGACATGTAAAGGAAGAGATAGATTTGAGAGGCAAGTGGTAATAAAATCAATGGGGCTTCTTGATGAGGAGGGCGACATGAAGAAAAAGGAGTCAAAGACATATCTAAGTTTGTGATAAAAATGACAGGAAAAATACAGTGATGCTTTTAGTGGAAATGCGAAATGAGAAGTTAAGTTTTAGAAGGAGGATTGGAGGATATGAGACCAGTAAATGGGAAAATAAATATCCTGTGGAGAAAATTCTTTAATTTATCTCTATAACCTGTTGCAGCACTTTAGAAATAACCATGGACAGGGGTCTTCGTTTCCATTGTCCTGTTTGTATCTGACTTAATCTTGCATATGCTTATTCAAGACTCATTTCCTTTTCTATTTTGAGGATAGAGGAAAATGATAAAGTGCCATTGTTTTTGTAATAAACCTCCCAGAATGAAAACTTTTACACCGTTTCTCTTATACATCCAGTTACCTATTAGTGATTGATGTTTGGATTTATAAATAGTTCAGATTATAAAGGGATATTAAGGTTTTTGAGTTCTGTTTTCTTATCCTAGTGAATTTAGACTGAGCTTATTGTTGCCCAGCTCTCTTTTCTCCACCTGAGATCTATGTGAGAAACAAATTTAAAGAGAAATAATAGGAGGGAGACAGGAAAATACAGCTAAGTGAGCAGAGAAATTCTTTCTGCTGAACAACAGATTGCAGTAGCCCTCCAGAACTCTGAGCTCTGTCCTACTCTTTCTTTCTTTTGGTGCCATATTTAAGTTGACTTCCCTTCTCCCTGCTATCTTAAATGGCCATGCAGTTACTCTATAGTACTCTGACTTATTAGCTGGTAAGTTTGGCAAACTCTTCTAAGGATTTTCTTGTTCTTAGACCTTAAGCAATCATATGTTTTAGGAGGGACAGTCCATGGAGCCTCCTCTCTCCCACAGCCCTTGATTCTTCAGATATCTTTTAGGTGGTTCCATCTGCCTCTGCCCAATTTGATAATAGAACCCTAAAGCTCATATCTCCTCTTCTCATTCCATTCAAAGGCTACCCATCAGAACATCTTATCCAAAAGAATAAGCTCAATGGAGTGTCATTTATGGGCATTTTACTACTGATAAAATTAGTTTAATATATCTCACAACTATCACAAGAGTAAAAAAGTGAAATGGCAATAATGGGTTGTTGTTTTTCTAAGCCATAAATGCACAAGTACAAAGAATAGGAGAAGGAAGAGACAATATAGCCACAAAATTTTGGGGAAGCTAGAAATCAGAAGGGCAAGTGTTAACTGATTTAGCAGATTTAAAGCTGAATCCTAAGCCAGCAGTGGGGAGAGCGGTGCAGCAACTCTTTTTGCATCCCCAGAACCCTCAAAACACATGGTAATTGGTGACATCAGGTACCTTTAGTGGGGGAAAAAGTGAAACTAAAAACAAGAAGATTAGTTGAAAATTTATTTAGGAAGCACTTAGACTCTCAGGTCTTCTCCTCCACTACAGAAAAGCAACTGCCCTTCCCCTTCATCAAAAGAAAATTGGAGACTCTCTCTGGAGAGGGTAAATAGGGGAGTCTCTGGACTAGTGGACTCCTGACACAAGTGAGGGCATAGATTTTGAACCGTAAACAAAGGGGATGAAGTGAGTGTTTACATATTGAATGTTGAAATCCCTAGACCTCTTCCCAACTCAGCTCTCAGAATGCAGGTTTCACACCCTTCAGGCAGGAGTTTGGAAGATTCTTCTCTAGCAAACCTGGACAACCCAAGAGAAAAGATTTAAATGAATCAGTCCAATCAGCTCTCCCTATACTTAACCCATGGTTGCAGGTCATACCCTGTGTGCACAGAGCTTCTAAACAAGTGTACCAATCTTAAATATGAGCAGACAGCCAAGGATCACCAGATATCTGAGAACATGAAATGCTGACAAAAACAAACGAAGAGCAGCTTGAAACCAGGAACTATGCAAACAGATTGTAAACCCTTTCCCCAAATAAATAAATAAATATCTCTGAGAGTTAAGAGAAGACTTTGCATCCTTGCAAGAAAGAGCAATATACCATTTTAGAAAAGAACCCTTGGAAATTAAAACATGTGACTGCAGAAATGAAAAACTTAATAGAAGGAATGGAGGATAAAATTGAGGCAATTGCCCAAAAAAGTAGAGTGAAAGAAATAGTGCTGAAAAATAAGGGAGAAAAGAAAGAAAAGTAGCGCATCAGCCTAAAAATCCAACATGTGAATAATAAACATTTTAGAAAAGAAAACAGAAAAACAGAGAGGTGAAAATCATCACAGAAATAATTTGGAAAAATTTCCCAGAACTGAAGGATGTGAGCTGCTAGATTTAAAAGAGTCCAATAAAGTACCCAACTCAGTGGATAAAAGTAGGCTCACACCTAGGCACGTCATTATGATATTTCAGAATACTAGGGAGGATCCTAAAAGTTTCCATAGAGAAAACAAAGGAATCAGAATGGCAACAATAGAAACTAGACAATGGAACAATGCCTTTAAATCATGAAAGAAAATTATTTTCAGCTTATAATTTTCTGCCTAGCCAAATTCTCACATGTAAAGATAGAATAAAGACATTTTATGATATTTAAGATCTTACAGAGTTTAATTCCCGAGAATCCTTTTCTAGGAGCCTACTAGAAGAGGTATTTCTAAAACAAAGAGAGAACACAAGCAAAGAGAAAAATGGGACCAAACTTAAGAGTCAGCTAAAGAGAATCCCCAGTATGATGGGGTCTGCTCCCATTATATCAGCTATGCAGCAGATCTAGATTGCAGACAACCAGAAGATAGAGATTGGCATAGGAATATTCTTGAAGGAAGCGTAAGGAACTTTTAACAGTGGTTAAAAATGGGAAGGAGGAAAAGGGATATTTTTTCTTTTTCCTATATATTTTTATGCAATGTTTTGTGTCTTCACTATAACATGGATTACTTTTCTGATTTTTTTAAAGAAATAAAATACGCTCCAAAGAGATGCTTAACTGTTAGGTGATAACAGAATTTTCCTTTTGTTCAGAACCTGCCTAGATTCATTTGCCAGGAAATCTTTTAAATGCTCTAGCCAAATTCCCCAGAGCCTGACTCCGGCAGGGACGTCTTTTGGGCAAGGAAGACCTGAACTCTCTCCAGAAGACAAGCCCTTGCCTCCCCCATTTCAGCATTAGGCTTTTCATAAATGTAGGACAAAGGAAGATTTCTTTTTAGAGTTATGGACTGCTGCAGTCCTCTTTGCAAGGGCCCTTCCAGTTTCTCCAGTCTAAGACCTCAATTACCAATAATTAATCTCAGATGGAAGGTACAGTGCTACAGGCTTCCTCTGTCTTTGTCCTAAGAGGAGATGCTGTGAATAGTTTTGTTTATTTGCTTGCCAGAGATCTTATCTTGAATCAGAAGAGCTGATAGGATCATAAAGCCAGCATTGATCTTTCCCCCTCAATGTTTTCTCTACAAAATGGGGGGTTTGATACATTAACAATCCAGGAAAAATGTGAGATTTAATGACACAAGTGGGGAGAATAAAAATATGTTATGAGTCCAGGGGAGGGAAAGAGGTTGACGGTCATTTAATAATGGCTATATTTCATAGTAATACAATTTAAATAACTCTGTAGTATGTTCTAATCTCCATGCTTTCTTTGCTCTTTCTCAATGTAGTCAGATAAATCACTACAGAGCAACCAAGCCAAATGTCCAAACCACCCACTTTCCTGTTCCCAGCACATGAATTAGAGGGAGGCCAACTGAAATTTGGGCCAGACTCTTAGATGACTTGTGTGTCTGATTTTTGTTCCATGACATGAAACTCAAAATAAATCAAAAAGGAAAAATTTTCCAGATACCAGTTAATTCACAAAAAGAAACATCTTCAGCCTCTTTAGTCCTTGCACACACGCGAAGCTGACAAACCTCCTATGAAGACAGATACAAGAGTTTAAAGGTTCCTACAGGCACAGATAGTCATATACAGCCGCCTTGTTGAAGTTCTGTGTTCAATTTTAGGCCCCTAAAACTTGAGTGAAACCTAAAGAACTTTTTAGAGTTCAGAAAGAAGTAATATAAATTGTGAAAGACTGGGAAAATGAGACCTTGGGAAGAAGTTTGTAGGAGACAGAATTTGAGCTTAAAAAAATGAGTATGATCAAAAAGAAAAGTATTAATAGCAAACAAGGATAGGAAAGAGGAAATTGGTACAAATGACAGAAGAGGCTATTTAGTGTAGAGATTAAGAATAAACTCTCTGATACTTGTTTAAACCCAAAAATGAGCTGCCAAAGGATGTTTTAGAACCCAAACTACAAAGAGATGGGAGCTATATTAAGTTCATTTAGTACTGGTCCATGGTTCTCAATATAAAAACATACTGATACAAATGTTTAACAACAGTCTCTCTCCCTGATACCACAAATCTGACATTTCACACAGTTGACAGAGAAAGGAAACCACTCCACACAAACTTGGCACCTCTGCTTGGCCACAGCACCTCAAGTCTGGTTCATTGACGAGAAGAGCAACATATGCAATGTAGAAGCAGGACCTCATCCCAACTGTAAAAAATGCTAAATCCAACTAAAAGACTTGGGAAATCCCAGGAGAGGGTGAACTGTATAAACAGGAGAGTAATAAGAAATGAGAGGTCTAAGGGATTCTAGAAAAGATAAATCTTTTTCTGGCCATTGTTACCAGATATGGAAAAATTTAGAAAATGGGGGGAAAAAAACCTGGAGAATACATCTATGAATGAATATGGTAATATAAGAATGAGGCTGTTTATAAGGTAAGGAGATTAATTTGTATAATGACTGTGTCAAAAATTACCTTGTTTTTATAAAACATACTGCTTTGTTAAGGAGCTATAACATCTTCTCTTGCCAGATAAAGATAGAGCTCTTTCTTTTACAGAAGAACATCACCAAATTACAAGGAGATTCAAGTCATGCTTTGATTTACTGGCATACCCAGAACTAATCTGCAAGCCTTTCCATTTTGGCCAGTACATATGTTAGGACAGAGCTATTCTTCCACCAATATATGAAAATTTTATTTCTTGCCTTGGTTTCTGTTTTAACTGCTAATCTTTATCTCTCCTGTCATGCAGCTGGGATGAAAGCAGTTCCATTAGCAGTGGGCTCAGTGATGCCTCAGACAACCTCAGCTCAGAAGAATTCAATGCCAGCTCCTCACTCAACTCACTCCCAACAACTCCCACTACTTCTCGCAGGAACTCTACAATAGTGGTACGTGAGTTTGCAAACGCCTAACCACCATCTCGAGATGAGTCACAGGGCAGACTGTGAAATGCCTGTGTACACACATCCACATACACTCACCCACTCCATGGGATTGGTTTCCATACACCTTTGGCCAAGTTCTTTTAGAGCTAAGAAAAAAAGCTGAGGCTACCCAGGACTTTACATGTCACAGTGATAATGCCTATATTTAGTGCCTACACCAATTTGGAGTGATCCCTGTAAGAGTTATTCCAACTGAAGAAGAAAAAGAAACCCAGAGATATATATGGTATCTTCTCTCTGGAATCTTTTAGAAGTATAGGTAGAAACCCAGAGTTGAATTACTCCGAGAAGGGTAGGACTGCCCAGGAATCAAAATAAACCTACACAGTCTCCATCCCCAAATAAGTGTCTCACTCTGCCTTTTTCTCTTTAGCTACGCACAGACTCAGAGAAGCGCTCACTGGCAGAGAGTGGGCTGAGCTGGTTTAGTGAGTCAGAGGAGAAGGCCCCCAAAAAACTGGAGTACGATAGTGGTAGCCTGAAGATGGAACCTGGGACTTCTAAGTGGCGGAGAGAGCGGCCTGAGAGCTGTGATGATTCATCCAAGGTTGGAGACCTGAAGAAGCCCATCAGCCTGGGACACCCTGGTTCGCTGAAAAAGGGCAAGACCCCACCAGTGGCTGTCACTTCTCCCATCACTCATACAGCTCAGAGTGCCCTCAAAGTTGCAGGTAAGCCTGAAATAAAGGAAGGGACAAGGGCAAAGGTCTATTTCTTTGGTTGCTTCTCTTCTTAAGGGTCATTAACCCACAGGGTGATAGCAACCATTTGCGTAGTGCTTTAACCTATGTTATCCTATTTGGTCTTCAAAGCAGCGTGTGAGTTAGAATGATGGGTATCTTGTCCCTGTTTTACAAATATGGAAATAGAAACTCAAAGAGGTTAAGTGCCTGGACCAAAATCACACAGCTAGTGAGAGATAGAGGAGGGGGTATGGTATGTTCAGAGGCTAATTTGACCTGCCTTCAACAGGACCTGCCTTTTCTGTTGGTTCTTTCTTTCCTCTCCCAAGACATTTGGTCACTGTACTTGTCTTCACAAGGTACTTGCTTGACATCTTAGGGAAATCCTAAGAAAACAATAAGTCAGATAGTTACAACAAGAGAATTTGTAGTGCTCCCAAAGTTGGCCCTTTGGGCAAATTTTAGGCTTAATCAACATTTCCCTCTAGTCTCTATCAGTAGGCATTGCTATACCCTAGTCCATTTGCTTCGCCTCCTTTTTTCCCTTCCTTGACCAGTTGTTAGAAACACTTTCTTCTTGATGATCTTTGCAGTTGTCTCTGTCATTTTAACCAAAGTGGACTCTTCTACTCTGGGAGCAGAAAAGAGAACAAAACAAAAAATCCTAGGCACCCCACCCCCACCCAAAGTCTCCTCTCTGGCAGGAAATGTCATCAGCTTATCCAGCACTTGCGTACTCATATTTAGGCTTCTAAAATCCCGCAGTACGTTGACAATGTCCATGGGAAGAGGGAAAGAAAAGACTTTTTAAGATACTGGTCAGTTTCAGCTACTCTTGTCTCATTTCCTACCCTCATGCAGGCAAACCTGAAGGCAAAGCTACAGATAAGGGTAAGCTTGCAGTGAAGAATACTGGGCTGCAGCGCTCCTCTTCCGATGCTGGCCGGGATCGCCTGAGCGATGCTAAGAAGCCTCCCTCAGGCATTGCTCGCCCCTCCACTTCTGGATCCTTTGGCTACAAGAAGCCACCTCCTGCCACGGGCACAGCCACTGTCATGCAGACTGGTGGTTCAGCCACTCTCAGCAAGATCCAGAAGTCCTCAGGCATCCCTGTCAAGCCAGTGAATGGACGCAAGACGAGTTTAGACGTGTCCAACAGTGCCGAGCCCGGATTCCTGGCTCCCGGAGCCCGTTCCAATATCCAGTATCGCAGCCTGCCCCGGCCAGCCAAGTCTAGTTCTATGAGTGTGACCGGTGGCCGGGGTGGACCTCGCCCCGTTAGCAGCAGCATTGACCCCAGTCTCCTCAGCACCAAGCAGGGAGGCCTTACACCCTCCAGACTGAAGGAGCCATCTAAGGTAGCCAGTGGGCGGACCACTCCAGCCCCTGTCAATCAGACAGATCGGGAAAAGGAGAAGGCCAAAGCCAAGGCCGTGGCTTTGGACTCAGACAACATCTCCCTGAAGAGCATTGGCTCCCCAGAGAGTACTCCCAAGAACCAAGCCAGCCACCCCCCAGCCACCAAGTTGGCCGAGCTGCCACCAACCCCTCTCAGGTACTCCAACTGGGCCTCCTCCTTGTCTGTCCACTCGGTCATTCTTTTGTATATCCCTGCACTCCTTAGCCTAGGTAAAGCATGGCCTGTCCACTGTTGTCTCTAGGCCTTTGCATGGGTCATTCCCCTCTCCTCCTCTGTATGCCAAGTTCCTTCTCCCTCTTTCAAAATGGTTTTCAAAACTCAGCTCATTTATACTATTCCCTGGTCAACTCTTAACCTGCCTTCAGCACTTGTATGGGTTTTTCTATGTACACACATATACCCTTTTGTATATAAATTCACTTGTGTCTCCCATGTGCATGTGCTGCCTCCCTCAATAGAGTAAAGGTGCCCCAAGTCAGGCATTGGATTTCATTCCAATGTATTTTACTGCAGCACTGGGGTAAACCTTATAAGCAAATAGTCAGAAAATGAGGAAACTGGACTAGGATTTCTCTTGCTGCTATGATTCTGTTATTCTAAATATTTTATTTTATCTTGACTTTTCTCAGGGCCACAGCTAAGAGCTTTGTCAAGCCACCCTCACTAGCCAATCTAGACAAGGTCAACTCCAACAGTCTGGATCTACCATCCTCCAGTGACGCCCATGCTTCGAAGGTCCCAGAGCCACATGCTGCAAGCTCAGCAGCTGGGGGCCCTCTCCCTTCTTGCTTCACCCCAAGTCCAGCACCTATCCTGAATATTAACTCAGCCAGCTTCTCCCAGGGCCTGGAGCTAATGAGTGGTTTCAGTGTCCCGAAGGAAACCCGCATGTACCCCAAACTCTCAGGCCTGCACAGGAGCATGGAGTCCCTCCAGATGCCAATGAGCCTGCCCAGTGCCTTCCCCAGCAGTACTCCCATCCCCACCCCACCCGCTGCACCCCCAGAAGAAGAGAGAGAAGAGTTGACCTGGAGTGGGAGCCCCAGAACTGGACAGTTGGACAGGTAAGTGCTTAGAAACAGGGCTTTCAGAACCTGTCCCTGTGCCTCTGGCTCATTTTTACCATCAGTAAAAATATTTGTATGCCACTTTGTGGCCTTTCAAAGAATTTTCACAAATATTAAGTGATTTCATTTGCCTCACAACAATTCCAAGAGATAAGTAGGAAAGCGTAATAATTTAAAACATAATTTTAAATTATTTTAGATTATTAAGCTTTCAAGGGGAGAAACCAGAGCATAAAGAAGTTAAATGACTTACCCAAGATCTCATAAGTAGCGTGACTTTGCATCCAAGGCATTTGTTTCCTATTCCAAAATTGTTTCTATTACCCAGGTTTTCTCCTATCATATGATCTTCTAAATGGCTAACCACACCCTGATTCCTCATCAGAGAAAAACATTTCAGCATTTCAGATAAATTTCTCTGGTTGTGAGCCAAGAGGCAGGCTATGGCTGTCTTATTTTGTTTGTGGAGATAAAGCGGCTTGCATTTTGATGTCCTGGGTCCAAGGTCTGCATCCTTCAACTCTCTGCTTCCAAACTCTGAGTTCTAAGATGGACCCACATGTTTCTCTTTTTTTATCTCCACAGTAACCAGCGGGATCGAAACACCCTTCCCAAGAAAGGCCTCAGGTAACCCTTAAATGTGTTTTATTTAGCTATACCTGGGGCTCTGTGTCTGTATGAAAAGTCATAACTTGACCTCTACTCATCCCTCTGTCTTGAATTTAGTGACCACTTTAACCCAGTCACAAGTATGTTGTCCTAAACAAATACCTTGTAGTACCCTGCCCAAGCTTAATATTAAGTGTGAGTCAGCCTTACAGCAAGTATTCTTTCTTGGTGATCAGAGAGAAACAGGTTTGCACATGGGAATCGTACACTCACCTGTACCAGCCTGTGTTATCCCTACCCTGGCTGAACTTCCTCTTTGTAATTTTCCTCCCTCTCTGTCTGAAGAAAAACACCTCTCAGGTGCAAGGGGCAGGACAAACCTAGTCTTCCACTATTACTACAGCATTCAATTGGTTGGTTAAGTGATTCCTTCCACCTGACAGCCTGCATATGGGATCATAAAGTTCTGTTCTGAACTTCAGGGAAAATGTCCTAATGCCTCTTTATTTTTGTCCCACCTCAGAAAATCTCTAGATCCTCAGGGAGAGAATGCTGAGTCACAGCCTCTTTTGCTCCCTCCTCGGGCAGCCCTGAATGCTCCCCCTTTCCCTTCTTTTCCTTTCAGAATCTCCTAGCTCTGGCATCCTCCACACCAACCAAACCTCTTACATCACTTTGTGGTTGCCTAGATTGAGTTGTTCTGCTTCTTCCTACAGGTACCAGCTTCAATCTCAGGAGGAGACCAAGGAGAGGCGACACTCCCACACCATTGGTGGGCTGCCGGAATCGGACGACCAATCAGAGCTGCCTTCCCCACCTGCACTTTCCATGTCCTTGAGTGCAAAGGGCCAGCTTACCAACATAGGTTAGTGTTTTCATTCACTCACTGTGGTATGGGATGAAGCAGGGATCACCCTGCAGGTGAGGCAAGGCTTGGGTGTCGTCTTCTATTTGACTCACACTAGACTGGGTTGCTTCCTAGTACCTAAGTTTACTCATCCAAAATAAGATTTTCATCCAAACCAAGATCCTAAACTAGAAAGTTGCCCCTGGATACAAGTTGTTCTAAGTCTTTCATAGGATCCTTGTAGCTTCAGAATCTGAATGGTGGCATGGAAAAACCATAACCCAAAGCCTAGAGATCAGACTGGTACAGTGAGCAGGCAGTCATTGCCTGAAAGAAGCCACCCACACCCAGTGCTGCCAGGGCCAGCTGGTGAAAGGGCAGTACTGGTGTTAAGTGGGGAGAAAGGAGGGAAAGGTTGTTGATTGTAAAGGATAAAGCTGCCTCCAAACCCAGAAAAGTCTAGATTCCCCAACTGCTCTGGTTGAGCCAGGGCCATCCTAGCCCTGAAGGCAGAGCTGTCTGAGACACGTCCTGCTCACAGCCTTTCTAAAGCTTGAGGGGGAAAGGAAAGCTAGGAAAGAAGGAAGTGACTCTGATTCAGAGACAGGGGTCTGAGTTGGGGGGTGGGGGTTGGGGGTGGGGGAAGAGACTTCAGGTAGAAGGCCTGGCCCCAGCGCGAAAGCACACCAACCCTGATTCTGCAAAGTAATATGCCATGATTAGCCTAATAGGACTCCCTTTAAGACAGTGCCTGGGATAGGCCTGTTTTTTGCTTGGTGTAGCTTCCTGAAATCATGTACTCTTTCAGCTGAGAGAAGGAAAGCAGAAAGGAAAAGCCAAAGACCTGTAACGTGCCTGTGTGATGACTGTGGGAATTTGAGGAAAGACTAGAAAGGAAACCATTTTGAAGGAAAGGTCATCTGGTCTCTAAATTAGGGATATTAAATGGAGGATCTGGCCAGTGTATTCTCTGTCTCCACTGAGGACCAAACAAGAGGAAATGCACTGACACTGCAGGATGAGAGACTGGGCGAAATAATAAACACGTTACTGATTCAAAAAGGCAAAAGAGAGAGGTGGTGTGAAATCTCCTTTTGCCTAGATCTTTATAAATAGACTAGACATCCACTTGCCTGTGCCAAGGCAAAAGAATAGATAAGGTAACTCCGTGTGGCTGTCAACCCTGAAAGGCTGTAATCCCAGTAAGGGGCAAAGGGTAGGGCTCTCCAGGTCAACAGGGAATTGGATGAGCCCAGCTTCAAAGCAGATTCCATAAGCCTTACCTGACACTTTCACCTGCTCTGTCATCTGACTATCTAGCCAGGGGAACACTGGGCAAAGAGGACCATATTTCTTGATGTTTTAGAACTGACCCAGAACCCAAGAAGGACAGTACTTTTGGGGAGCGGCATTCCATAATGCCAAACCCATTGGATCCCCTAGCTTAGCCCCCTTCTCTACCGGGTTCTTCTTCATCATTCAGATCTTAGTCTCGGTCTGAATTCTCAGTCCTCCCAAGCTTCCAGTTGTATTTTAGAGAACCACAACATCCCATTTTCATTGGCACATCCATGTGATGAGAAGGTTTCATAAAAGCTGCCAGACCCCCAGCCTAATCTTCAAAAGCAACAACTCTGGGGAAGGCAGGGTTGAGGGAAGTTCTTTAAAATAGGAAATGCTCTTCACCCTTTATTCCAGATAGCAGGGTCCTTCTCCATAGGGCTTGATCTCCCCTGGAGGGACCCCCTTCCTAATCACCAGCTGCTTGCACACTCCCACTGTCCCACCCGCCCCTTCCTCTTCTGCCCTCTCACCATTTGCCTCTCATGCTCCTGGTGCTCCATTCCCCAAGGGAGTGGAGAGCTGATGACCCTGCCTCTTCTCCTGCCCTCCCCTTCCCTCTCCTGTACCCCTTCCCTCTGTCCTTCCAGTGAGTCCCACTGCGGCCACCACGCCAAGAATCACCCGCTCCAACAGCATCCCCACCCACGAGGCGGCCTTCGAGCTGTACAGCGGCTCCCAAATGGGGAGCACCCTGTCCCTGGCCGAGAGACCCAAGGGAATGATTCGGTCAGGATCCTTCCGAGATCCCACGGACGATGGTGAGACTTCATGCCAGCGCGGGTCACGCTCATTCCAGCTCTGCTGGGTCCCCTCACCTGCCACCACTTCCACTACCACCACTACCACCACCACCACCACACACACATATATATGATTCACTGAGCATCCAGCTGGGGCCATTTCAGTTCTTTCTTCCCATCCCTTTGAAGGGTCTGGGGGCCCAGAAATCTTGGGTGGCACCGTCTAGCACCTGGGCTTTGGGATGGAGCACCTATCATTGGGGCCGGGGGAGGGAAATCGAGCATGGAAGGGTTAAATGGTACCCATCAGAGTGCTCTGAAAACCATAGCTCCTATCCTCCTCATTCCAGCAGTGTTCTTTCCTCCCCACAGTCTCTCAGATTATATGAAGAGATAAAAGGGACATAATGAGAGCTCATAAATTCTTTAAATCCTTGCAAAGAATTAGGCATCTCATTCCTCTTTCAAGAATGTTCCAAAGATTAGCTTCAGGGAGGGCCATATGGCTGTTGGTGGCAATCTGGGTGTTACTGTTGGTCAGAGCCTGGAAGACCAGGCTTTCTGGACTTCCTGTTATTATTTTTAGGGTTCTTATTCCAGGAGGCCTTCCTCGCAGACATGCTTTAGTCCTCTTAGTAGGGCTCTGTTGAATGGTCAGCATGAGTATTCCTCACGTAAACATTATTTTCATCAGATTGGTCCTGAAGGTCCTAGGCAAGTGTCCCAGTGCTGAGAAGAGAAGGCACAGGCAGAATTGCAGTGTTTGTTCTGAGCAGCTCTGATGAGAAACTCCCCTCCTCTGCAGCTAGAGCACTATCCTGACTGGGAAGATGATGCCTACCCAAGAAAATCTCCTTTACCTCTCCCTTAAATCCTTGTGCCCCTCGGAGCAGGCTGAGCAAGGGTCCACCACACCCAGGCTGCCAGAGAAGGTAGACTGAACGAGGAGGCCACCTCTACTCAGGACCTTGTCTCCTCAGCAGAAACCTGCTTGGGGCTGTTGTAATGCCAGCAGGGTCCCCTGTTCTGTTCTTTCTGTTTGCTCCAGATGCCCTCCAGAATCAGAATCCAAACTCCTGCCTTAGGGCTCTTCCCGGGAACCCCTTGTCCCTGCACAGTCTGTTAACTCTGTGTTCTGCTTCTCTTTCAGTTCATGGCTCCGTGCTGTCCCTGGCCTCCAGTGCCTCCTCCACTTACTCCTCAGTAAGAGCATTAACTTCTCTTCTTCCCTCATCCTCTCTCCCATACCATTCGCCCTCTCTCTAGAAACTCCTTTGGTTGGGTAACTGGATGGGGGCAAGAGTGGGAGATACTACTATCTCTTCCTTGTGCCTTATGGATCCAAGGCAGGGTGGGAAAGACGCCTAAAGCATGGAATACTTAATTGAGTGCTTCAGCTCCTCAGTGGTCTTCCTGGCCTCACCACCAACTCCTGAGCCACTGTGGTGCTTTTTGTTCCCCTCCTATGAAAAAAATGGAGAATCCCTTGTTATAGAGTCCTTTCTGTGCCATGCAAGTGGGAATCATTTATGGAAGGTAAGATAAGTGGGTTCCGAGGACTCCAGAATTCTAATAGTATAAAGAGTTTGCTAAGTGTTCATTGTAGGGCACTGGATACTGCATTTGGCTACTAGGTATTCCCTGATTCTGAGATTTGTTCTCCCCTAATTCTTTACTGTTATACATTGCTGGCAGTAAGGATTAGTCTTCAGACCAACCAAAGTTTCATTTCCTAGCCTTCTCAGGAATTACAAAGTTGGCTGGAGATGAGCTCCAGAGAAATCTTTTATTGAAACCTTCATGTAGGGTCTGAGCTGAGTCCTATGAGGAACCAGGGCCAGGAAACAGAGTTTCAGTCTCTCTGCACCTCTGAATCATGCTTCTTCAAGTTCTCTACCCTGCCACCAGGGCCTGGCTTCTTCACCTCCATAGTAACCACTTCCTTTCTCTCTCTTTCTCTCCTTCTGTGCTCCCTTCTTCAGGCTGAGGAGAGGATGCAATCTGAGGTAGGGTGTGAAGCCTTTGTCTCTGCTTGTTAACATCACTGCACCCCATTTTTCTTCCAAATCTTAGACATCTTCTGCTGCCATTAGTTTGTATTTCTCTTCCTTTCACAGCAAATCCGGAAGCTTCGAAGGGAACTAGAATCATCCCAGGAAAAAGTGGCCACCTTGACGTCTCAGCTTTCTGCCAATGTGAGTGCCATTAAGTACGGACAGACCCAGGCAGTTATTTCAGCTGTGAATTAGATAAGTCCATCCAGGGAAGGAGCATTAGCTGACAAAGTATACTCTGGGCTTAGACTCCAAGAAGCGTGTCCTCTTCATAGCTCTCTGAAGAGGATTTGGGGATTGTCCTTTCCCTTCTCCAAACTTCAGTATTTATAAAGAACCATTTTTGTTCCCACCCAAATGAATCGGTATGGACGAGTTCGTGTCCATAATGTTCTCTGAACTCCCTAGAGAAAGGAAAGGGGATTACCATTGGTTCTGCACTGAGGTGGAAATAACCTTGCCATTGACCATGGACAAAAATAGTTATGTATTATAATTACAGGGTCCTCAGAACCCATTACCACTGCTTTGGGGCATGCTCATGTCTTTGTTCACTTCACTACTTGGGCAGGCCTAGAACTCGTCATTAGAATTCTGCATGGTGACCATGACACCACTTAGAAACCCGCCTCCCACCCTAGTCTAACTTCTTTACTCAATACTGCCTCTTCCTAGTAGTCTTCTTGGGAAGTTGGCAAAAATGATCTGAGCTTGATCATTTTTGATTGAGGTTGGGAGCTAGAATTCTTTGTTTCTACCCTCAACCTGCTCTCAGTACCTGTGTTTAGAGTGAGTTGTTTTCTTACTTTTAGGCTTTGATTTTTCAGTTGTGTTTGATGAGAAGAAATGAAGCCACCTCCTTGAACTAGGCTGTGATAGTTTCTCCCCTGTAACTGAGTTTCAGAGAACATAAGAGTCATTTTCCCCAAAGCTGTAAACAACAGCTGAGCGGGATCTGCAGGAGCTTTCCAAATGTTTGCACAAAAGTAACTATGTCTTCAATTTCCGCAGTCGTTTTTTGGTTTTTTCTCTTCCTTCCTCTCTGGGGAACCCAGCTGTCAGGCCTGGGGGCTATCCCTTGGAATCAGGTAGAAGACTTTCCACCAAGACTTTGCATATATCCAATATATTTCAACAGCAATTCCTTACTACGTTGATTATTCGCTTTACTCTCTTTTCCCAAACCCTCAATTCGTAAGTTGTCTACTTACCAGTTTGCTTGAAGCTCATATCAAGCACTTTTCCCATTTTGGGGGACCCATAAGTATTGCAGTATAAACAAGGACCATCTCTTCTCTCCACCATGCCCCACCCACCAAGGCCAGGTCATGCCCTACATGCCCCAGGAAATTCATGTCTGGGAGATGCTGGGAAGAAAGGCGCCAGGGAGGCAAAGAACATTATTATGTCTGATTCATTTACACTGCAATCTGTCAACCATCGTGCTGTCAAGGCTGGGCTAGAGCCAAGGAAATGAATTTAGAGGGTGATTTTTCTTAGAACAGGAAGTTCCTTTTGGCTAAGAGAAAACAAACTAAACACCCAGACATGGTGGGCTCTGAATCTTGGAAGCAGATTTTCGCCCAGGGTCAGAGCCCTCCCCCAATCAGGATACATGATGCCAGGACTCTTGCAAGGTTCCACAGCTCTCCTTGGGGTCCCCTGATTCCAGACCGAGCTCTTGTCATGTTCCATGGAACCTCCTGCTGCTGAAGCTGAGGGCACACCCTAGACAGGGGGTGCCCCAGACCACTTTACCCCTCCCACATGGTAGCCTTTTGACAGCTCCACTACTTAGCCCTGTGGACTCATATATCCCCTAATCTGAGGTTGGGGATTAGAGAAAGGTTCCGAGTAGGGAGAGGAAATGTAGGAGACAAAGGGGAGGAAAGCCCAGCTGGAGTGAAGGGAGTCCCCAGATGAGAAGAGCCCAATACAAAAAGCAGATAGGAAGCCAGGGGTTCTCGGGGTCTCTCATGAGTTGGAGATTCCCGGGGACTATGTGCAGTCAGTTTACAGACAGATGCAGGAGATAGAGAGAAATAAATCAGAGAAGACATGAGGTCAAAAGACAGAAGTCCCCTGTGCAGTGGGAGAAAGTAAACTGCTGAGGGTCATGACATATATCTGCTTAGGAGCCCAGGCCTGGAAAGATTTATAGTAAAAGTAGCAGAGGAGGCTGAGATGGGAAAAAAAGGATGGCCTACAGCCAAGGTTAAATGGCATGTTTGAAGGGCAGTGGGTAGAAAACTAAACTAAAGTTGACCCAACAGGGAAGAATTATTAGCATATAGGAAGCAGTGAGAGTGTGTCACAGGGATCCTAGACCTCTGAATGAAGGTCCTGCCCAGAATATGTCCATCACTTATGCTAGGGTCACCAGTTTGTTCAGATACCCTCCACTGATGGCTTTTTTCTCCATCCCATCTCCCTTTCTTGTAACTTGCCTCATTCCTTTCACCTTTGCTATCCATCTTGCTGTCAATTGGCCAGGTAGAGTTCAAACCATGCAGGGAATCATATTTGCTCCAAGTGGCCTTAGATCTGCTCAGCACCTTTCCCCAGCCTGCTCTTATCCAGAGGGCCCATTGGACTCCTGCACGCCTCCTGAAACAGACCTGACACCTAGTGACCAAACTGTGGAATTCCCCCTGAGGTCTTGAGCTACTTCTCTCCAGCCCTGCAAAGTGGAGCCTGAGGACTCTGGGGAAAGGAATAGCCCCAAAGCAAGAGCAAGTTAAGAATGGAGGACCACCTGGGGAGCAGAGGCCAGACAGGTTCTCTTGGGAGGTTACTTGGACCTGTGGAGACCAGCCCTCTAGGCAATGGAAGAGTTAAACCAAAATAATAGTAACAGCCCCAGAGGTGGCAGCCCTTTCACCATGTCTGCCACCTACATAGCACATAGAACAGAAAGGCAGCGCCACTTCTGGTAGATGATAGATATGGGTCTCAATTTTTCAAGGGCCTCCAAAGCCTGCCCTACCCTCACACTGCCTATGTCACTTCATTATTTAAGAAGCTGGTCCCTGCCAGAAAATTTCTTTAAGCCAGAAAGTTGTTTGGAATGTACTTCTGCTCTGGGAAATCAACATGAAAAGCACTGAGAGGTTTGTTGGCACTGATCATCTCTGAAACGCAGAATATCAACCAGTACTACTTCCCATGTCAGTCTTTTCCTTTCCCCAGGCCTCACAAGGCTTAGGAACCTCCTTATCTGTTTCAGGCCAATCTAGTGGCTGCTTTTGAGCAGAGCCTGGTGAATATGACATCCCGACTGCGACACCTGGCAGAGACAGCAGAGGAGAAGGTGAGTGCCCTGGGGAGGGCCGGAACAGATGCAGTGAGGGGGTTCTGGACAGACAGGCATAGGCTAACCTTCTCTCCTCTCTCAAGGGTGCCAGTTTCTCCCTCCCTTTCTGTCACCTTGATTTCTCACTCTGCCCCTCTATACAATGTGAACATATTCCTTGACCTAGTTTCCTTCCCTTCCCCATCAAATCTGGCAGAATTCCAGTGCCTAGCCCATTGCCTGACCTGTAGTAGGTGTTCCTGGTCCCAACTAATGACACTATCTTTATTTCTCTCTTAGGATACTGAACTGCTGGATTTGCGAGAAACCATAGACTTTCTGAAGAAAAAGAACTCGGAAGCTCAGGCAGTCATTCAGGGAGCCCTTAATGCCTCAGAAACCGCACCCAAAGGTAAGGCATCCAGGGGAACAGGAATGGGGTGAGGGAAAGATTACCGCAGATTTTTATCTGAATGCCCACAATCAGCCAGGTCCCATATCAAATATCTATAAGATCAGGGCCTTCTGATGCTCTTCATTGTGATGCTCTGGACTGATCAGTGAGAAGTGTCGGGCATAAACACACCATCCAAGGGCTGAGGGAGAGGAGAGGACACTTGTCATCTCCAAGAATCAGTCTTCTCCTGACCGTTTAGACCCAAGCCAAAAAGCTGTTGATGGCAACCACTAAAATAACACTTCTCCTGTGACTGATCCCACTATGCTCACAGACATGATGAAAGGGAATGTAACAAATGTTCTCCCTATCATTCTTGCTGGTGGATAGATCAACATGACATTCTCAGGCTTTGTCAAAACCAAAGTACCATTTCCACTAACCCTCCGTTTTAAGCCTATGCTACAGCAAGGAATTGAACTATTCACATTAGATGCATCCTGGGTGAGTTCTGCATCCTGGTACTTTCTTAATGTATTTGGCCTTCGGAGCATTTACTCTTTGATTCTGGACCAAGAAATGCTGCTGGCCAGTCTCGAATGATGCAGGAGCAGATGGCGGGAGTAGCCATGGCCATGCCAGCTGTTGGTGTCAACCAACAAAGCTTTCAAAACAGAGTGGGAAGCTTTGGAGCTGACAGATCATCAGTGGGCCCTACATGATATCGAAGCGGAGCTCATGGCCAAAAACCTCCACTTCGAAGGCATGTTCAAAAAGGAATTACAGACCTCTATTTTTTGAAGACCAAGCAGGGATTAGCCATGTCAGGAACTCAGAGTAGCACTTACCCTTGTAACTTTTGTTTGGGCTTGAGCATCTCAGAATGAAAAGGAGGATGCATGAGCTGGCAGGTGTGCGGCAAGGATTGTTCTTGTCTGAGCTGAGTTCCCCTTTAATGTTTGAAGCTAGAGGAGATGAGGAATATGTGCTGGGAAAGAGCTATTTAAAACAACATTTTAAAGTTCCTTCCCGATGACGCTAATAATGAAAGTCAGGGAAAGGGAGTGTGCTGGTTTGGATATATTATGTCCCTCAGAAAAAGCCATGTTCTTTAATGCAGTATTGCAGAGGCAGATGTATTAGTGTTGGTTAGGTTGGAACCTTTTGGATTAGGTTGTTTCCATGGAGATGTGACCCACCCAACTGTGGGTAATACCTTTGACTAGATTGTTTCCATGGAGGTGTGACCCCTCCCATTCCACATGAGCCTTGATCAGTTCACTGGAGTCTTATAAAAGCTCACAAATAGAAGGACCTCAGAGCTGCAGCTGAGGGACACATTTTGAAAATGGCCATTGAAAGCTAACACTAACATTTTGGAGAACACTATTTTGAAACATAACCTGGAAGCAAGGCTTCCCAGCTAACAGAGGTTTTCTGGATGCCGATGGCCTTTCTCCAGTGAAGGTACCCTATGCCGATGCCTTACCTTGGACACTTCATGGCCTGAAGACTGTAACTTTGTACCAAATAAACCCCCTTTATAAAAGCTAATCCATTTCTGGTATTTTGCATTCTGGCAGCATTAGCAAACTGAAACAGGGAGAAAACAAAAGCTAGTGATAATATATAAAAACTTAGCAAAAATTCCTTCTTTGGAGGAAGCATTGTCAAGTCTAACTATTTATTTTGTGCAGTCAGCCTGACTTCTAACCACAGTAAACTCCTGTTTTCTTGTGATCCAAACACCCTGCATTTTTATCTTTAATTCTGTGTGTGTGTGAGAGTATTTTTATAGCTTTTTTTTAATAAAAGAAATTTTCATTATCAAACATTTTCATTACCAAACATTTAGAAACTATGGATGAGCAAATTGAATCTCCCTGTATTGTTCATTTTAAGCCTGCAGAATCAGTGACCCTGAGACACTGCTGGACTCTCTCTCTCTCTTTTTTTTTTTTTAAATTAAATTCCATTTTATTGAAATATATTCACAAACCAGTCATCCATGGTGTACAATCAGTTGTTCACAGTACCATCATATAGGTATGCATTCATCACCCCAATCTATTTTTGAATATTTTCCTTACAACAGAAAAAATCAGAATAAGAATAAAAAATAAAAGTAAAAAAGAACACCCAAATCATCCGCCCATCCCATCCTATTTTTCATTTAGTTTTTGTCCCCATTTTTCTACTCATGCATCCATACACTAGATAAAGGGAGTGTGATCCACAAGGTTTTCACAATCACACTGTCACCCCTTGTAATCTACATTGTTATACAATTGTCTTCAGCAGTCCATACTACTGGGTTAGAGTTTGATAGTTTCAGGTATTTACTTCTAGCTATTCCAATACATTAAAACCTAAGAGGTGTTATCTACGTAGTGCATAAGAATGTCCACCAGAGTGACCTCTCGACTCCATTTGAAATCCCTCAGCCACTGAAACTTCATTTAATTTCATTTTGCATCCCACTTTTGGTCAAGAAGGTATTCTCAATCCTACGATACCAGGTCCAGATTCATCCCCGGGAGTCACATCCTGCATTGCCAGGGAGAGTTACACCCTTGGGAGTCGGGTTGTTGGACTCTCTTTTGCTTTCGGGATCATTAGTGACAGGTTAAATAATGTGAGTTCTTGATTTGAAGTTCAGAACATACCAACTCCATTGAAACAGCAATGGTTCCTTATATGGCTACTCAGTTGAACTAAAGACCTCATTTCACAGTTATTCTGGATAAGACAGAGTTTGCACATCATTGTAAGACAGGAGAGAAGACAGTTGCTGGTAGACACAAAGATGAGGGTTGTCCAAGAATAATTCTGTCTGGATTGTGTCCCAGGGAAGTGGCAGGGTGCCATTTCTGTACCAAGAGGTGCATGTTGAGCACTGTAATCAAGAATAAACAACTCTTGACTCTAAAAATTAAACCATACTGTGTTCTTGTCTTTAAGGGGGGAGGGGGGATCAAACAAAAATACTGGAGTTGAAGACCACAACTTACTGATTGTTATGAAAAGTTCTTCCTTAGGGGGTTTCAACAGCAGATTGGAGCTGGTAGAAGATAGTATCAGTGAACTCAAAAGACAATTGAAATGATTCAGGCTGAGGAGCAGAAAGAAAAAAAGAATGAAAAAGGGAACAGAGCCTAAAAGACCTGTAGAACACCATGAATCATACCAATACGTACATTATGGAGAGTTCCAGAAGAGGAATAAAGAGAGAAAGGGGAAGAAGGAATATTCAAAGAAATAATGGCAAGAAACTTCCCAAATTTAACAAAAGACATGAATGTGCACTTTCAAGATGCCCAATGAACCCTAAACAGGATAATTCAGATAGAGCCCTCACAGGCTTGACATATAGTAGTCAAACTCTCAAATGCCAAGGACAAGGAGAGAATTCTGAGTGCTGCAAGAAGAAAACAAAATGTTATATACGAGGGAATCCCAGTAAGATTAACTGCCAGTTTCATATAAGAAACCATGGAAGCAAGAAATACTTAAAATGCTAAAGGAAAATAATTGCCAACCAAGAATTTTATATCCATCAAGACTGTCTTTCAAAAATGAGGGAGAAAAAGGAGCCGAGAGGTCACTCTGGTGGGCACTCTTATGCACAATATAGACAACCCTTTTTAGGTTCTAATGAATTGGGGTAGCTGGTGGTGGATACCTGAAACTATCAAACTGCAACCCAGAACCCATGAATCTCGAAGACAATTGTATAAAAATGTGGCTTTTGAGGGGGGAAAGTGGGATTGGGGGGGGGGGGCATAGGGATCACACGCCCGTTTGTCTAGCTTGTGGATGGATGAGTGGAAAGGTGGGGGAAGGAAACAAACAAACAAACAGACAAGGGCGCCCAGTGTTCTTTTTTACTTTGGTTGCTCTTTTTCACTTTAATTATTATTCTGGTTATTTTTGTGTGTGTGGTAATGAGGGTGTCGGGGATTGATTTTGGTAAAGAATGTACAACTATGTAATGGTACTGTGAACAATCAAATGTATGATTTGTTTTGTATGACTGCGTGGTATGTGAATATATCTAAATAAAATGAATAAAAAAAAAAATGAGGGAGAGATTAAGACACACCCAGCTAAGCAAAAGCTGCAGGAGTTCATCACCACTAGGCCTGCCCTACAAGCAATGCTAAAAGGAGTTCTTCAGACTGAAAGGAAAGGACACCAGACAATGGATTGAAGCAGCTTAAAAAAATAAAGACCTCTTGTAAAGGTAACTGTGTCGGTTTGGATGTATTATGTCCCCCAAAACACCACATTCTTTGATGCAATCTTGTGGGGGCAGACGTATTAGTGTTGATTAGATTGGAATTCTTTGATTGAGTGTTTCCATGGAGATGTGACTCAATCAACTGTGGACGAGACCTTCCATTCGATTATTTCTATGGAGGTGTTACCCCAGCCATTCAGGGTGGGTCTTTATTAGATCACTGGAGTACTTTAAAAAGAGCCACAAAAGGCCCAGACGCAGGGCAGCTGCAGCTAAGAGAGGACAAAATGCCCCAAGAGCAACATTTTGGAGAATGCCATTTTGAAACGCCACTTGGGAGCAAGTGTACACCAGCCATGTGCCTTCCAAGCTAACAGAGGTTTTCCGGACGCCAATGGCCATCCTTCACTGAAGGTACCCGACTTTTGATGCCTTATCTTGGACACTGTATGGCCTTCAGACTGTAGCCTTGTATCCAAATAAACCCCCTTTATAGAAGCCAATCCAAACAGCAGCATTAGCAAACCAGAGCAGTAACCATATGGGTAATTATAAATGCCAGTACTATTGTATTGTATATTTTGGTATGTAACTCCACTTTTTACTTCTTACAGGTTCTAAATGCAAATGTATAAAAAGTAATTATAAATCTATGGCTTTGTACATAAAATATATAAAGATTAATTTGTAACAAATACAAGAAAAAAGTAGGGAGAAGGAAGCATACACATACAGTACATGTGTATGGTATTCAAGTTAAGTTGACAGCTAATCAAATGTGATTGTTATAGACTTAGGATGTCAAATTTAAGCCCTATGGTAACCATAAAGAATATATATGTAAATTATAGAGAAATAAAGAAATGAGAAGGCATACAAAGTAATACAAGAAATCAAGTAAATATAAAAGTGGACATTAATGGAAGAATTAAAGGACTAAAAGGTATAAAACTTACAAAGACCAAATGACTGAAGAAAGTTCTTCATTATCAGTAGTTACTTTAAATATGAGTGGCTTAAACTCTCCAGTTCAAAAGACAGAGATTGGCAGAATGGATGAAAAAATGCAACAACACAAGTAGGTTGAAAGTGAAAGGATGAAAAAAAATAGACCATGCAAATAGTAACCAAAAGAGAACTGGAATAGTTATACTAATATCAGATAAAATAGGCTTTAAGTCAAAAACTGTTAACAAGAGGAGGATTGTGGAAGATGGTGGGGTAGGAAGCTCCAGGAATCATTCCCCCACCAGAGCAACTATTCAACTAGCAGGAACTGTCTGAACTGAGGAACTGTTTTGAACCTCTGGAGTCTAGTGGAACATGGTGCAGTATCCAGAGAAGAGCTGGAGGAAGAGGGTGGTATATTATATAAATACTGGTGAATTTTGCCCTCACTGCAGGGGCTACCATCCGCTGTCTTCCAACTGTGTGGAGTAGTGGACACTGCGGCAGTGGAGACTGCGGCTTGGGCTCACTGTGCAGCTTGCTGTTGCCAGGGTGGGCTATAATGGCCTAGTTCTCAAAATCCAGGGTTGGAGAGGGAGGTGTGGTCTGATCACTGATCACTGCTTTTGATCAGCTAGTTCAGATAACTGGGAGGACTGCCTCTGAGGGCAGCCTTTGCTCCAACTCCCCTGAGCGAAAAGCAGCAGAGGAGTGTTAAAGAGACAGTACTTTTTTTCTATCTCTTTGCTCTTTCCATTCCCGTTTGGGAGCAAAAATAGTTTGGAAAAGTATTTTTGCTCTAACACTCAACAACAACCAAAAATCAAAACAAAACAACAACAAAACAATAACAAAGGGGGCGGGGCAAGATGGCAGACTGGTGAGCTGTATGTTTTAGTTACTCCTCCAGGAAAGTAGGTAGAAAGCCAGGAACTGCGTGGACTAGACACCACAGAGCAATCTGACTTTGGGCATACTTCATACAACACTCATGAAAACGTGGAACTGCTGAGATCAGCGAAATCTGTAAGTTTTTGCGGCCAGGGGACCCGCGCCCCTCCCTGCCAGGCTCAGTCCCGTGGGAGGAGGGGCTGTCAGCTCCAGGAAGGAGAAGGGAGAACTGCAGTGGCAGAGCTTATCGGAAACTCATTCTACTGATCCAAACTCCAACCATAGATAGACTGAGACCAGACACCAGAGAATCTGAGAGCAGCCAGCCCAGCAGAGAGGAGACAGGCATAGAGAAAAAAAACAACACGAAAAACTCCAAAATAAAAGCGGAGGATTTTTGGAGTTCTGGTGAACATAGAAAGGGGAAGGGCAGAGCTCAGGCCGGAGCTCAGGCCCTGAGGCGCATATGCAAATCCCAAAGAAAAGCTGATCTCTCTGCCCTGTGGACCTTTCCTTAATGGCCCTGGTTGCTTTGTCTCTTAGCATTTCAATAACCCATTAGATCTCTGAGGAGGGCCCTTTTTTTTTTGTAATCCTTTTTTCTTTTTCTAAAACAATTACTCTAAGAAGCCCAATACAGAAAGCTTCAAAGACTTGCAATTTGGGCAGGTCAAGTCAAGAGCAGAACTAAGAGAGCTCTGAGACAAAAGGCAATAATCCAGTGGCTGAGAAAATTCACTAAACACCACAACTTCCCAAGAAAAGGGGGGTGTCCGCTCACAGCCATCATCCTGGTGGACAGGAAACGCTCCTGCCCATCGCCAGCCCCATAACCCAGAGCTGCCCCAGACAACCCAGTGTGACGGAAGTGCTTCAAATAACAGGCACACACCACAAAACTGGGCATGGACATTAGCCTTCCCTGCAACCTCAGCTGATTGTCCCAGAGTTGGGAAGGTAGAGCAGTGTGAATTAACAAAGCCCCATTCAGCCATCATTTCAGCAGACTGGGAGCCTCCCTACACAGCCCAGCAGCCCAGAACTGCCCTGGGGGGACGGCACTCACCTGTGACATAGCACAGTCATCCTTCAACAGAGGACCCGGGGTGCACGGCCTGGAAGAGGGGCCCACTTGCAAGTCTCAGGAGCCATACGCCAATACCAAGGACTTGTGGGTCAGTGGCAGAGACAAACTGTGGCAGGACTGAACTGAAGGATTACACTATTGCAGCAGCTTTAAAACTGTAGGATCACCAGGGAGATTTGATTGTTAGAGCCACCCCCCATCCCTGACTGCCCAGAAACACGCCCCATATACAGGGCAGGCAACACCAACTACACACGCAAGCTTGGTACACCAACTGGACCCCACAAGACTCACTCCCCCACTCACCAAAAAGGCTAAACAGGGGAGAACTGGCTTGTGGAGAACAGGTGGCTCGTGGACGCCACCTGCTTGTTAGTTAGAGAAAGTGTACTCCACGAAGCTGTAGATCTGATAAATCAGAGATAAGGACTTCAATTGGTCTACACATCCTAAAAGAACCCTATCAAGTTCAGCAAATGCCACGAGGCCAAAAACAACAGAAAATTATAAAGCATATGAAAAAACCAGACGATATGGATAACCCAAGCCCAAGCACCCAAATCAAAAGATCAGAAGAGACACAGCACCTAGAGCAGCTACTCAAAGAACTAAAGATGAACAATGAGACCCTAGTACGGGATACAAAGGAAATCAAGAAGACCCTAGAAGAGCATAAAGAAGACATTGCAAGACTAAATAAAAAAATGGATGATCTTATGGAAATTAAAGAAACTGTTGACCAAATTAAAAAGATTCTGGACACTCATAGTACAAGACTAGAGGAAGTTGAACAACGAATCAGTGACCTGGAAGATGACAGAATGGAAAATGAAAGCATAAAAGAAAGAATGGGGAAAAAAATTGAAAAAATCGAAATGGACCTCAGGGATATGATAGATAATATGAAACGTCTGAATATAAGACTCATTGGTGTCCCAGAAGGGGAAGAAAAGGGTAAAGGTCTAGGAAGAGTATTCAAAGAAATTGTTGGGGAAAACTTCCCAAATCTTCTAAACAACATAAATACACAAATCATAAATGCTCAGCGAACTCCAAATAGAATAAATCCAAATAAACCCACTCCGAGACATATACTGATCACACTGTCAAACACAGAAGAGAAGGAGCAAGTTCTGAAAGCAGCAAGAGAAAAGCAATTCACCACATACAAAGGAAACAGCATAAGACTAAGTAGTGACTACTCAGCAGCCACCACGGAGGCGAGAAGGCAGTGGCACGATATATTTAAAATTCTGAGTGAGAAAAATTTCCAGCCAAGAATACTTTATCCAGCAAAGCTCTCCTTCAAATTTGAGGGAGAGCTTAAATTTTTCACAGACAAACAAATGCTGAGAGAATTTGCTAACAAGAGACCTGCCCTACTGGAGATACTAAAGGGAACCCTACAGACAGAGAAACAAAGAAAGGACAGAGAGACTTGGAGAAAGGTTCAGTACTAAAGAGATTCGGTATGGGTACAATAAAGGATATTAATAGACAGAGGGGGAAAATATGACAAACATAAACCAAAGGATAAGATGGCTGATTCAAGAAATGCCTTCACAGTTATAACGTTGAATGTAAATGGATTAAACTCCCCAATTAAAAGATATAGATTCACAGAATGGATCAAAAAAAATGAACCATCAATATGTTGCATACAAGAGACTCATCTTAGACACAGGGACACAAAGAAACTGAAAGTGAAAGGATGGAAAAAAATATTTCATGCAAGCTACAGCCAAAACAAAGCAGGTGTAGCAATATTAATCTCAGATAAAATAGACTTTAAATGCAGGGATGTTTTGAGAGACAAAGAAAGCCACTACATACTAATAAAAGGGGCAATTCAGCAAGAAGAAATAACAATCGTAAATGTCTATGCACCCAATCAAGGTGCCACAAAATACATGAGAGAAACACTGGCAAAACTAAAGGAAGCACAATAATTGTAATAGTCCCAAGATTGCAAGCTCTTACAGCAGTTAACTCTATCCCTGAATTGTAAGGCCTATCTCTAAACTTTAAGATGCTGATCCCCTAGCATATGTTGTCACAAACATTGGGACTGGCAGTTTGATGTGCTGAGCCCTCAAGCATGGGACTTGCCCTTATGAAGCTCATTACCACAAAGGAGAGTCTAAAGTTGTATGTAATGGTGCCTAAGAGTCTCCCCCTGAGTACCTCTTTGTTGCTCAGATGTGGCCCTCTCTCTCTCTAACTGAGCCATCTCGACAGGTGAACTCGCTGCCCTCCCCCCTACGTGGGACCCGACTCCCAGGGGTGTAAATCTCCCTGGCAATGCAGAGTATGACTCCCGGGGATGAATGAGGACCCGGCATCGTGGGACTGAGAGTATCTTCTTGACCAAAAGGGGGATGCAAAATGAGACGAAATAGTTTCAGTGGCTGAGAGATTCCAAATGGAGTCGAGAGGTCACTCTGGTGGACATTCTTATGCACTATATAGATAACACCTCTTAGGCTTTAATGTATTGGAATAGCTAGAAGTAAATACCTGAAACTACCAAACTCCAACCCAGCAGTCTGGACTCCTGAAGACAATTATATAATAATGTGGATTACAAGGGGTGACAGTGTGATTGTGAAGACCGTGTGGATCACACCCCCTTTATCTAGTGTATGGATGAGTGGAGGAATGGGGATAAAAACTAAAGGACAAATGGGGTGGGATGGGGGGATGATTTGGGTGTTTTTTTTTCACTTTTATTTTTTATCTTGTTCTGGTTCTTTCTGATGTAAGGAAAATGTTCAGAGATAGACTGTGGTGATGAGCGCATAACTATGTTATCATACTGTGGACAATGGATTGTATATCATGGATGATTGTATGGTGTGTGAATGTATTTCAATAAAACTGAATTTAAAAAAAAAAAAAAAAAAACTAAAGGAAGCAATTGATGTTTCCACAATAATTGTGGGAGACGTCAACACATCACTCTCTCCTATAGATAGATCAACCAGACAGAAGACCAATAAGGAAATTGAAAACCTAAACAATCTGATAAATGAATTAGATTTAACAGACATATACAGGACATTACATCCCAAATCACCAGGATACACATACTTTTCTAGTGCTCATGGAACTTTCACCAGAATAGATCATATGCTGGGACATAAAACAAGCCTCAATAAATTTAAAAAGATTGAAATTATTCAAAGCACATTCTCTGACCACAATGGAATACAATTAGAAGTCAATAACCATCAGAGACTTAGAAAATTCACAAATACCTGGAGGTTAAACAACACACTGCTAAACAATCAGTGGGTTAAAGAAGAAATAGCAAGAGAAATTGCTAAATATATAGAGATGAATGAAAATGAGAACACAACATACCAAAACCTATGGGATGCAGCAAAAGCAGTGCTAAGGAGGAAATTTATAGCACTAAACGCATATATTAAAAAGGAAGAAAGAGCCAAAATCAAAGAACTAATGGATCAACTGAAGAAGCTAGAAAATGAACAGCAAACCAATCCTAAACCAAGTAGAAGAAAAGAAATAACAAGGATTAAAGCAGAAATGAATGACATAGAGAACAAAAAAACAATAGAGAGGATAAATATCACCAAAAGTTGGTTCTTTGAGAAGATCAACAAGATTGACAAGCCCCTAGCTAGACTGACAAAATCAAAAAGAGAGAAGACCCATATAAACAAAATAATGAATGAAAAAGGTGACATAACTGCAGATCCTGAAGAAATTAAAAAAATTATAAGAGGATACTATGAACAACTGTATGGCAACAAACTGGATAATGTAGAGGAAATGGACAATTTCCTGGAAACATATGAACAACCTAGACTGACCAGAGAAGAAAGACACTCTAAAAAAGAAAAACGAAGTGGGAGGACTTACACTCCCTGACTTTGAAGCTTATTATAAAGCCACAGTTGCCAAAACAGCATGGTACTGGCACAAAGATAGACATATAGATCAATGGAATCGAATTGAGAATTCAGAGATAGACCCTCAGATCTATGGCCGACTGATCTTTGATAAGGCCCCCAAAGTCACTGAACTGAGTCATAATGGTCTTTTCAACAAATGGGGCTGGGAGAGTTGGATATCCATATCCAAAAGAATGAAAGAGGACCCCTACCTCACCCCCTACACAAAAATTAACTCAAAATGGACCAAAGATCTCAGTATAAAAGAAAGTACCATAAAACTCCTAGAAGATAATGTAGGAAAACATCTTCAAGACCTTGTATTAGGCGGCCACTTCCTAGACTTTACACCCAAAGCACAAGCAACAAAAGAGAAAATAGATAAATGGGAACTCCTCAAGCTTAGAAGTTTCTGCACCTCAAAGGAATTTCTCAAAAAGGTAAAGAGGCAGCCAACTCAATGGGAAAAAATTTTTGGAAACCATGTATCTGACAAAAGACTGATATCTTGCATATATAAAGAAATCCTACAACTCAATGACAGTAGTACAGACGGCCCAATTATAAAATGGGCAAAAGATATGAAAAGACAGTTCTCTGAAGAGGAAATACAAATGGCCAAGAAACACATGAAAAAATGTTCAGCTTCACTAGCTATTAGAGAGATGCAAATTAAGACCACAATGAGATACCATCTAACACCGGTTAGAATGGCTGCCATTAAACAAACAGGAAACTACAAATGCTGGAGGGGATGTGGAGAAATTGGAACTCTTATTCATTGTTGGTGGGACTGTATAATGGTTCAGCCACTCTGGAATTCAGTCTGGCAGTTCCTTAGAAAACTAGATATAGAGTTACCATTCGATCCAGCGATTGCACTTCTCGGTATATACCCGGAAGATCGGAAAGCAGTGACACGAACAGATATCTGCACGCCAATGTTCATAGCAGCATTATTCACAATTGCCAAGAGATGGAAACAACCCAAATGTCCTTCAACAGATGAGTGGATAAATAAAATGTGGTATATACACACGATGGAATACTACGCGGCAGTAAGAAGGAACGATCTCGTGAAACATATGACAACATGGATGAACCTTGAAGACATAATGCTGAGCGAAATAAGCCAGGCACAAAAAGAGAAATATTATATGCTACCACTAATGTGAACTTTGAAAAATGTAAAACAAATGGCTTATAATGTAGAATGTAGGGGAACTAGCAATAGAGAGCAATTAAGGAAGGGGGAACAATAATCCAAGAAGAACAGATAAGCTATTTAACGTTCTGGGGATGCCCAGGAATGACTATAGTCTGTTAATTTCTGATGGATATAGTAGGAGCAAGTTCACAGAAATGTTGCTATATTAGGTAACTTTCTTGGGGTAAAGTAGGAACATGTTGGAAGTTAAGCAGTTATCTTAGGTTAGTTGTCTTTTTCTTACTCCCTTGTTATGGTCTCTTTGAAATGTTCTTTTATTGTATGATTGTTTTCTATTTAACCTTTTTTTTCATACAGTTGATTTAAAAAAGAAGGGAAAGTTAAAAAAAAAAAGAAAGAAAAACAAGGAAAAAAAAAAAGATGTAGTGCCCCCTTGAGGAGCCTGTGGAGAATGCAGGGGTATTCGCCTACCCCACCTCCATGGTTGCTAACATGACCACAGACATAGGGGACTGGTGGTTTGATGGGTTGAGCCCTCTACCACAGGTTTTACCCTTGGGAAGACGGTTGCTGCAAAGGAGAGGCTAGGCCTCCCTATGGTTGTGCCTAAGAGCCTCCTCCCGAATGCCTCTTTGTTGCTCAGATGTGGCCCTCTCTCTCTAGCTAAGCCGACTTGAAAGGTGAAATCACTGCCCTCCCCCCTACGTGGGATCAGACACCCAGGGGAGTGAATCTCCCTGGCAAAATGGAATATGACTCCCGGGGAGGAATGTAGACCCGGCATCGTGGGACGGAGAACATCTTCTTGACCAAAAGGGGGATGTGAAAGGAAATGAAATAAGCTTCAGTGGCAGAGAGATTCCAAAAGGAGCCGAGAGGTCACTCTGGTGGGCACTCTTATGCACACTTTAGACAACCCTTTTTAGGTTCTAAAGTATTGGGGTAGCTGGTGGTGGATACCTGAAACTATTAAACTACAACCCAGAACCCATGAATCTCGAAGACAGTTGTATAAAAATGTAGCTTATGAGGGGTGACAATGGGATTGGGAATGCCATAAGGACCAAACTCCACTTTGTCTAGTTTATGGATGGATGTGTAGAAAAGTAGGGGAAGGAAACAAACAGACAAAGGTACCCAGTGTTCTTTTTTACTTCAATTGCTCTTTTTCACTCTAATTATTATTCTTGTTATTTTTGTGTGTGTGCTAATGAAGGTGTCAGGGATTGATTTAGGTGATGAATGTACAACTATGTAATGGTACTGTAAACAATCGAAAGTACAATTTGTTTTGTATGACTGCGTGGTATGTGAATATATCTCAATAAAATGATGATTAAAAAAAAAAAAAAAAAGAATTGGGGTAGCTGGTGGTGGATACCTGAAACTATCAAACTACAACCCAGAACCCATGAATCTCGAAGACAGTTGTATAAAAATGTAGCTTATGAGGGGTGACAATGGGATTGGGAAAGCCTTAAGGACCACATTCCACTTTGTCTAGTTTATGGATGGATGTGTAGAAAAGTAGGGGAAGGAAACAAACAGACAAAGGTACCCAGTGTTCTTTTTTACTTCAATTGCTCTTTTTCACTCTAATTATTATTCTTGTTATTTTTGTGTGTGTGCTAATGTAGGTGTCAGGGATTGATTTGGGTGATGAATGTACAACTATGTAATGGTACTGTAAACAATCGAAAGTACGATTTGTTTTGTATGACTGCGTGGTATGTGAATATATCTCAATGAAATGAAGATTAAAAAAAAAAATAAAAAGATAATAGGAAATGCTGACCAAACAAAATGAAGCAGGTAACATTACTCAATTTTAATGAATCCTGTGACTTGTACCTAGTTGTTTTTTTTTTTCCCTTTCTTTATGATTTTCTGTTTTCTTCTGGACCCTTGCCACTTCTTTGTCTCTTTGGGCTATAAAAACCCAAATCATCTTTTTCACTTCAAACTGGTCTTGAAAAGATTTTCCTCCAATTTCTTGTAGATGCATGCATTCTCAATAAAATTCACCTTCTCACCAAAAAAAAAAAAAAAAAAAAAAAAAAAAAAAAAAAAAACCCTAGCAATCCGAGAAGAGTGGAAAAACTAGATTTCCAGAGTTATAACAACATAATACTCAGACTCTCCAGTTTCCAAAAAAAAAAAAAAATTACAAACACACAAACAGGAAAGTATGGACCATTCACAGGAAACAAGAAATTTTCTAGAAACCATCTTTGAGGAAGCTCATACATTGGAACAATGAGTCAGACTTTCATCAATTGTCTTAAATATGTTCAATGAACTAAAAGAATCCATATACAAAAAGTAAAGGAAATTAGGAAGACATTGTCTGAACAAAATAAACAGATGGAAATTATGAAAAAAAGAACCAAGCAGAAATTTTGGATCTGCAAAGTACATTAACTGAAATGAAAAACTGATTAGAGAGATTCAATGGCAGATTTGAATAGGCAGAACAAAGGATCAGCAAATTTGAAAACAAAACTATTGAAATTATCCAGTGTGAGAAGCAGAAAAAAAAAAATGTAGAAAAATGAACAGAGCCTGAGGGACCCAAGCAAGACCATCAGCTGTACCAACATATGCATCATTAGAATCCCAGAAGGACAAGAGAAAGAGAAAGAGAAAGAGGCAGAAAAAGTATTTGAAGAAATAATGACCAAAACCTTCCCAAATATGAGGAAAAGACATGAATATACACAATCAGGAAGTTCAATGAACTGCAAGCAGGATGGACTCTAACAGATCTATACCAAGACATCTTAGAGTGAAATTGTCAAAATCCAAAGAAAAAGGATTTTGAAAGCAGCAAGAGAGAAGTGACTTGTCACATATAAGCGATCCTTGTTAAGAGTAACAGTGGATTTCTCATTAGAAACAATGGAGACTAGAAGACAGTGGGATGACATATTTAAAGTCTTTAAAGAAACAAACTGTCAACCCAAAATTCTATATCCTGCAAAATTATCTTTCAAAAATTAAAGAGAGCTCAGAGCGCCCTGTGGTACCATGGATCCATCTCTTGCTTCAGCAGTGTTTGAACAGAACAGACCTGGGGACTATCCCCCCACCTCTTCAGCCTCAACCACCCTCCAGCTGCCTCTCCAGCTGTATGACTTCTGGGCCATCCTCTGCTTGTGGGAACCAGCTAACACCGTTTTTTGTGGTTAGATCCTCAGTGTTGACCAACCATGAGCCCCCAGATCTGTCAGAATTATTCCAGGCCTCTGTTAACTGCCTGGTCAACCTGCATCTGCAGGTCTTCTACACCTACCTCTCTCTGGGCTTCTGTTTCAACCATGATGATGTGGCCCTGAAGGGTGTGAACCACTTCTTCCATGAGTTGGCCAAGGAGAAGCGTGAGGGCGCTGAGTTTCTCTTGAAGATGCAAAACCAGCACAGCAGCCAGTCCTCTTCCAAAATATGCAGAAGCAATCCCAAGATGAGTGGGGTAAAACCCTGGGCGCTGTGGAAACTGCCACAGTCCTGGGGAAGTGGCTGAACCAGGCCCTTTTGGATCTGCATGCCTTGGGTTATGTCAACATAGACCCTCATCTCTGTGACTTCCTGGAGAACTATTTCATAGATGAGGTGAAACTCATCAAGAAGATCGGTGACCACCTGACCAACCTCTGCAGGCTGGCCAGCCCACAGGCTGGGCTGGTTGAGTATGTCTTCTAAAGGTTCACCCTCAAGCATGACTATGAGCCTCTGGAGCCCAGTGGCCTTTGGGGGCCCCCTCTGCATTCCCTTGGCATCCAGGCTTTGCCTGAGTCCCTCCCTGCAGCCAGGAGGCATCTTTTTAACCAGCCACCTTGCCTCTCTCTCACAAGCTGTGAACCAAATGTAAACAATAAAGCTTTTTGCAGCAAAAAAAAAAGGAGAAATTAAGACATTTACAGATAAAAACCAAAGCAGTTCACTACCAGAAGACCTGCCCTACAAGAAATGCTGAAGGGAGTCCTTTAGGCTGAAATAAAAGGACACTAACTTTGAGGACAGTAACTCAAAGCCATAAGAAGAAATAAAGGACATGGTAAAGGGTATCTACATAAGTAAATATAAAAAACTATATTGTATTATGGGGGGTTTGTAAATGCTCCCTATCTCATATATAACTTAACAGGCAAATGTGTAAAATAATATTTAAAATATATGTTGATAGGCATACAATGTATAAAGATATAATCTGAGACAGTAACAATATAAAGGAGGAGAGACAGAAATATATGAGTAGAGAGTTTGTATACTACTGAAATGAGGTTGGTACTAGTCAAACTAGGGAAAAATAAACAGTTCTATGTTACTATTAGGAGACCTTAGTACACCACATTCAATAACAAAAAGAACATCTAGATCAAAGACAGTAAGGAAACAGAAGAATTGCATGATTCAATAAACCAACTAGGTCTAACAAACATATATAAAACTTCACCCAACAACACAGAATACACATACTTCTCTAGTACCCATGGATTATTCTCCAGGATAGGTCACATTTTAGGTCACAAAACAAATATCAATAAATTCAAAAATATTGAAATCATACAATGTATCTTCTCTGACCATAATGGAATGAAATTAGAAATCAATAACAGAGGGAGAACTGGAAAATTCAAAAATCTGTAGAAATTAAAGAATATACATTTGAACAACCAATGAGTCAAAGGAGAACTCACAAGAGAAATTAGGAAATAAATCTTGAGTCAAATGAGAACAAAAGCACACCATACCAAAACTTATGGGGTACAGCAAAGACAGTGCAGAGAGAAATGTATAGCTCTAAATGCTTACATTAAAAAAGAAGAAAGATCTCAAATTGGAGACCTAACTTCATACTGGAGGATCTAGAAAAAGAAGAACAAACTAAACCCAAAGTTAGCAGAAGGAGGGAAATAACAAATATTAGGACAGAGATAAATGAGATAGAGAATAAAAAACAATAGGGAGAATCAATGAAACCAGAAGTTAGTTGTTTGAAAAGATCAATAAAATTGACAAACCTTTAGCTAGACTGACACAGGAAAAAAAGAGAAGACACAAATAACTAAATAAAAAACAAATGAAAGGTGGGACATTACTTCAGACACCACAGAAATAAAAAGGATTATATAAGAAGATACCATGAACACTGTACACCAGCAACCTGGATGAAATGAAAAAATTCCTAGAAACACACAAATTACACACACTCACTCGATAAGAAATAGAAGCTCTCAACAAACCAATAATTAGTTAAGAGATTTAATCAGTAACAAAAAAAAAAAAAAAATCTCCCATGAAAGAAAAGTCCGGGACCAGATGACTTCATTGGTGAATCTTACTAAACATTTCAAGAAGAATTAACAACAATCCTGCCCAAACTGTTCTAAAAATTGAAGAGGGGGGAACACTTCCCAACTCATTCAGTAAGGTTAACAAAATCACTATAATACCAAAGCCAGATAAAGATATCATAAGAAAAGAAAATTGCAGACCAATATCCCTTATAAATATTGATGCAAAAAACCTCAACAAAATATTAGCAATATTTAAATAGCATATTAAAAGAATTACACACCATGATCATGTGGGATTTATCCCAGGGATATAAGGGTGGTTCAATATAAGAAAATCAATTAATGTGATACACCACATTAACAGAACAATAGAAAAAAAAACATGATCATCTCAATTGATGCAGAAAAGATATTTGACAAAATCCCGCACCACTTCTAAATAAAACACTTAGAAAACTAGGAAAGGAAGGAAACTTCCTCAACATGATAAAGGGCAATTATGAAAACCCACACCTAATATACTCAATGGTAAAAGACTGAAAGCTTTCCAAGATCAGGAACAAGACAAGGAGAAAACCACTGCTGCTACTGTTATTCAACATTGTACTGGAAGTTCTAGTCAGAGCAATTTGGCAAGAAAAAGAAATAAAAGGCATCCAAATTGAAAAGGAAGAAGTGAAACTTTCCCTATTTGCATATGGCATAATCCCATATAGAGAAAATCCTGAAAAATCCACAGCAAAGATACTAGGGCTAATTAATGAGTTCAGCAAAGTGGCGGGGTACAAGATCAACACGCAGAAATCACTAGTGTTTCTATACACAAGCAATAAGCAATCAGAGGAGGAAATCAAGAAAAAAAATCCGTTTACAATAGCAAATAAAAGCATAAAATATCTAGGAATAAATTTAACCAAGAACATACACAGGACTTACACATAGAAAACTACAAAACATAGTTGCTAAAAGAAATCAAAGAAAACCTAAATAAATGGAAGAACATTCCATGTTCATGGATTGGAAGACTAGATATTGTTAAGCTGTCATTTCTACCCTAAGCAATTTAAAGATTCAACACAATCAATCCCAATCAAAATTCCAACAGCCTTCTTTGCACAAATGGAAAAGAAAGCCAATCATCAATTTATATGGAAGAGTAAGGGGCCAGAAATAGCCAAAAACATCTTGAAAAAAAACAATGAAGTTGGAAGGTGTGCTGGTTTGAATGTATTATGTCCCCCCAAATGCCATTATCATTGATGTACTCTTGTGTGTGCAAATGTATCAGTTTTGATTAGATTGTGATTCTTTGGGTGTTTCCATGGAGATGTGCCCCGCCCAACTGTAGGTGATAACTCTGATGAGATAATTTCCATGGAGGCATGGCCCCACCCATTCAGGGTGGGCCTTAATCAGTGGAGCTATATAAATGAGCTGACAAGCAGAAGGAACTCAGTGCAGCTGTGAGTAACATTTTGAAGAGGAGCTACAGCAAAGAAGGGCATTTTGAAGAAAGCACGGGAGCTGCAGATGAGAGACAGTTTGAAGACAGCTATTGAAAGCCGACTCTTGCTCTGGATAAGCTAAGAGAGGACAAATAACCCAAGTGCAACTAAAAGTGATGTTTTTGAGGAACTGCAGCCTAGAGAGGAACGTCCTGGGAGAAAGCCATTTTGAAACCAGAACTTTGAAGCAGATGCCAGCCACGTGCCTTCCCAGCTAACAGAGGTTTTCTGGACACCATTGGCAATCCTCCAGTGAAGGTACCCAATTGCTGATGTGTTGCCTTCAACACCTTATGGCCTTAAGACTGTAACTGTGTAACCAAATAAACCCCCTTTTATAAAAGCCAGTCCATTTCTGGTGTTTTGCATTCTGGCAGCATTAGCAAACTAGAACAGAAGGCTTCCACTTCTCAATTAAAAATTTTTTTTACAAAGGTACAGCAATCAACACAGCATGGTACTAGCACAAGGACAGACATATAGAACAAGTGAAATGAAATTGAAAGTTCAGAAATCAACCCTCACATTTATGGCCAATTGATTTTTCACAAGGGTGCCAAGTCCAATCATTGGGGAGAAAATAGTCTATCCAACAAATGGTGCTGGGAAAACTAGATGTCCATATGCAAAAGAATGAAGATGGATTCCTACATCACATCATATACAAAAAATAACTCAAACTTCCTTACTTAGGTTGTTGCTGATGTTCTCATAAACTTTGAGGACTCACGGTTTGGTATGCCAAGTCCTCTGTCTTGGGGCTTCCCCTTGTGAGGCTTGTTCCTGCAAAGGAGAGGCTAAACTTGCTTATAACTGTGCCTAAGAATCTCCCTCAAAGTGCCTCTTTGTTGCTCAGATGTGGCCTCTCTCTCTCTAGTTAGGCCAACTCAGCAGGTGAACTCACTGCCCTCCCCACTACTTGGGACCTGACTCCCAGGGGATTAAATCTCCCTGGCAAAGCGGGATATGACTCCTGGGGATGAATCTGGACCTGGCATTGTGGGATCGAGAACATCTTCTTGACCAAAAAGGGGAAGCAGAATGAAACAAAATAAAGTTTCAGTGGCTGAGAGATTTCACATGGAGTCGAGAGGTCACTCTGGTGGGCATTCTTATACACTATATAGATAACCCTTTCTAGGTTTTAGTGAATTGGAATAGCTAGAAGTAAATACCTGAAACTATCAAACTCCAACCCAGTGGCCTTGACTCTTGAAGACCATTGTATACCTATGTAGCTTACAAGGGGTGACAGTGTGATGGTGAAGACCTTGTGGATCACACTCCCTTTACCCAGTGTAAGGATGGATGAGTAGAAAAATGAGTACAGGGACTAAATGAAGATTGGGGTGATTTGGGTGTTCTTTTTTATTTTTGTTTTTTTATTCTTATTTTTATTCTTCCTGGTGTAAAGCAAATGTTCAAAAATGGATTGGGGTGATGAAGGCACAACTATATGATGGTCTGTGAACAGCTGATTATACACCATGGATGATTGTATGGTACATGAATATACCTCAATAAAACTGAATTTTAAAAAAATGCATATACTCTTTAATCCAGCAATGTCACTTCCAGGAATTTATCCCACAGCTATGCTGTAGATGTGTAAAATAATATATGTATGAGGATATTCACTGTGGCTTCATTAGTAATAAAACAAACATTTGGAAACAGTCTAAAAAAAATAACTCAAAATGTATCATAGACTTAAATAGAAGAACCAAAACTATAAAACTCCTTGAAGAAAACATAGGGAAGCCTCTTCAGGACCTTGTATTAGGTAATGGTTTCTTAGACTTTACACCAAAAGCACAAACAAAAGAAAAAATAGATAAATAGGACTTCCTCAAAATTAAAAACTTCTGTGCATCAAAGGACTTCATCATGACAGTAAAAAGACAACCTACAGAATGGAAGAAAATATTGATAAGGGCTTAATATCCAGAATTTATAAAGAAATCCTACAACTCAACAACAAAAAGACAACCCAATTTAAAAAAGAGCAAAAAATTTGAATAGACTTTTATCCGAAGAAGATCTGCAAATGGCCAAATAGCACATGAGAACATGCTCAAAATTATTTAGGCATTAAGAAAATGCAAATCAAAATTACAAAACCATTTCACACCCACTAGAATGTCTACTTAAAAAAAAAAAAAAACAAAAAAAACAAAATAAGTACTGAAGAGGATGTGGAGAAATAGGCTCCCTTGTTAACTTGTAGTTGGGAAACTAAAATGGTGCAGCCACTGTGGAAAACAGTTTGGCAGTTTCTCAGAAAGTATAGAATTACCATGTGACCCAGCAATCACACTTCTAGGTATATACCCCCAAAAATTGAAAGCAGGAACTCAAACAGATATTTGCACACTGTGATGCTTAGGTTCACATGTCAACTTAACCAGGTAATGGTACCCAGGTGTCTGGTCAAGCACTGCAAGGACATTTGTGGCTGGTTAATAAACCAGAAGGCTGAGTTATTAAATCATCAGTCAATTGACTGCAGCTGTGACTGCTTATGTCAATGAAGGGCAAGTCTTCCACAATGAAAGAATGCAATCAGCTGGATTTAATCCAGTTAGTTGAAGACTTTTAAGCAAGACAGATAAAGTACCTTTTTCTTCTTCGGCTGACCAGCGAAGCGTTTCCTGAGGAGTTCGTCGAAGTTGTCAGTTTGTTTCCTGAGGAGTTCATCAAACATCTTCACTGGAGTTGCCAATTTGCTACCTGTCCTACGGAATTTGGACTCATGCATACCCTCAGTTATGTGAGACACTTTTATAAATCTTATATTTATAGATATCTCTTGTTGATTCTGTTTCCCTGAAGAACCCTAACTAATACACACACCAATGTTCATAGCAGCATTATTCACAATTGCCTAAAGACAGCATCAACCCAGGTGTCCGCCAACAAATGAATAGATAGCAAATTGTGGTATATACATACAACAGAATATAATTTAGTAATAAAAAGGAATGTAGGTTCTGAAACATGCGACAACGTGGATGAAACTTGAAGACATCATGTTGAGTGAAATAAGCCAGATACAAAAGGACGTATATTGTATGATCTTGCTGACATGAAATAATTAGAATAAGCAAATTCATTGAGTCAGAAACTAGAATACAGGTTACCAGGGGCTGAAGTAGGGGTAGGGAATGGGGAGTTAATGCTTAATTGGAACAGAATTTCTGTTTGGGGTGACAGAAAATTTTGGTCATGGATGATGGTGATGGTAGCACAAAATTGTGAGTGTAATTAGCACCACTAAATTACATATATGAATGAGGTTAAAAGGGGAAATTTTAGGGTATATATATATATATTATATTACTAGAATAAATTTTTTAAAAACCATAGGACTGTATAGAACAAACAGTGAACCCTCATGTAAACATGGACTATACTTAAAGAGTATAATTATAATTGTTTCATCAGTTGTAATGAAGGTACCACACTAATACAAAGTGTTAATAGAGAAAACTGTGTGAGGAAAGTATATAAGAACTCTGTATTTTCTGCATGCTTTTTCTGTACAACTTCTCTAGTTAAAAAAATAATTTAACAATAATTTTAAAGAATTAATTTTCTTAGCTGTGATAACAATATTGTGGGAGAATGTCCTTATTCTTAAAAAATACATCCTGAAGAATTTACAAGAAAGTGTCATGATGTCTGCACATTATTTTCAGATCATTCGTATGTGCGTGTGTGAAGAGCAAAAACAAATATAGCAAAATATTAACAATTGTTGAATCTAGGTGGAGGACATATGGTTGTTCATTGAACTAGGCCTTAAGTTTTTTGTATGTGTTTGAAACATTTCAGAAAAACAAGTTGGAGGGGAAAAGAATATGTTCAAAACCCTTTAGCATGGCATATTATCCTCTTCCTGATCTAAGACGTGCCTTTCTTTTCTAGCCTCATGTGCCATCATTTCTCTTACACTCCATTTTCCAACTACACTAATAGTAACAGCCAGCAACTAATGAGCATTGCTATGTGCCAGCACTTTCTAAGAATTTTTATATATATTAATTTATCACAGGTAACAACCCTATAAGGTATATTTTATAGAAGAGGAGAATAAGATCAGAGAAAATAAGTAACTTGCTCAAACAAAACTAGCTATTTCTAGTTTCCCAAGTACACCTTGCTATTTAGGGCTACGGTATGTGATGTATCTTTGTTGAATGAGTGAATCACGTCTTTGGCTAGGAGTTTTCATGTTATCTTCAGTTCATGTTGACCCAGGCTCAAATTGGCCAGGGGATTTTCTTAGAAGCATTCAAAGAATGATGCCTAGCTTTGTTTTATTTTATTTTTTAAATAGGTACAATTGTACATGGCACAAAATTAAAAGTGCATGAATGGTTTCCTAACTATTTGAAGACTGTTTGAGTCTATAACATATCCTTTGATCTTAACTGAACTGTTCAGTGTATTTTAAAAAATTTAATCAATAGACTAACTACTAATTGGAAACCCCAAATAACTGATGATAGACAGATGCACAATATCAGCTCCTAAGATCTTGCTTACCCTATTGTTCAAAGAGAAAATTAGGGTTTTAAGATCCATTTCTGGTCATGGGAAGAATCAGAGAATAACCCAATAAAATCCATATTCCTTCACTTGACAGATCCTGTTTCTAGGAGAACAATTACAAAATAGTCACCTAACTAGTCCTCTACCTCTAGTCTAGTTTTCTTCCAATTCATCTTTCTCATTGTTAATATAATATGCTCTGTAAAAATCTTTTGACAGAGTATTATAGGTATGCAAAATGTTAACATTGGGGGATACTGGCTGAAAGGTTCATTGGATCTCCCTTTACACTGCTTTGCAACTTCCTATAAATCTGTCATTATTTAAAAATAGAAAGGTTTAAAAAATCTGACCATATTATGCCCTTGCTTTAGAATTTTTGCTGCCTGTTACCTATGGCACAAAGACAGATTTCCTTTAAAAGACAGTCAGGGCTCTTGCTGATCTGGCCTCAGCCTAATCTCCGCTCTCACTTCTTGCTGCAGCCCCACGTATGTGCCCTGTGCTGATTCTACCCCATACCACCTGCACTTCCCCAAAGCAAAACCATTTCCCTGCACAGTGTCTTTGCATGTGCTTTTTCTTTAGCCCTAAGTATGTTTTCTAGTGTTCCCATCTGAAGAATTTCTGTTCTTTAGAGACCCAAACATCTGCTCCTTTGTTACTCCTATTCTTCCTTGCTATAGAAAAGTGAGTCATTTTTTGTGCCATTCATAAACTTTTTCACCACTCTGAGGTTTTCTACTCATCAGATGGGAAAACTGAAGCTGTTCAGGTTAAATGCAGGGCACATGGATAGTTATACTTGCCTTGAGCCACCGGGCTCCAGCACTGCTGAAGAAAATCATAAAGAATGGTAGGCTGATGTCCTCATAAAATGGTAGAGGGCTTTAAATAAGCCCTTCTCAGACCCTAGTCAAGCCAAGTTCACTACTTCATGCCACTGCTGTTTCTCCTTCTAGACTGGGAGCTTCTGGAGAACAGAGGTCTTTCTTTTCTTTTTTTAACTTTTGTCATTTTTTCCTGTTGAAACATAATTGGCACTCAGTAAATGTTTGTTGAATGAGTGATCCAAAAAAACGAATACTATGGGCCTAGTAGTTGGTTGGTTCCCTTCCCCTCTTCCTTCTGCAACTAGACTTGCCCTGAGTCTCATGTCTTCTCTAAATCTGCTCCATCTGCGTTCTTCCCACTTATACTTGGCCCCTAGAACTGCGGATCAAGAGACAGAACTCCTCAGACAGCATCTCTAGCCTCAACAGCATCACCAGCCATTCCAGCATTGGCAGCGGCAAGGATGCTGATGCAAAGAAGAAGAAAAAGAAGAGTTGGGTAAGTAGTGGTTTAGGGGAAGGAAACTACCACAGCATAGGGATCAGATCCTTCCAGGATTAACCAAGATGTAATCCCTTCTACTACTAAGCCCCAATTCTGTGTCTGCTCAGAGCCAGGTCTGCTAAATACCTCCCACCCTCCAGTCATACCCTACTTGTTCCAAGGCCATCTCTCCAACCCTTATACACATCTGCTTTCTTTAGGCTCTCCGTTACTGATTAGGATCAAATGTATATGGCAATAAGAAATACCCAGGGGGAAAGTCCTATCAGTCCCCTACCCAACTCCCCCACTCTTTTTTATGCTTCAGAGAGATTTTATCAACAAAGAATTCAATTTAGAATAAAATCAGTGCATTCTAGAAACTGCTGAGGTTATTTCTTCAATTTTTGGAGAGGTATTTGTGGCACTCTCTAGATTACTTCAAAAGGATCCTTTGGCTGGTCCAGAGAGATTTTTTTTTCCTAAATAATCCTAAACTGACTTTGGATGAACCTTCTGAAATTCCTGAGGCAGTTCTGGAACGCTCAGCTCCTCTTCCTGCCTGTGATAAGGAAAGGATTCCCAAACGGAGACTTCTTGTTCTCTTGTCCCCTGTTCAGTAAGACTAGTCCACAGACCCTTGTATAGTGCAGATAGGTACCAGCTATGTGAAATGAGTGATTAAGTGTTGCTTCTTTTTTTCCCCCTCTTCAAAATGCTGACTTCAAATCCCTATTTTTTTCCAGGTCTATGAGGTAAGAGACCCAGTTCCTCTCTCGTTTCCTCTTTCCCTTTGCCATATCTTCCCTACTTCCAGAGCAACTCCCTCTCCCTAAAAGAGGACAGCCACTCATAGCACTAACCATAACAACCATTCCAGAGTTCCTAACTCACTCCACTGCATGGTCTATCCACGGCTGCCCCACCTGAGGACAGAGGAGTGGTCTGGTTGGGGGCCAAATGGTAAGGTGAAACAAAATTCAAATCTATTCCATCCTATCTTCCCCTGTTAAAAAATCTGCCTGTTGTAAAAAGCAGTCAAATTGAGCTCCTCTTATCCAGAAAATGAGTTCTCTTACTTTTTGTTCCATCAAACCTAGAAACCCAAAATGGAAGGGAGTCACTGGATGAATGTTTTCTTGATCACAATTTCCAGAGACCAGTTCAGTTTTGACCTAGCCTGAGGATTTAGCTCTAGAGTAGGAAGAACCAGAGAGAAGTAAAGGATATGGTCCAGTCTAGGGTACCCTCAAGTCACTCCAAAGCCTGAAGCCCCCTGAACATCTAGGGAATTTCCAAAGACATTTCAAGGATTAGAGTATAGTCTAAGACAAACAGAAGGTGGACCTAGAATTTCCATTGTGAACCAAACATCTGAGACTCATTCTAACCCTACCCTCGCATTGTGCTAGGTATTGTAAAGGATATGAGAAATGGTGTCTATAGTATCAGGCCTCAAGGAGCCTACAATATTGCTGGGGAAATAAAATAAATATTGTACAAATAAAACTGATAACCATCCAACAGTGCCAAAATGCTTAATTCAAGCAAAGAGTATTAAGAAGTTCATGGATGAGATTGTAATTACTATAGGCAGGGAAAACCTCACAAAGGAGGTCAAAATTAAACTGAGATGGGAAGGTGATAGGTGAAGAGGAATATGTTGGAATCCTTTCTATACAGTCAATGCTTGATCAGAAGGGAAGCAGTAGGGCAGGGAGAAGACCCATTTAGCTGGAGCCCAGATTGAATAGGGTGGGAATGCCAGGATAATTATTTAAACTTGATTTAGCAAGTTAGCATTTCCAAAGTGTTTTCTACAGATCACTGATCCATTTATATTTTCCTTAAAAAGTGATACCAAAGTAAGATAAATGCATCAGAAACTGCATTTACTACAGTGCACATTCACCCAGTTAAGTTCTAAGAAGTCCTCCAGTAAAGAATCCTGTTCATTTTAATTAATCCATTGTTTCATGAACTCATTTGACCATGGAACCCTTAACCACATAACAACAATCAGCATCTCCCAGTAGTTCTGGCTTTGGGAATACTGAACCACACATAGAACACTATTTTCACTCAGGATTTTATTGATCTTAGCGGGCTTATGTTCCAGGCAGATTGTGCAGATTGTGGTCACAAGATCTCTTTCTGCATTGTACACACACACACACACACACACACACACACGACTTCCCATGAGGCAGTGGTGTAGAGAAAACTTCATTGGACTAAAAATCAGAAAGCCTTTGTTGTAGTCCCAGGTCTTCCTTGGGTTATATAAACTCAAGCTTGTCAGCTCCGCCCTTCTCACCCTCAGTTCTTCATCTCTACAGAGAACTGATCTTTATGGTACATTTAATCTCTAACTGTTCAATGATATTATATTCCTGTAACCAGCCAACTACACACATACTCTCTCACTCATTTTCCCATCCCAGCCAGGGTGGTCCTTCTCCATGTCCTACCTAGTAGAGACCCCAATGCATACCACCCATCAATTCCAACCATCACCTAACATCCTTCCTGTGCTCAAGGAGAGATCCTTAGGATACCCACAAATTTTCCCTTATTTTCTCTCACCATCCCAAAGATCTGGTTTGCCTTTGTCCCCTATAGCCTTTGACCCCTCCTTTACTCTCTGTCTCTTGCTGCCATTCCATGTCAGTGCCCCTGTGTGTGTGATGCATGCTGTATGGATGCATGTGAATGGGTGTGGGACAGGACCCTGATTTGTAACTCTCACCTTCCTAAATCCTTAACACCCATCAAACAAGCTATGATCAGATTATAATATCCCAAGTACCCTAAGGTACCTTTCTTGGGAAGTGTCCCTTATTCTAGAACATTTGAATGGAATTAGTAGAAAGCATCTGCATCTGATTGTTTCAACTATTCTATACTGGGCACAAGGGATATTAAAAGAAACTTTTTTTTTATTTGATAAATAAAGTTAATTAAACATTTTTAAAAAAATACAAAATAAAAGAAACTTGATACCACTCCCTTCTGTTCATTTCCCCAAAATCATATTGTCAGTCTCTGGTTGATAGGTTAATAGATGAATAGATGCTGGCCTGATAAGCCCTAGTCAGAGGAGGCATCTTGAGGTCCAAAGTGAGCTAGGCTCTAGACTAGAGCCATTCTTGGTCTGCTGGAGAAGGTGGGATTGGATTGCTGAGACGTATACCATGTGACCTCTGGGGGCTTTTCTCCATCCCCTCAGAGACACAGTTCCCCCATGGGAGAGAGGAGACTCAAGAAGTTCCTACAGCACACAATAGCAGGCCAAAAAATTCTGCCCTTTCTCCTAGCTCTAATTTCTAGGCAACTCTTCTATTCATATTCCATGAATCAATGAAGCCTTATAGAAGGAGGCTTAATTACTGCAAGAAAATCCCCTGCCTCCACTCCTCTCAGTCTCAGAAGTACCAAACCAATCCTTCTCCATCCCCAAGGTGGAGCCCTAACATCTCTTTACCTGGATCTGCTTTTTTCTAGCTTCGAAGTTCCTTCAACAAAGCCTTCAGTATAAAGAAGGGACCCAAGTCAGCTTCCTCATACTCTGATATTGAGGAGATTGCCACACCTGACTCCTCAGCCCCTTCATCCCCCAAACTACAGCATGGTTCCACAGAGACTGCATCACCCTCCATCAAGTCCTCCAACTCATCTTCTGTTGGCATTGATGTCACCGAGTAAGTGCTAACTGCATGCCACCCAGCCTGGTGCCAATGTAAACTGCTGGCTAGAGTTGGCAGTAAGCCCATCAGATCCTGGACAAATAATACCCCACCACAGACCTCTCAGTGGGTATATGGACCTTTCCTCTCGTTACTGATTAAGTATCTATGGGCAGGAGGAACCAAGACAGACAACCAATCACAGGTCTCAGTATTACCTAGTAACTGGAGTGCTTCTGTAGCCTGGCTTGACTCTCACTTTCTTACAGGGTCCCTGCTCACTCGGTTCCCCATACTAGGCTCTTCCATGCCAGTGAGGAGGAGGAGCCAGAGAAGAAGGAAGTATCAGAGCTGCGTTCTGAGCTATGGGAGAAAGAGATGAAACTTACAGACATCCGCTTAGAAGCCCTCAACTCTGCCCACCAACTGGACCAGCTTCGGGAGACCATGCACAACATGCAGGTCAGTATCCAGCAGAAAGCTGGCAGGAAATAAAAGACCAAGGCTTGAGATCTGTCCACATTTGCTACACTAACCTGTCTGTTCTTGCCACAGTTGGAGGTGGACCTGCTGAAGGCGGAGAATGACCGACTGAAGGTAGCTCCAGGCCCCTCATCAGGCTCCACTCCAGGGCAGGTCCCTGGATCATCTGCTTTATCATCCCCTCGCCGCTCCTTGGGCCTTGCACTCACCCATTCCTTCAGCCCAAGTCTCACAGATACAGGTACCTTTTTGAAAGAAGAACCTATAAGGGTGGAGAAAAGAGGTTTTCGTTCAGGGTTCCACCATTCTGCTTGCTCTGGTAGCATCTTCCTTGGGTCAAGGAGTTAACTGCCTAAACAAAGCAGATGCTAGTGACACAAGACATGAAGAGTTGTTACGGTCCTTCAATCTTAATTATGTTTCAGTTTTTGCCTCTGTTTCTTCTTTATGGGAAATAAAAGACTTATTTGGCAAGGTTAATGACTGGAAGGTTTAGGAAAGACTGTGGGTGCTCCCCAAAACAATAGTCCTTCTCAACCCCACAGACCTGTCACCTATGGATGGCATCAGCACTTGTGGTCCAAAGGAGGAAGTGACCCTTCGGGTGGTGGTGAGGATGCCTCCCCAGCACATCATCAAAGGGGTAAGATGCTTTGGGGAGGGTCTATGTATGAACCAACATAATGCTGTTATTTTTAGCCAAGAAAATCGGGACTCTGAATACCCTCAAAACCAGAGTACTCAACTCCTAAGGCCTTTTAAGATCTTTTTTTTTTAAGAGTCATCTACACTGAGGCTCACAGGCTTCTATCTTGGCCTTATAGGACTTGAAACAGCAAGAATTCTTCCTGGGATGTAGCAAGGTCAGTGGAAAAGTTGATTGGAAGATACTGGATGAAGCTGTTTTCCAAGTATTCCAGGTAAAGGGACACACATACTTAGAAAGGTTGCTTGTCCTCTCATGGGATAGTGAGCCATCTAGTTACTGGGATCTTGGGAACCTTTGATGCTTTATGAAGAAATGATACATAAGAAAATCATATGCTCTTCCCTTTCTCCATCCACTTTCATTCCCTCTAACATTCATTCATTCTTGTGCTGTGTTTGTGTCTTCTCAGTGTTCCTCACCATCTTCTTCCTTTTCTCCCTTTCTATTCTACCAGGACTATATTTCCAAAATGGACCCAGCTTCTACCCTGGGACTAAGCACCGAGTCCATCCACGGTTACAGCATCAGCCACGTGAAACGAGTGTTGGATGCTGAGCCCCCAGAGATGCCTCCTTGCCGCCGAGGTGTCAATAGTATATCCGTCTCCCTCAAAGGTCAGTCTTTGTCTCTTGGGTGAGCTGGTATGGGATGAAAGGAGGGGATCATAAAATAATGCATTGTTCATTTACTCAAGAATTTATTGAGGAACCACAACATGAAGGTTACACTGTGCTTAAAGATTGTGAGATAGAAAAATATGAGTAAGATCCAGGCTTAGCTTTTGTCCCCAGAGACAGTTTTGCCAAGGCTGGCCTTCTCACTCTATCCAGTTACCTCCAGCTCAAAGTGTGTTCCTAAAAATCAAACTTAAGTTTTCTGAAGTAGGGGGTTAGGGGATCCCTTTAGGACCATGGGACAGTTGCCTCTGAGTATTTTCAGGGGGCTCCTAGATGAAGAAAAAAACACCCTTCAGGGTCCCTTGTTATCCTCAGGGCCCTGGTCAAGACTCATGCTTTCTGGGGCTGGGGGTTCAGGTCTGAAGGAGAAATGCGTCGACAGCCTGGTGTTTGAGACGCTGATTCCCAAGCCGATGATGCAGCACTACATAAGTCTCCTGCTCAAGCACCGACGCCTCGTCCTCTCGGGCCCCAGTGGCACGGGCAAGACCTACCTGACCAATCGCTTGGCTGAGTACCTAGTGGAGCGCTCCGGCCGCGAGGTCACCGAGGGCATCGTCAGCACCTTCAACATGCACCAGCAGTCTTGCAAGGTGGCTGCCTCCTGGACCCCTGCCAGTCTTTGTTCAGATCTCAGCCTCACCCAAGGCTCTCCCTTCCCCGGCCATTTCCTGCCCCATCATTTCCTTTTCCCTTTCCTCACCCCTGCTCTTCAGTGCTCTTTAGTGTTCTCTTTTTCTTCCCTCCCCACTCATCCCCTTTTCTAATCTCCCTCCTTTTGCCCCCAATTTCTTTCCAGACTTGTAAGATGAGGGCTCCATTGACCATTGACCTGTTCGTCCTTAATTCCCTTCTCCACACTTTCCCTTTCTTCTGTTAAGCTCCTTTCCCCTTAGTTGATCATTAATTAAATACATCCTTCTCATTTCTACCTAATTCTTGGTCAACCTAGTCAATCCCATCCCTTCTCTTCTGTTTTCTTCCCTCTATCTTTCTTTTCAGTATTACTCTCTAACCTTGGGCTTTCTGGGAAGAAGCACCCAGAATTAAATGTTACATGTTTAGTCTTCCCTACCAAATCCTGACATCTCTTGAGCAGACAGTTGGTTCAAATCTTGGCTTTTCCCAGCTGGAGAAGATGCTTCCAATAATGACAATTCATGGTACCAACTCAGTGAAAATCCATTTAGGATATAGCATGTGTTTCCCACCTTTTGGGGATTTAGGAGTCACTGCTAAAGAGGATTGCTTTAGAGCCACTGGGACCATCAGTCTGTGGTGATCTGGTCTGGTCCAACTGTATCAAATAGCAACTAAAGGCCCCAGGGAAATCTAGAATTAGTATAGCTTCTCCAAAATCCATTTTTTACCAAGGCTTGTCCAAGAGCTTATTACTCTTGAGTGCTGAGCCACTGCCCTTCTTTTATTCTAGGATCTGCAACTGTATCTTTCCAACCTGGCCAACCAAATAGACCGGGAAACAGGAATTGGGGATGTTCCCCTGGTGATCCTATTAGATGACCTGAGTGAAGCAGGCTCCATCAGTGAGCTGGTGAATGGGGCCCTCACCTGCAAGTATCACAAATGGTGAGCTTGGGTCAGGACCAAACTCATGACAGTGCGTGGGAGGAGGGAGAACCCATCCAGTCCAACCTATGAGCTTTCCGTTGTATGGACATGGCAGAAAGCAAGTATTAAGACAAGTCTAAGTCAATCTTTTTCTTCCCACAGCCCCTATATCATAGGTACCACCAATCAGCCTGTAAAAATGACACCCAACCATGGCTTGCACTTGAGTTTCAGGTAAGGACTATGGCCCTGGGTGAACCTTCCAACCCTACCTGAAAGTCTATAAACTAGTTAAACCAAGGCTGTAGCCAGATGGGCAGAGTGCAGAAGGAAGCCCTTCGGGCTGGGATGAGAGAGTACATGTATTTGACATGCCAAGGACAGGGTGGAGGAGGATGCTTGAGGAAAAGAAAAGACTGCAAAACTAGAAGAGACACAGCAACGTTACTATAATTTGGATTCTCTGCCCTTATACATGCTGACCCACGTCAAAGAGGTCAGATGGTTATCTGAAGAGGGCCACTGATTTGAAAGTCAGCTCTGCCTGCCTAGGGCTGCTGCCTTGACTTCAGATGCCCTCGCTATTACCTGAGAAGAAACCAAATGGGCTTCGGTGGGAGGCAGGCAGGAGGAGGGAAGGACTGGCAGGTGATGAACCCTGACAGTGTCCCCACTGCCACTCTGACCCCACTCTCCCCATCCCTGGTGGCAGGATGCTGACCTTCTCCAACAACGTGGAGCCAGCCAATGGCTTCCTGGTTCGTTACCTGAGGAGGAAGCTGGTAGAGTCAGACAGCGACATCAATGCCAACAAGGAAGAGCTGCTTCGGGTGCTCGACTGGGTACCCAAGCTGTGGTATCATCTCCATACCTTCCTTGAGAAGCACAGCACCTCAGACTTCCTCATCGGTACTGGGGATCAGCTTCCCCCTTGGGGTCAGGAGGTGGCTTCCTTTTTCTACTTTACCACCTGGAGGGACGCTCCCTTTTCTTTCTGGAGTCTTCAGCATGTAAAGGAGTTGCCAGCCTCGTGGCTTTAGACTTAGAACCACTTCGTTACTTAACAAGCATTCCTGACACAGTTAGCACCATGATTTGGATAAATCACTTCAACCATCAGAACGCTAACCCCTCTCCCACATTGTTTTCCCACAATTAATGGGGAAAAGGAGGGAAAGTATTCAGGATGAAACTTAAAAGTTCTCCCTCACTCCTTTATTTCACTTCCACCTTGTGAAAGCATTACTTACAAGACTGTCAGCCAGGCAATGAGCACCCACTTGTCTTGAGAACAATCTCAGTATAGCCCAACTCTAAATTTCCTTTAATCCTTTGGATATCAGACCCCACTGCCTGGTACTAAGAAGTAAAATGGGCAGACAGCTGGGGAGAGCTAGGTTCTCAGCCATCTTCATGGCCTCTTCCTTTTCCATAGGCCCTTGCTTCTTTCTGTCCTGTCCCATTGGCATTGAGGACTTCCGGACCTGGTTCATTGACCTGTGGAACAATTCTATCATTCCCTACCTGCAGGAAGGAGCCAAGGATGGAATCAAGGTGAATCCTCTCCTCTGACTTATTCAAACCCCAAGATCAGGCTGTCCTAACTAGTAAACTAGAAAATTGCTTTAATCTTAGGCATGGGGCTTTTAGGGATTAGTAAGTTTCTCTTTCTAACAGGTAGAGTAAGGTATGGGATAGACTCTGCTTTCCTGCCTTTGGCAACTATTCAGCAAATGGCCAAATGATCACTTTCTATGGGGCCATCTCTCCAGTCCTATGCCTTCTGGCTCTAAGCTAAATACAAACCACGCTCTAGGGGTCAGAGTAAATTGAAAAATAATAGAGCTAAGAATTAAGTAAAACCCTGTTATAGTCTTAGCTAATATTAATAAATATTTTAACTTTGGCCAAGTTACTTAATGTTTCTTAACTTCCTCATGTGTAAAAAGGGGATAATAAATCCTATTCTACCTAAATCCCTGGGTTTTTTTTGAAGATAAAATGAAATATGTGGGAAGATTTTTAAAAATCAGAATAAAAACTTTGTGCAAAAGGAAGATGTCATTTGTTTAAAATCTCCTTAGTTTTCCCACCTGTATATTAGGGAGTGATAATCACTGAGGTCCATTCCAGCCCTAATGAACTATGATGCAATGACTGGATGCCTTTGGTCATGTATTTTACATAAAAGTAATTCATCATTTTTAAAATTATAACAGTTTTTTCTTTATTGAAAGATGAACTCTTTTTGAATAAATATGGGTAATTTTGAAAAGAACAAAAATAACAACTGTAGGTAGACTTTAAGGTCAGGGAAAGGAATCAAAATAGACCCATATTGCTGATCAATAATTGTTCAAGTAATTCTTATTGAGATAGATACCTCCTCATGAAATGGCAGATTTCTAGAGGTGCAATAATACACTGATGCCAAAAACTAGTATTTAATTTATAAATCTTGTATTTTAAGTAAAATTCACATGATTATTAATAGTCTTCAAGAAAGTCAAGAAAATTTTAAAAGGTATTGGGGCTAATATGGAAGGATTTCCTAGGTAAAATTGCAGGGTTATAGGATTTGTGCATGTTGAATTTTAATACGATCTGCCAAATTATCTACCAAAATTAACCATTTTATACCAATTTATTTCCCTTGTTGGGAAGCTCATGAACATTCCATGGGGATCAGAACTTCACGGCTTCACATTTGAGGAAGTGCATATTCCCAAGGAGAATGTTCTTTTGTGGGAACTGTCAGGAGACTACAGGAACAAACCTCTGATCTGTGGATTTCCCTCTCAGTAATCACATATCTCCTTCTCTCCAGGTCCATGGACAGAAAGCCGCATGGGAGGACCCAGTGGAGTGGGTCCGGGACACTCTTCCCTGGCCGTCAGCCCAACAAGACCAATCAAAGTTGTACCACCTGCCCCCGCCCACTGTGGGTCCTCACAGCATTGCCTCACCTCCCGAGGATAGGACTGTCAAAGATAGCACCCCAAGTTCTCTGGACTCGGACCCTCTGGTGAGTGGAGGCCATTCTAAGGTAAAAGTATGAGTACTGTAGAACTGAATTCATCGAACTCATCATGCGTCCACTCATGGGGGCCTAGAAGCTGAAGAGAATCAGCAGAGCTAGGAACAGGATGAGGCCAGTGAGGCACTCTGACTATTAGAATCCTGAATCATAAAGATTGTATGCCTGGGACCTAGCTTAAGCTAAATAATAACACATCCCCAAGCTGTGTTCTAGCAAATACCTGAGTCTCAGGCACATCCCATGTAGGAATATCAACCAAAGAAGTAGAGCAGCAAGCAATCTACATTAGATCTCTCTATATACTTCTACTTCTACTTGGATATTTATCCTGAAATCTGTCTCCTGAAGACTGTTCCACTAAATGGAGTTCATAGATCCTCTATAGAAAGAAGGCTGATACAACTGACACCCTGGAGGAAGATATTTGCAATGCATATAACCAAAAGAGGATTGATATCTAGAATATATAGAACTTCTTAAAAATCAACAGAAAAATGAACAACTGATATGAACAGAATTTGAGTACAGGAAATGCAAATGGCCAATAAAAACAAAAATATACTCAACCTCTCTAATAATTTGAAGAAATGCAAATTAAAACAAGGGGATGCCATTTCACAAAATAAGCACGAAAACAGTGGTTGTGCTTTCATACTCTGCTAGTGGGAGTGTAAATTGGTTAAACCATTTTGGAGAATAATTTGACAGCTTACATTAAAACTTAACATGCACAAATCCTATGACCCTGCAGTTTTACTTTCCATTAGGAAATGCCTCCATTTTAGTCATAATACCTTTTTTTATAAGCATTTTTATTGAGATAGATTTACATACCATACAATCCATGTATACAGTCAATGGATTTTAGTATAATCAGAGTTGTGCATTCATCACCACAATCAATTTTAGAACATTTTTATTACTCCAAAATGAAAAACCCCTTGCCTCTTATACCTCCCTATTGTTGACACTTAGCATTGGTGTGGTACCTTTGTTAAAACTGATGAAAGAATATTAAAATATTACTGTTAACTATAGTCCATAGTTGCATCTAGTGTGCTTTTCCCATATATCACCCTATTTTAACACCTTGTAATAGTGACATACTTTCATTATAGTTCATGAAAAAACATTCTTACATATGTATCATTAACCACAATCATCACATGACCCTAAATTTCCCCTTTCAACCACATTCACATACATAATACAACACTACTAATTACACTCACAATGTGCTACCATCACATCTATCCATTTCGAAACATTTACAATCAACCTAATTAGAAAGTCTGTACAAATTAAGCATCAGCTTCACATTCTCTACCTGCATTCTATCTCCTGGTAACCTGTATTCTAGAGTCTAACTCTATGAGTTTGCTTATTATAATTAGAGTTCATATTAGTGAGATCATACAGTATCTTTCCTTCTGTGTCTGGCTTATTTTACTCAACATAAGGTCCTCAAGGTTCATCCATGTTGTTGCATGCATCAGAATTTCATTCCTTCTTACAATTAAACAATATTCCATTGTATGTACATACCACATTTTGTTTATCCACTCATCGGATGGACACTTGTGTTGCTTCCATTTTTTGGCAATCATGAATAATTCCACTGTGAACATCGGTGTGCAAATGTCCGTTCGCATCCCTACTGTCAGTTCTTCTGGCTATATACCTAGTAGCAGAATTGCCAAATTATATGGCAGTTCTATACTTAGCTTCCCAAGGCACCACCAAACTGTCTTCCACAGTGGCTGCACCATTTTACATTCCCACCAGCAGTGAATGAATGTTCCTATTTCTCCACATCTTTTCTAATACTTGGTTTTCTGTTTTTTTAATAGTGGCCATTCTTGTAGGTGTGAAATAATACCCCACTGTGGTTTTGGTTTGCATTTCCCTAATAGCTAGAGATGTTCTCCCTTCAGTTTTACCAGTGTTTGCCTCATGTATTTTGGTGCACCCTGGTTAGGTGCATAAATATTTATGATTATTATTTTCTCTTGGTGGGTTGCCACTTTTATTAAAATATACTGTCCTTCTTTGTGTCTTATAACAGTTTTGCATTTAAAGTCTATTTTGTCTGATAATAGTATAGCTACCCCAGCTCTTTTTTGGTTACTGTTTTTGCATAGAATATTTTTTTCCAACCTTTCTTTGCTTTCAACCTATATGTATTCTTGGGTCTAAAGTGAGTCTCTTGTAGACAGCATGTAGATGGGCTGTAATTTTTTATTCATTCTGCCAATCTGTGTCTTTTGATTGGGGAGTTTAATCCATTACCATAATGGTTTTATCCTTTAGCTTTTATATGTTGTTCTGGTTTGGATATATTATTGTCCCCAGAAAAGCCATATTCTTTAATGCAATCTTGTGGGGGCAGACTAATTAGTCTGTTGATTGGGGTGGAACCTCTGGTTGAATTATTTCCATAGAGGTGTGGACCCCACCCATTCAAGGTGGGTCTTAATTAAATCACTGAAGTCCTATAAGAGCTCACAGAGAGAAGATGCTCGGAGCAGCTGGGAGAGACTTTTGGAGAGACGCTTGGGAGCTGACACAGATGCTGAGAGATGCTTGGAAATGTGGACAGAAGGACATTTGGAGATGCTAAGCTAAGAAATGAAACCCAGAGTTTGCCCAAGAGAAGCTAAGAGAGGACCCCCAGACGCTTAGAGAAAAACGTCCTATGAGAAAGAAGCAAGGATGCAGAGGAGATGAGAGGGGAGCTAAGACAGATGCCTAGAAACATTTTGGAGAAAGCCATTTTGAAATGCAACCCAGGAGCAAAGAAACAGCAGATGCCAGCCACATGCCTTCCCAGCTGACAGAGGTGTTCTGGACATCATCGGCCGTTCTTCAGTGAAGGCATCCTCTTGTTGATGCTTTAGTTTGGACACTTTTATGGCCTTAGGACTTTACATTTGTAATCGAATGAATCCCCTTTATAAAAGCCAATCCATTTTTGGTATTTTGCATAACAGCAGCACTAGCAAACCGGAACATAGGTCATATCTTACTTTTGTCTCTCTTTTTACCTTTTTATTTACCCTTAGTAATAATCTTCATTTCTACACTCTCCTCGAAGCCTCTCTCTCCTGTCTTTTCCTTTCAGCCTGCAGAACCCTCTTTAGTATTTCTTGTAGGGCAGGTCTCTTGTTGATGAACTCTCTCAGTTTTTGTTTACCTGTGAATATTTTAAACTCTCATTTTTGAAAGACAGTTTTGCCAGATAAAAGATTCTTGGCTGGCAGATTTTTCTCTGAAATATCTCATACCCCTGCCTTCTTGCCTCCATGGTTTCTGGTGAGAAATCAGCACTTAATCTTACTGCTGTTCCCTTGTGTTTTGGTTTGCTAAAGCTGTGGAATACAATATACCAGAAATGGATTGGCATTTAACAATGGGGATTTATTAATTTACAAGCTTACAGTTCTTAGACCATGAAAAATGTCCAAATTAAGACATCAACAGGATGATACCTTCTCTGAAGTCCAGCTGCCAGTGTGCTTAGGCTCCTCTGTCAAGATAGCAAGGCACATGGTGACATCTGCTGGTCCTTTTCTCCTGGGTTTTGTTGCTTCCAGCTTCTGGCTTAAGTTGCTTCCTCACACCGTCTCTGGGGCTTTTTCTGTGAGCTTCTCTTAATTTTACCTCTTAGCTTCTCTGTGTTTTATCCTCTTATAAAGTACTCCAGTAAGAGGATTAAGACCTACCCTGAATGGAGTGGGTCACATCTCAATTGAAATAACCTAATCAAAAATCCCACCCACAATAGGTCTACACATACAGGAATGGATTAAAAGAACATACTTTCCTAGGATCCATAAAGCATCTAAACCATCACACCTTGTATGTGATGAATTGCTTTTCTCTTGCTGCTTTCAGGATTTTCTTTATCTTTGGCATTTGACATTCTGATTAGTATGTGTCTTGGAGTTGGTCTATTAGGATTTATTTTATTTGGAGTACATTGCACTTCTTGGACATGTATATTTATGTCTTTCAAAAGAATTGGGAAATTTTCAACTACTATTTCCTCTAATATTCTTTCTGTTCCTTTTCCCTTCTCTTCTCCTTCTGGGACACCCATGATGTGTATGTTTGTACACCACATGCTGTCATTCAATTCCCTGAGACCCTGATCCATTTTTTCCATTCTTTTCTCTATTTGTTCTCCTGTCTATAAGATTTCAAATGTCCTGTCTTCTAGCTCACTGATGCTGTCTTCTGCCTGTCCAAATCTTCTGTTGTATGCCTCTAGTGTATTTTTAATCTATTCTATTTTGTGTCTTTCATTCTGTTATTTTTCTTTTCATATTTTCAAATTCTTCGTTATGTTCACCCAGTGTCTTCTTATAATCCTTTACCTCTTTAGCCAGATTTTCCTTCATTTTCTCGAAATGATTTGGGAGATTTGTTTGAACATGTTTGATTAGTTCCAAATTCTGCATCTCTTCTGATTTTTAATTTGTTTCTTTGACTGGGCCTTATCTTCTTGTTTCTTAGTATGGCTTGTAATTTTTTGCTGATGTCTAGGCATGTGATCATTTTGATGAGTTTACTTTGAAGGTCAGTTTCTCTCTCTTTTTTAGGGCTTTGTTGTTGATTGACTTTGTGTTGAGGCTCTTCTTTGACATGTACTTCAACTTACTCTAAACCTTTAGAATTGCCCATGTTTAACGGATCAGATTTATTCACTCTTCTACATCTGAAACTTGCCCTGGGTATGCATTACAATTTTAAATATTGCTTTATTTGTGCAACTGTTTCACTCCCAGGAGAAAGCTTCTTCTGTTCCTTCTCTAAGACTCTTGATCTGTTCTGTTTGCTTTTGTTTTGCCCCTATAGTTTTTTGTTTTGTTTTGTTTTACTTTACTTTCATTGCCTCTAATTACTTTTGCCTGGAGGGCAAATTCTGGGTGGAGGGTCACCCCAGAGAGGACTTTTCCAAGCTGGTATTTCTCAGCATAACAGGGCCAGGGACCCACGAAGGAGCACAGACCAGTTCCAAAGGCCCCTAGAGAGTCAGGAAAGATGCCAAAAAGCCTTTTTGTCATTTCCTTAAGGTTACATTTTCCTTGCCTGCCCAGCAGGTGGCGATCTTCAGCAAACTGTTCTCTGCAGCCCAAGGGAGGTACTGTCTTTAAAC